>NC_136793.1:18561824-18591682 GCF_951216825.1 Electrona antarctica | reverse complement strand
ATGGATGGGATGTTCTCTCTGAAACCAGCTCCCAGCATGCACTGGGGCCTCAGTCAGCGCTCATTCAGAGGTTTTTTATGCTGAGCCTGCATTTACTCTGTCCTCCATTGACTCCCTGAGAACACTGACCACGCACACACACACACACACGCACGCACACATGCACACACACACACACGCACGCACACACACACACACACACACACGCACGCGCAAGCACGCACGCACGCACGCACACACTCACACGATTTGGGGTCCATGCTTCTGCGTTTGCTATCATTGTTATGTCTGGTGGGAATATGTTTTATCCCTGCTTTTCCTTTTGGTAAATGTCTGACAGAATTCTTTTTATATTTATGTTTGATAATATTACTTGGCCACATTTTTAGCGTGTGCGACTGTGCGACTGTGCGTGTGCGACTGTGCGTATGCGCTGTGTGCGTGTGTGTCTCAGATTTGCGGGCCAGGTGACTAGAAGGGAGGGCGGCAAAGCATTTTTTTCCCCACTAAAAGTAAAAAACAAAGCAAACATAGCAAACAATTGCTATTTTAAAGCAATTTACATGTCCACGATGTGTTGTGCCATGTTGTGAGCTTGTAGATTGCTACCTTTTTGTCATAAGAAGAAAGCTTTAAGCCTTATTGTGGTCAAGGAAATGTCCTCTCCACCGTTCTTTTTTTCATCCCCCACACACACACACACACACACACACACACACACACACACACACACACACACACACACACACACACACACACGCAAAATGAAATGGAACTGTGCATAGAGCAGGAACAGAAGGAAGGAGGGAGAGGGGTTAGGAGGTGTGTCTCACATTAATGAAGGCAGTAGCACACCTGTTTTGGTGCTTTGCAGCCTTCCCTGAGTTGGGAGTCTCTATTTTTAATGACAGCGGCAGGACATTCTGCTTCTCATGTGGGGGTCATTACAGCGCCGGGCTGGGCCGGGCCGACCGGCGGCCTTGAGGGCTACAGGGATAAACATCACACACAATTTACTGCAGGCAGGCAGGCAGGGTCCGCACAGGCAGGCCGGACACGCACAAGAAAGGAAAAGCACTAATGACACAGGGCCCGCGATGTGTTCTGTTTAACCCCTGTTATGTCCACGGAGCAGCCGCTGGCTAATACTTTATTAGTCAAAGAATGTAAACAGCACAGAGCTACAGTAAAACATTTTAGGCTAAAAGGATAACACAAAAAGGTCCTGGGCCAAGTCCATTTTTATTATAGCCCAATATCATACACATGTACACATGCATACACATGTGCAAAATGATGTAGGGAATTTAAATAAAAAGCAATGAGCTGGATGACTGTAAAGTAGTGGTCCTACGTGTATGTATTCAATTCAGCAACAGAGCACACATTAATACAGTACGGCGGTGTCATCAACAAATGCAACTAGCTATTTACAGAGAAGAAAAAGGAAAAACGGCAGCATTGTGTGACACCTCATTTCAATTGTAATCTATATCTATCGCCACTTGTAGTTTCCTGACAGATGCTTTTTCCAGAGACAGTAGATAGTAATGTGACACCAACAACAACCACACCAACAACCAACACACTTAAGCCCTGTACAGTGGACCGCCCACACTGGAATGTGGAAGTTGGTCGTGTCGGTAGACTGCATCATTTTTAAGTCCATGTATACTATTTTTCAAGATTCCAGATTTGTTACATGTTGCATACAAGACACACTAGAATACACCAGAGTAAAACAAGTGTTTAATTTCAGTTACTAAGCGTGCGTGCGTGCGTGCGTGCGTGCGTGCGTGCGTGCGTGCGTGTGTGTGTGTGTGTTTGCGCACACACATGAGCTCTACATCAATCAGCTGAGCCAGTGAACTAGGAAAGTTCCCGCCCTGGCACTAGAGCAGTATTCAGGGTCTGGATGTTCTATTTTTAGACTTTAAACTCCATTGTCCCTGTGAATGTCACAATGCCTGGTTGGCCATTATCTTTAGCAAGAAAATGACAACACCTCATCGGCCGTCTTTATATTCCTCTTGTAAGTATTTATGTACAGTGAAACATGATACTTTGATACCTGTGTATTTACGTACAGTGAAACATGATACTTTGATACCTGTGTATAAGGGGCGTGCGTGTGTGCGTACGTCAGTCTAACCAGTAACTCGGTTGTCTCGCGTATCCACACAACTATTCCACAATCTCCGAATGCTATAGTCTGGAACTACACCCCCCGAAATCCGAGTAAGGAAGCTGCCATTTCCGCTCAAAATATAAGCAACAAGCAATATATGCTTAGATGATTTCTATTTATATTAGGATAAATGTGCGTGACTGTAAAGACGAAACGGAAGTGGGGAGGAGGCTCCACTTCCGCTTTATATTTCACTCATGATAGAACTTCAGTTGATTCCAGACTGTATGATGGAAGCATTTGGAAATTGCGAGAGGCAACAGTCTGGCAACGCAAGACTAGTAACTTTGTGGAGTTTTAGATTCATGCCATCCATTAATTTCCCGCCTCTCATCCTGTAAGGGTCACCACTTAACGCTTCAATGCATCATGTTTTTATACGTGAGGTGGACATAGTCACAAAGTACATTTACATGAGTACTGTACTTCAGTACATGCTGAGTGTGTATGTTCATGTTACATGTTCCCCCTCTGAGCTTGTAATATGTAGAAAGGAGGGACACCCGCACACCACCACTTGCTAGGTTCAGAGCATTTATTATTATGAAGCAACGTTTCGGTCTTGCGACCTTCCTCAGGCTTGAGACATTGTCAACGTGACATTGTCAACGTATAAATTAGGTTGGTCTGCAAGACTGCAACCCCCCCCCCCCCCCCCCCCCCCCCACACACACACACACACACACACACACGCACACACGAATTCTGTTTGATCTCCAAGGTTCTGCTGATGTTATTTTTTCTCTTGTAAATTAATGACGGACATGGTGGGTCAATAAATCCTTGGTGTCCATTTTGCAGTACACCTGTCCCCCGTCTGGCTTTGTGTTCTGCGGTGCCTTCGCTCCTTGCTCCAATCCCCTTGTGACTGCTTTTTAACACAGATGTTCTCATCTGTGTTAACACAGATGTTCTCAAACCAACAGATATTTCACTTTCCAAAAAAATGTGGGTCATTTTATCGTCAATTCAAGCTTTTTGCGAACATCCCAGACAGTTTTTATGTTGCTTGATTCAGTATTAGATATTTGATATTAATGTTTATCAGACATGCCCCCGTCCTATACAAACCCATTGCTCCATTTTAACCATGTTACATTCATAATTCATAATTATTATTATTATTATTTAAAAAATAATAATAAATATAAATAAAAGCGAATTGAAAAACATGATGGCCCCCTCACGTATTTGAAGGGCAGTATGAGTCATATACTGGATGTAGAATCGACCTCAGGTCCTCGGGTTTTTAAAACCTTCACATGTAAGGACTGGAGAGTTCACCCAAGCAGATGCACCTTTTTACAAATTATTTTTGATTAGCTCCTTCTGTGTCACGTTGTGACACAAGTCAAAACCCACATCGACGTGTTCCCAACCCATGTTCAAATCTCTACTGGTTGTTACAGGAAATCGTGATTATGTCAAATAATTGTGATTAGGCGATCATGTAATCATGGTCTAAGCACTAAAAACAGGAACATTGTTTCGTTGTTGTTTTGTGTGCTCATCTGTAGTGTCGTGCCTGCGATACGTTGTTGTGTTGTTTCTTTGTTATTTTTAATTTCCCTTTAAGTTAGCGTCATCCTCGAACGGAGCCTTTAATGACTAAATACAACGTAGGGTCGTACGTGCCTCTCTGGGCCTCTCTGGGCAAGAGAGCAGTTCCTCCTGAGTACATAGAATTCATCACCACACCCAATGCAACATGTCACATTAATTGGTTGGGGGCAGAGCCATTTGCACACTCAAACCCAGCTCTTTTGAAATAGTCGCTGGCGGGAAGGAACCTTGTATCTGTTTTGGTAAAATAATTGCTGTATTTTCAATTTCCTTGTTTTTAAGTGTATTTGAGGAAGTGGGTTTGACCAATGAAAAGTATTAACAAGAGCTTATCTGAGATAAGCTCTTGTTAATACTTTTCATTGGTCAAACCCACTTCCTCACATACACAAGTTATCTGTGACTAAATAATAACCAGTGGATCCATTAGAACCATTTACATTTCCTGAAAAGGAATGGTTTTGGACATACAAGGTCTCGACCCGACAAGTGACGAAATGCATCTCCTGTCTCAAAGCCAGAGAGGGCCCCCCTCCCTCCCGAATCAAATTAAGGCCAGGGCGGCATTGTCCTCCTCACCCCAGCTGGGATTAAATGTCTACTCGTTTTCTTATCTATCAAGATTAGATATCCTTATTAGAGATAATGGCCCCACAGGCAAAATTACAAGGCTTGTAAACCCGGTTTCAGAAACAGGCCCTTTCACCAAGAATCCTTTTCTTATGCGAAGTGACTTTGGGTTGGTAGTTTTGTCCTTTAATACTACAACCACAAGCTCTCCACCAAACTACTACTATAGATTACTACAGTCTGACTGTGCAGTCCAACAAAGTCAGGAGATCAGTCTGTTGGAAGGTGGGAAAAACAGTAGCCTAATGCAGCTGAGAGCCGACATCGACAGCTTTTTCAACAACAAGTTGCTATCCCTACAACTTGCGACCCGACGAGACAGTGCACCCACCGTCCATTCAACAACCGATTTTCCGCAACAGACGCTTTCCAAGCTCATATGTGTCATGCTGCGATGCGATATATGTTTATAGATTAGCTATGTTAACCGAATTTGGTGTAGAGCAGGGATGAAAGGAGGGGGGGGGGGGGGGGGGTGGGGGGGCTAAGTATAGGTCCCTGTGGGACCCCGGTCAGGAGGAGAAACGGTGAATCTGGTTGAGAGGAATGATTTATTGTGGGGGATAGCCGTCTTCTCTGATGCCTTTTGAAGTGGTACATATGACACACACCAGCCATCTGAATGTCTGTCATAATGGCTGAGGTCATTGTATTACAACGCACGCACGCACGCACGCACGCACGCACGCACGCACACACACACACACACACACACACACACACACACACACACACACACACACACACACACACACACACACACACACACACACACACACACACACACACACACACACACACACACACACACACACACACAGAGAGAGAGAGACACACAGACAGACAGAGGGAAGTTGACAGACGTCGCAGGGTGTCTCTTTTGCCTTGACCTGTATATGTGCAGGCAGCAGCTGTTGCAGTACGCCGTGTAATTATTGACACATGCGTGTCACATCAGTACTATGGACACAGCATTAGCTGCCTGGCCTACTAAAATGCATACCTATGTACACGCGCACACACAAGCGTGCAAGCCTAATACTTGTTACATTGTGGTTTTTTTCTATTCTGGAATTTCTACTTTATATTGTTAAAACAACATGTGTACTTATTCAGCCACTGCCCACCAATGTCACGTTAACTGATCAGCTGTCCGCCCATCATTAGCCCGCTTAAGTCTTTGTTAATGCAAAGGGACGGTCGGCCTTATAGTCTTAAACACTTTGATGCCACACCCCGAATCTAAACCCTGAACATTTGTCAAATAATAATGTCACACAACTACAGTATTAGTCACACCTGTGTTTGCATTATAACCATGACGATAGCAGCTAACAGCTAAAGCAACAAGGTTTGAGTAATCGAGTTAAAATGATCAGTTGTCATTGTGCGTCAGGCTATAGCATCATTATAGCATCATGATTGACAGACAGTTTGAGTGATAACTACATTGAAACAAGGACACAGTATGGTGTGTCCACGGCACGGTACCGGCTCAACTCCTCTCCACTCTACCTAGTAGGCCTAGTAGGCCTCTCTAGTAGGCCTACTACATGATACCTTCTTTAGGTTCTTTAGGTAGTTTTGTGCCGAATGAAATTGCTCGATAGCACCATATGTGATACAACGGAAGCAGAAGTGTAGGCATCCTAAACACTGTGGGCACATTAATATTAAATTGGCTGTCCCCCCCCTAAAAGTAACAAAATTATAGAATTTGGAAAATGGTCTGAAGTCATGTGAAGTGTGCATGATTTGGAATATTTGACATTTAAGGCCTAATATTTATATTATTGTCTACAACCTGCTACAAGGCCTGTGACTAGACAGTAATTTTGGACATAAACAAGAAGTTGAAGGGCACATTTAGGTCTGATAATGATGTTCAACTTATGTATACGTTACATTAATTCAAACGAGAAAACTAAACACAATTATTCATACGTTTATGGCACTTTTAGCACTCTCTGCTAAACAGATTTGAGTAATCAACATCATATTTTGCATTCATTGCTTCACACCAAAAATATACATTTGCCAATTTTTCCTGTTCATATAGAAAGGAAAATCTTTACCACCTTACAATAATAATCGTCTCTTTCAGGTGGAAACCTCATATGTTGCTATGTTACTTGTCAGGATTTAAATAAAAAAATTGCAAAAGTAGCAGAAGTACAAGCTCAAAATGCTTTTGTGTGATGCTGTTAGTATAATCAATTAGGGCATTCATTTACAAAAAAATAAAAAGGAGAAAAGAGCTTTCTGCCCGACAGCAACCATATACATTTTTAGAAGTCGTACACAAATGTGTGTGTTTTTGTATGGGTCTAAAGACTGAGTTTGCGAATGAAAGAGTGAAAACCCGTCCAGTCAGCATCAGCGTTGGGTCGGGGGGGCAACCTGTCCTGTACGGCTTTGTCTCACCATGCACTGGCCACCCAAAGGTCAGCTGTGATAAGGGGCTGTTATGGGAGAGCTCTGCACACCGGCCATAAACCATGTCTGGACAGAATGGCTTCAAAAGAGACAACACCCAGTGCAGCCTGTGGGAATGAATGGCAGACAGAGGGGGAGGGGGAGTGGGCAGAAAGTAAGTACATTTACTTAAGTACTTAAAGCAGATTGTCCAATCTGTATGGTAGAGTATGTTAATACAATACAGCGTATACAACTGGGATGGTTGTATTGTGTCTCCCTGCTCTTCTATTGAGACATATAGATCGTGTCAAAGGTCATGTCTCACCTAGACACAGGATCCAACATGATGGCCAAGATTAAATTCATCCCCTGAGCAAGCAGGCTCTATTAACTCAATGGTAAACATGTCAGCACCAAACCCGGTTCAAATCCAGGATAGAAGAGGAACATTACATAGGGCAGCTTTAAGTACATTTTTGCTTTCTTTAGTACTTTTGCTTTACTTCAAAAGGATAAATATATTGGTGTCAAAATATATTTAAAGATTTTCAAACATTTAAAAGAAAATCGAACTTTTCCAATGCAGCACGTGTAGTATAGAGGATGTTTGTTTTTGTGAGTAAAACAAATTAGCCTCTGAGGTGTACTGGAGTAGAAGTTGAAAGGTGGGGTGCAATGGCTTTTTGGGGCATTTAAGTTTCACTCTGAAACAGAAAGCTATGCGTTTCTGAACCAATCAGAGCTATGGGACCGGGACATATCTCCACTACATCTGCGACGCATGGAGTTTGTTTGTCACAGACAGATGGGCGACATGTCATAACGCATCACGTTTTCATTCAAAGGAAGTACCGTACTTAAAATTGGCTTCATGGACTTGATACACAAAAATGTAAATTTGTGTATTTTTGTTTTGGCATAGATTGTTAGGTATGCCCATATGATGACCTTTCCCTACGTCTTTAAAGTATATATATTTTTAAATAATCAAGTTAACAATTTGGATGCCGCCAGCATCTTTCAAAATATAGTAAATGCACCTCAAAATTATCTTACTAGTAGTAAAGTATAGTACTTGAGTAAATGCACTTACCGTAGTTACTTCCCCCCACTGAACAGTACAATACTATAGGTAACTTACCGTAATTACTTCCCCCCACTGAACAGTACAATACTATAGGTAACTTACCGTAGTTACTTCCCCCCACTGAACAGTACAATACTATAGGTACAGACCATTTACCGTAGTTACATCCCCCCACTGAACAGTACAATACTATAGGTACAGACCGTAGTTACTTCCCCCCACTGAACAGTACAATACTATAGGTAGGTACAGACCATTTCTGTCCAGACTTTGCAGTTAATTCCGAGATCAATGAATGAGATAAACATATCGTCATGAGAGTATGACAGATGGTATCATCTTAGCACCATTTTGGTCAATAACAGCCAAATAACCCAAGATTTTACTTTGTCGTCGCCTCCGGCCAGTATGTTTCAACCAGACAAACCAGTATGTCTGCCAAAGCTTTAGAATATGGATACAGGCCATAAATATTGAATTATTGATGGATAGAAGACATGTGATGTATAATGCATGTTCTTTTCTCTCTCTCTATCCCCCCTAGCCTTTCAGTAAGTTGAAAGCATTGCTTGTAATTAAAGGACACAGACAGGTGGGGTGTAGACATTTCCCCCTGTTCCTTAAATTACGTTATGTGGTCCCTCCATCTTGTCCAGGAGGAGAAGTCCCTTCCTACAAAAGTACCGGAAGAAGTACTCTTAAAGGTCCTGTATTCAACATTTGACATGAGTAACATGAAAATGTACTTATAGGACCAAAGTCAAACTAAAAAGAAAGAAAGAAAAGAAAAATGTGGCTCTAGCTTACGACGAGTCACGATGCAATGACCAGGTGTCGAATATAGCCAAAGTATAGGGCATCCCTCGGTTAATATTTGTTAATTTGTTAATCTAAATCTGCAGTAGTAAGTAGTAGTAAGTAACTTGTAACTGCAGCTGTCACAAATATTGGAGTATTGGAGTAAAACATAATAATACTATATTTGCCTATGAGATGTATAGTGGAGTAGAAGTAGCCTTGAATAATAGACATACTGTGCTCAAGTAAAGTTAAATTACCTCTCACAATTATACATCAGTACATAGAACTTGAGTAAGTAAGTGACTTTCTACCACTGCAAGGGGCGAGGGGGGACTGGGACTGACTAAAATTTTGCATGCAAGTATAAATATGGGGTAATGGAGGTTTAGTAGAAGCAGATGTGAACAGGGGGGTTGAGAGAGGAGATCAATGTGATTTGGGAGTCATTCATTTGGGTCTCATGTAGTCTCATAGTGGGTCTGCTGTGGTCTGTGCTAATGACAAGGCTAAATAAAGCTAATGAGAGAGTGGATCACCGTGCAAATGTGTTGTTTATGTCCCCCTATTAAGACTACTCCCCTTGTCCGCTGCTATAGGTTGCTGGGGTTTGCTTTACACTATAGACTATAGGATTTGGAGAGCATGCCTAAAGCACCTATAAAGCAAAAAAGAAAGTTGTCATCCCTTGTATGGTTATCTGCACGTTTTCATTTGTATATTGGGCTTTATATCGAACAATAATAATTTGGTCCCCACTTCTTTTTTTTGTCACTGTATATTTACCTATAGTTACATGAAATGTTTCCTCTGCATTTAAACATCCTATAATTACTAGGAGCAGTGAGCACTATTAGTAACACTCAGGGAGCAGTTAGCAAATGTCTTGCTCAGGGACGAGACTCGAACCCGGACGTTGTGTTTTCCAGGCAGGCGGCCTCTCTCTACCCACTAAAGTACAGACAGACACCCCTTTAGGGCATTTACTGGAGTCCCCCGGGGACTATCCTTGGGTCACTCTTTTTTCCCCCTCTACACCAATTGTCTTTGCCGGAAACAACTGATCTACAAGCTCACAATGTGTTGTGTGGCTGCGTTGGTGAAGGAAAGCATTTATTTGACTTCTTAGCACATTAAAACCGGGAAAGCATCTGTGTTGTTTATTCAAAAATAGCAGATGTACAAGCTTGCACTATCCGCTCATAATTCCGACAATGTAATGTCGCGTGCAGTTAGGGATAGGTTAGGGACAGGGTTAGTAATGGGGCGAGTTGACACAGTACAGCAGCAGTGTTGTTTTTGGCAGCAAATTTCGATTTTAGTTTAGTCATAGTCTTTGGACAGAAACTTCATTTAGTTTTAGTCACATTTTAGTCACCTGGAATGTCTTAGTGTTAGTCTAGTTTTAGTCGACTAAATGTCATAAGATTTTAGTCGACTAAATCTACAGTTGATTTAGTCGACTAAAATGTATTTTGGCGGGCCTTGATGCCGTCATAATGAGTGTTTTTACACTTGCTGAAAATAGCCGATGTACAAGCTCACAACGCGTCGCGTTGCGACGTGTTGTGAGCTTGTAGATCAGCTATTTTCAGCATGCAACCAAGTGTAAAATGACTTATACTGGATCTCTTGTCCACTAGTCCCTTCCTAACATTTTAGTCTAGTTTTTATTTGTCGACGAAATTGTCAGTATATTTAGTCTTAGTTTTAGTCATCATAGCTTAGTTTTCATTTAGTTTCCATTTGTTTTTGTCAGTGAAAAAAGGTAGTCGACGAACATTTTTCGTCTTAGTTTTAGTCGACGAAAACAACACTGTACAGCAGTTTGAGAGCTCTAATGGCCAACCTGAACGAGGTCATTGTGTAACGGACGGCAGCGACTGCTTGAATTATGAATGAAATTTAAAGTTTAAAGCGACTAATGGATGTGTGGAGTTGTGGACATCCGCTCCGACATTCACCTGCTTAGGTAAACATGCTGCTACTTCAAGTTACAGCCATTATACACTGATGTCATGTCCTCCCTTGGCATGTCTTACCTTACCTGCTGTCCTACTATAGCTTGCCTGTTTTGTGAATCATGCCTCATGTTTTTGTTATTATTGTATTTGCAGGCTTATGTAAAGTTAAAATTCAATTTAGCATGTTATGTAGACAGATACCAGGTTCATTTGTTGACCTGGCATCCTATAGTTTGTATAGTTTATATGTAGTCTACAGATTATACAACAAATATTATACTGTTTAGACTGATGATAGTTTCTTGGTTTACCTGCAGTATGATTCCAGATTACTGTTTCTATGCATTTGATGTATTACCTTGTGGTTACAGTCGCTTACTGTAAATCGCTCTGGATTAAGAGTGTCTGCTAAATGCCTAAATTGAAAAGTGTCTTTGTACTTGCCTCTGAAAACAGCTTTGTGAGCTTGTAGATCGGTGATGTCCTCTACTTTTTGCGTTACACTCTTATTTGACACGAGTAGGGCATGAATGTACAGGGGGGGACATAAAAAGGTAGAAATATGGAGATGTCCCGTGTGTAGTGTTTGATGTTTGCTGTCAGGTCGCAGGACTGTGTCATTTCAGTGAGACCTTGGCAGTCGTCCCCTCCTCGGGGGACGTTTGGCGGTGAAAAGCCGGGCAAGGCCAGAAGCTATACGGTGCAGATCTGGAGAGGTATCAACTGTAAAACCTCTTGTCACTTTGCAGCAGGTCTGCGCTAAAGCCCCCTTTTATATTGCCGCTGTCGGGGGGTGAAACCTTGTATATCCCAAAGGGCTACATTTCAGGCAAATTGGGGAGGGAGACCTGTGTTCCCAATGGATCCAATGTAGTTATTATGATTTAGTCAAAGCTCTTAATTGCGACTGTAGGTCGCAGTTTACTATGAAAACCTGCATCTCCCGTCAGTCAGTCACGCCTCGTGACACGCTTCATATATGGCCAATACATAATTCATTCCATATGTTGATCTTACCTCATCAAACCCTGTACACTCAAGACACACTGCATATATGGCCAGTACAAAATTAATTCCATATGTTGATCTGACCTCATCAAGCCCTTAGATCTCCATATATGGAGCTGACCGGTTCTGACATTCCATATATTGATCAGACCTCATCAAACCGGATCAACATTAAAAGGTAAAATGACCCTCTCCGCTTTCTTATATGGAGTATACAGGGGGATAAGAACATGTACAGAGTTGGCACCTGCCGTACCATAGCCGGGGGGTGTTCGAATATGTTCGTAGATGGCGCACAAATGATTAATAGTTTAACTCCTGCTTCTCAACCGTGCCATATTAAGAAGCTCTGTTGTTTCAGCGCGACCTTGCCCTTTAGGGTACTTTTCATTTCTTCAATATTGTCTTAAAACTCACACTTTACCACATTCACTTTCAAAATGCTTCAAAGATAGCCCTGTCTACAAGCTCACAGTGCGTTGCAATGTGTCCTGAGCTTGCAGATAGACTATTTCCGCTACCTGTGACCCTGCAGTATGACGAAGAAGGGCATTCATTTATGAAAATAGAATATTCCACAAAAGTTGAAATATGGAGATATGAGGTTTCTGTCTGACAGCCGCAATATGTGCCAAACAGCCGGTGGGGGCTGGCTGTTTGGATTCGGCTCATGTTTGCGTCTCCTCCTCCCAAATGATTCATGACAGGGAATATATAAGATCATGTACAATCCCCCTCTCGGGTGGGTGGGTGGGTCTCAAGACTCAAACAGTTCAGAGGCAGCCCATAGACTCTATGAGTAGACTACCGAAGTCTGACGTGATGTACGCATCCTGCCGGGTCATTGACTCATAATGGATATGAACTGAAGCATCAACTGACGGCGGAGCAAACACTAGCGGTATACCGCCGCCGGATTGATTATATTCTCGTCAGGACTAAGGAAATGGAAGAGAACAAAAAAGGACCTGTTTTCCAATGGATCCAATGTAGTTATTAATTCAAGTGGTTAATACTTTCAATTGGTTCAATATTTATACAACCCACAGACACACTTTCAACCTGACGAAAATTGTGCAATTCTGCAAGCTCACAACGTATAGCTAATTTCACTACTTTTATGTGACAGTATCAAACAGCAATGTATTAAAGCGGGCATTAAGTTACGATGAAGAAAAACACAAGAGAACCCGGTTTTCAAATGTGACCCTTGGTCTTGTCTCGTGTGACTCCTCTCTCACTGCCCTTGGGTTCTGCAAATAAAATGTTCCCGAAATAAATCTTTCATAGGAGAATCCTCCTCCGGTCGGTGTGTGGAATCAGACACTGAAGCCAGTAAATAAATAAATAAATATTTCATAGGAGAATCCTCCTCCTCCGGTGGAATCAGACACTGAAGCCAGTCAATCCCTGGTGGCACTATAAATATACCACTTGATTTCTGTCACTGTCATTTACATGTCCTGGATCAGCACTTTAATAGGATCACGTAGCCTCCATGGCTACGTGATACACACAGTGCGCACACACACACACACACACACACACACACACGCACACACGCACACATGCCACACACACACACACACGTACCAAAGGAAACTGACACGTACGCATGTATAATCAGTGTGTATTAGGATTAGGCATTTAGAGGTTATAGGTTAGAGGGTCAGAGTTTTGCCTGATTAATACTTAGTCACCGTGCCTGGTGCATGTGTGCATGTGTGCATGTGTGCATGTGTGCAGATCGCACCAAAGATAGCTGATGCGTGAGTGCGTGCGTGTGTGCATGCACACGCACATTACTGTACTTGTATTTATTTTTTACTTTAGCCCTAAATAGCTTTTCCTATTTTAAACCTATACTGTAACTCTCTGTCTATTTCCCAAATTCAACTGGAATATAAATGATATGGTCCTCACAAGTACACAAGTACACACGCACGCACGCACGCACGCACGCACGCACGCACGCACGCACGCACGCACGCACACATCACACACACACACACACATGTGCAGGCGTGCGTGGGGACAAACGCACGCACGCATATATCGTGCCTTTGGATGTATGCGATACTTGCATATGTGTCCGTTTCCTCTGATTGCATGTGTGTGTGTGCACGCACGCATGTGTGAGCGCGTACGCGTGCTCCTCTGCGGCTGCCCCCTAGTAAAACAACACTTAGCCCTGCCGATAGGCGATCAACCGGCTGCCACTTAATCCAGCCATCAGGCCGAGTAGCCCCTCGCAAATCCCATCAGCCCCAGAGAACACACATCACCCTCTTCATATTAGCTTACACATCTCATTATGTCAGCGCTGTGCGCTCTTGGCCGCCCAGTGTGTGTGTGTGTGTGTGTGTGTGGAGTAAAGAGTGGGGAAGTGAGTGGCGCGCTGTTACCACTGGCACGGCGCCATTTGGACGGGTGCCAACATGACCGGGCTTGTTCTCTAATTAACTCTTGGTCCCCTTGTGCTAGTAAGATATCTCTCTCTCTCTTTCTCCCTCACACACACACAAATGCACACCCTCACAGGCATGCAATTTTCACAGTAGCAGGACACTTGAGCACACACTTACGGCTGCGTATATGCAGACCCACACACACACACACACACACACACACACACACACACACACACACACACACACACACACACACACACACACACACACACACACACACACACAGCGTTTCTGCACATGTTCTACACATGCTAAACTTACAGTATACCCGCTGTGTTTACTACAAAATACTACCACTGCCACCAGTGAATACAAATGGACGTCCTTTTAGAAAGTGACATTAATGCGCTGTCAGCGCTGCAGTGTGTGTGTGTGTGTGTGTGTGTGTGTGTGTGTGTGTGTGTGTGTGTGTGTGTGTGTGTGTGTGTGTGTGTGTGTGTGTGTGTGTGTGTGTGTGTGTGTGTGTGTGGGGGGGGGGGGGGGGGGTTCGCTGGTAACGTTACGTTTCTGCAAATTTACGAAATGTTTCTGTCACTGTTTTACTACCAGGGAGACCTCATTCATAAAAACCTATAGGTTTCAAATGGTTTGAGGCATTTATAGGAATGTCTTTGAAGGTTAAAAACGTAAGCCTACATCGTCATATGAGAAACAGCGAAAAAATATGCATTCCTGAATCCTAGTTGTTTTTGTTAGTATTTTTTCTGTTTGCCAAGTCTATGGACTTTTTCTGTTTGCCTTTGTGTTTGCCCACCCATGACATCATGTGGCAGCAAAGTCTATGGACTTTGCATGTTTGCGTCCCTTTGTGTGTGTGTGTGTGTGTCCCCACACGCGATGTCATGTGACGGCCACTACTATACTAGAGTGGTGCCTGTTGGACACTGGCCTACTTGGAACGATTCAAGTTGGAAATGCATGCCCCACTCAGTTATTATGTCTGTGTCCCTTTTATGCCCATATATGGAGTTCTTTGTCAGGCATGCCGCAATATGGAGTCTATGCAGATGTCAGAACATCATGTGATGTCAGAACAGACCAGCTCCACATTCTGTATATGGAGATATAGGGGTAATCAGGGCCAGATCCCGGGCAGAGGCTTTTGTGCTGGTTCTGGACAACGGTGTATCCGACGGACTCGACACCGGGCACTGCACCCCCTGTGGGGGTGTGGAACGTGTGTGTCGAATTTGAAGTCAGTGGGGTTCTCAACGGTTCTCAAGTTACGTGGATTACACACGTACACACAGAGACTTGGTGCATTTATATTTAAGATATAAGATAGTGGGTGCTCAGTGGCCTTGTGGTTAGAGTGTCCGCCCTGAGACTGGGAGGTTGGGGTTCAATCCCCGGCCGGGTCATACCAAAGACTCTAAAAATGGGACCCAGTGCCTCCCTGCTGGACACTCAGCATCAAGGGTTGGATTGGGGGTAAGTCCCTGTGACATACTAGCGTCATGTCCAGGGGGTGTACTTGTACATCAAGCTGCCTCACGCTACAGAAACAGGAGATAGGCTCCTGCCCTATGGGCCTCATGGCTCGGCAAGGCTACTTTATAGTGGGTGCCCCCCAAAGGCGCCCTCACTTCACACGAGTGTGATCTTGATATTGTTATAGTCCTTGTTAGAGTCCTTTTCGGTCACACTTGGTTACATTTTCGTTACATTTGGCTCCAAAGGGAGTTGGAGTTGGCTATAAGGTATTTTCATATTCGGAAAAAAGTCGGGACACCCGATCTAAACAGCTCCATTGTCGATGCTGAAAAGGCCATTTGTTGCATCAGACACCGAGGCCTGAGGCGTCAGGCAGGGCTGTCAGGCAGAGTGAGAGAGAGAGAGAGAGAGAGAGAGAGAGAAAGAGAGAGATAGACGGCTTTTTCAAGTTCAACGTCGGCAGTGCCCCTCCCACCCCCCTTTAGCTCCCCTCAGGTGACCCTGCCCCAAACCATGGCGGTAAAAAGGCGTCCCGGGGTCGACGATGTGCGCGCTGCAGCTCACCGCCTGCAGGTGCAGCTGAACCCAAAGTCCTCTGTTCTGACGAGCTCATTTACTCCTGACACACACACACACACACACACACACACACACACACACACACACACACACACACACACACACACACACACACACACACACACACACACACACACACACACACACACACACACACACACACAGGGGGGGGGGGGGGCAAGGGCATAACAAATGGGGTCTGGAAAAGTGTTTGGATAGACAGGAATGCTGCCGGGTTACTTTCTTACACCCCCCACCCCCCCCTTTTCTTTTTTCTTTTCATCTGAACAGCCTGTAAAAGAAAGAGAGAAAGAAAAGTCTTGACATTAAGTGTTTTGTAAGGTATAACAGGTCTTAACACTATAAATAAATAAAGATATAGTTTAAAACATTGTGGGAAAAGTCAAGTTGGTGTGGCAGAATTCCCATCACTACTGAAACTGAAAGTGTCTTAAGACACTAATGGACAATAGATATGGTTATTAGAACCGTAAAACAACAACTTATCTTTTGAAGGCAAATATATAATTCACTGTATAAATTCAGTGATTGATTCTGACTCTGCCCTGAACTCCATCACGCGGTGCGTGGACATGTCACATGGCAACATGTAGGAGTGTTGAGTGATTTTGAATGTGGAAATGATGTGGGGCATTGTGTAAAATAGAAGAAGAAAAAAAAAGAAACGCATCAATGTGTAAATGTTTTGAAAATATTACCAGCACCCGAATAAAATAAAGATCTTGTGAAACAGCTCCCCCTACTGAGATGCAAGTGGTATGGCGGGCTTCATAATGGATCTATCGGACAGAGAAAGCACTGAACTGCTTGGTGTGTGTGTGTGTGTGTGTGTGTGTGTGTGTGTGTGTGTGTGTGTGTGTGTGTGTGTGTGTGTGTGTGTGTGTGTGTGTGTGTGTGTGTGTGTGTGTGTGTGTGCGCGTGCGTGCGTGTGTAATCATATGTTGCTATTTTACTTAAATGTATATTCAGTGATTTCACTTAATTCAAATATCACTTCTTTTTTTGTTTTGTTGTGATAATCCTCCCTACTATAGAGTGTGCTGACCATTTAAGGAGTTCCTCCCTGTCCTCAGTTAACCCCTGGGGGTCAAAAGACCGTAGGTTTTGTTTTTGGCTAGGTGGCCCAGCCGTCATCAGGATAGAGGCCTCCCGCCAATCATGATCGAGCGGGGGCGGACCTTGGTGTGTGTGTTGTTGGCCTGCCGCGTGCCCCCCCACTGTAGTGCGTGCATGTGCACATCTTGTTACCGGGGCGGACCGGGGGGTTTTCCAAATCACCCAAATCACTGAATGCTCCTTTAAGTAAAACAAAATCAGAGTACTTGATGGGTGTGTGGGTTGTGTCATCAGTATAAGGTAGTGCAGCTGTGTATGAAGGCTCTAATGAATGAGCAGCAGTTGTAATGGTATCATTCTATTCACACATAAACACATCGATGTGAATTGGAATGGTGGTGTGGGACTCACGCCGTGATTTGTCCACAGGAGCGAGGGAGGGAGCCAATCGTTGACCATGGCAGTGGAAGTTACAATCTGTGTGACAAGACGGGGACATTTAAGTTGTTCCGAGGCTTAGTTTTTGCTCATATGCATTATTTATCAACCTGGCGTCCTGCCCCCTTTTGGTATACATGTCATTATGGGGAGATATTTTTCAAATCAATCTCTAAAAACATTCGATTTAGAGCATGCATGTAGAGATGCATACAGAAGAAGAATGACTCGGTCATAATTGCCAGTTGCAGCAAGCTCTCGTTTATGAACATCTAATCGGTGTGTGTGCCGCAGCCTCTGCCTCAGCTCACAGCTTCACGTTGCGGCGTTCAGAGTATGGGTTTTATGGGTAAGTCTCCCATTGGCATAGAGGCAGCCAATCATGAAAAGGGCTCCACTATACTGTCGCTAGTAGAGGTAGATCAACTTTGTCCAGCCGTTCTGCTATGTACTGAGCATGACACCTGACACGGCAACCAAGTCAAAATCAGGCTTAAGGATACTAGGGTTCTCTGTCATATCTTGTATGTCACAGTACCGTGACTTCTGCATTGAAGACATTCTAACTGTAAGGAACAGCAGCATCCCAGGGACCTGCTAGTGCCTTGCTTAAGACCACTGGCAGTCATTTTGAAACCCTGGACCTCAGGCGCAAGGATGTTTACATGGCGTGCACATGCATATAGCCTTGGTGTTGGGTGGAAACCTTATATGTCCAACACGGTTACTTTTCAGGGAATTTGGGGGCGGGGGAGGGGACGGGGGGGACCTGTGTTCCAAATGGATCCTTATAGTTATTATCTAGTCACAAGCTCTTGCTCCGTGTGCAGGCCTTCAGGGCTTGGTGAGGTGTGGATCGATGTGATGTGAGAGGCATTGTCGCCTGCCTGCCGTTGCATCTTGTGCACTTAACATTTGTGCCATGGCTGGCTCTTCCTTTACCTTTCAATACCATGGACCCCCCACTGAGAGCCCCCCCAACCCCACCCCCATCTCTCTGTCAATCTCTCTGTCTGTGTCTCTCTGTCAATCTCTCTGTGTCTCTCTGTCTGTGTGTCTCTCTCTATCTCTGGCCCTCTGTCTGTCACACGCACGCACGCACACAAGCGAGCGCACACGCACACACACACACACACACACACACACACACACACACACACACACACACACACACACACACACACACACACACACACACACACACACACTGGGTGACAGGCTGACAGCAGTAGTACACAGCTAAATGACCATTTATTACCGGGGTGGGGGTGTGTGTGGGGGTGTACACGGTGCGTGGGTGCCCCGCTGGTTCAGAAGGTCATCATCCCTCTGTCTTCAGCCATCGATCGAGGGAGGGGTGGGAGGGGGGGATCTGTTAACAGAAGCCCCCAGACCCTTATTGAAAGCTGGACGTCGCCGTGGCCACTAACATAATATTTCCATCGTGTGTGTTTGTCGGGGCTCAGCTAGCGCTACTACATTCTGAAAGCCTCACTGAATAAAGGCAGTGTAGTCACATAATAGAAATGCTGAAATATGTCCTGTATCTGCAGCCTCTGGATGAGACATGCAGCCAAGAGGAAAGGTCCTCATTGAAGGATTCTTCCCAAACTTTTCAGGTCGAGAACCAAAAGAGAGATTAGACGTTTTCCCCCCCGGGACCAGAACTAGTGAAAATATTTTCACTACTTTTTACTTGAGTGAGTGAAAGAGACCTAAGCTTTTCTTGGCATAGAGGGGCAGGTATGGACGGCAGCTCCACTATTGGTTCACCATCACCAATAGTGAAACAAGACCGCAAGGTCTTTCTTCGGTGCTGTCCTTTTGGACCAAATGTGCCTTACTGTACCTTGTACTGTTTGCATTTTATGGTCTAATACAATTATCAATCAATCAATTGAAGGAAGAGCGTGTGAGAGAGAGACATTAGACACAGCTGCAGGGGATGAGTAGCCTAATTAAGGCAGAGAGAGAGAGATAGGTGTGTGTGTGTGTGTGTGTGTGTGTGTGTGTGTGTGTGTGTGTGTGTGTGTGTGTGTGTGTGTGTGTGTGTGTGTGTGTGTGTGTGTGTGTGTGTGTGTGTGTGTGTGTGTGTGTGTGTGTGTGTGTGTGTGTGTGTGTGTGCGCGCGTGCGCGTGTGTGAAATTGAATACAGGTGCAGGGCATCAGTAATCAGCAAAGAGAGAGAAGCGTTAGCGCTCCAGTATGCCACAAATGCCTGCGGTCTCCGAGGCTACTCGAGTCAGGAACCATACAAATTGGTCCGTGACCCACAAATATGTCCCAACCTGAGGACATAATTTGAGCGCGGACACCTACAGTATGAGCTTGTAGATCTGCTATTTTTCAATAGCTAAAGTGTAACATAATGCTTGAAACGCCAAAAGGGGTTCCCGCCCAGAATGGGTTAAGCCCTGTGTTCTACTTCCTCGATGCGAAAATAGCAGATCTACAAGCTCATGGTGTGTTGTGAGCTTGTAGATCTGCCATTGTTGAAAGGTTTTGAAATGTTTTGCAAACATGTGAACTGGTGTTGCACAATCATTCCGTACCTTATTTTAGGATTTTGATGCAAACACTTTTGTACTTTTTGCGAACGCAATGAGCGATTACTATGTAACCTAGGCAGAACGTTCTGTCTGTGTGTCACGCTGTGACACCACCCACCCGCCCGCCACCAGAGGGCGCAGCTGTATCACACACAAAAACACACACACACACACACACACACACACACACACACACAAACTTAAAAAAAATAAAACTTAAAAAAATAAATAAAAAAATAATAATAAAAGGAATTTATTCTAATTGTTGTTGCAATTTACGAGCTGCGTTCGCTTCCCGCGTTCGCGCATCTTACTTGTTCTAAAGTAACATATTGACTATAGAACTATTGTAACATTGTAACTTCCGCCACTGCAAAGGCCTACGTTTAAACTTAGGTTTGTTGTCTCCACCAGGCCGAAGGCATGGGGAGAGAGTATGTTTTGCACTCCGTCCGTGTGTGTGTGTGTGTGCGTGTGTGCGTCCTTCCTTCCGTCCGTCTGTTACCAGCTAATCTCTGCCACCGTTGGCCCGATCCATGCCAAACTTTGCACACACACTCCCTGGATGCCAACGACGAACCTCTGCCCCAAATATTCCTCAACGGCCTGTTATAGCGCCACCATGAGGCCGATTTAGGCAAAACACATTTCTGTAGATTACTCGTACACATTTTATCCATACATCACACAATTCGGTATACACTATCTAGTGTATCATGTGATCAACACGGATCTGCACCATTTCCCCTCTTCCATCCTGATTGGCTAACATTGCCTTCCAAAGCTCACATGATTGGTCCGTTTCGAACAAAATGCCACAAATCACAAACACAGTGTGCAATTTCCGTGAAATTATACACGCACATTTCCACTAGGCCGAGGACGACATGCCACTCATTTCTTCCCCAAATCAGCCTCAAGGTGGCGCTATAACAGGCCAATTCCTGTTTTTAGCTATAACTGCATCGATCTGTATACAACTTATGTATGCGCACTCCCTAGAGGCCATGGAAAAACATTGTCCCTGCATCCCTCCACATCTGCCGGTTATAGCGCCACCATGAGGCCGATTTCTGCAAAACACATTGCTTATGTTAGTCGCACAGATTTCATCCAAATGTCACGCAAATCGGTACACATGATCTCTGTAGTCATGTGATCAAGACGAGTCTGTTGGATTTCTCAGATTCTACACTGATTGGCTAACATTGCCTTCCAAAGTTTTCAGGAGTGGCCCGTTTTGTACAAAATGCTGCACATGTCCTGCTCATCCAGAATTCTATCCTCATGCTATGAGTGATCTGGCTCTGCATTTCCTCAACAAAATGAAGAACATTGTTGCAAAAAAATAACAAACAAAAAAACATGTTTATATTACTCCTAAACATTTTGCCAAACATCTCACACAGTCCTATCCTCCTGGTGGAGACCTGTGCCCAGAAGGGCACTTTTTCTATTTTTTTTTGTTTTTATGTTTGTTGATAAATGCTCAGGAGAGATAGTGGTTTTAATACTGATATTAGTTCTCTCTTTGTCTCTGCAATTGTATGAATTGAAATAATTAACAATTTAATACAATTTAACATTATTTCTCTCTGTCTCTCTGCAGTTGTATGAACTGGACGACGACGAGAAGCGCAAAGAGTTCCTGGATGACCTTTTCAGCTTCATGCAGAAGAGAGGTGAGTGCCGAACGGCCAAACGTTTTAAAGCGTGAAAACTCTGATCAAACACTTGTGCCCTACATTTATACTTAACGTGTAAAAGGTTGTGTGAAAATACTAGCCAATCTGCAAGCTCGCAACATGTTGGGATGCAACATTATTGTGAGCATGCTGTGTATGTCAGATTTTTCCCCCAGTTACAATGACATTTTGTGTTTTAAAGAAAAGAAAAGATTAATCTTGTAATCAGAAATGCGCAATTCGGTTCAAGTCTCTGAAAGCTTGGAAATAGCTTAAATCAAAAACAGGGACATAAGCTTTGTAATTTTCTTTTTGTTGTCAAGAACGTGGGAATTGTGAAGACACGGACCCTGCAAACATGTGATAGTTCCAACAATAGCAGAATGTGTCAGACTGCCAGTGTGTTTTTAGAAAGACCCCTTCAGACAGGAGATGGAGTTGTGATAGGACGCCGTTGGATATCCTGCCCCCCCCCCCCCCCACCCCACCCCACCCCTAGACAGAGGAGGTGCGGTTTGATATGGTGGCTGGCTCGACACTCGCGACTATTATGGGGAAAACATTCGCCGAAAATAGCCAAATGACAAACTAACAATGTGTTGCATCGAGCGAAAGAAAAAGAGAATGGAACCAAAGGTCAAGTTTACTAAGTATTAGTGGTTTAAGTGAAAGTGATTAAATATTACAATACACAATTCACATTTACACGAATACAACATATTCATAGAAAGGTTTATGTAAATGGGGTCCCTGCTTCATCTCTCTCTCTGTCTCTCTCTCTCTCTCTCTCTCTCAGCTAAGGGATCCCCTGTATTTTTTGGGTCGACACTTATGTTTCCCCTACTCCAGGGGTTCTCAACCCGTGGGTCGCGACCCCTCGAGGGGTCGCCAAATTATTTTGGGGGGTCCCCAAATTATTTTCAAAAAAAATAAAATATATATATATATATATATATTTTTACCAACTGAATGGCTGTAAAGTGGAAATGAAGAGTTTACATATAGTACACATAGTACATGCATACACCTTCCCTAATGATTATGGTTTCAGTATTTATTTATGGTGTATTGTCTCTATTATTAAGGTTATTGTAGCAGTCAATTTATATTGGGGGTCAGGAGGGGGCGGGGCGGGGGTCCCGAGACGTTGCCAAAGCATTTTCGGGGGTCCCCGGCCAAAAAGGTTGAGAACCCCTGCCCTACTCCACCTATAGATGATGGCCGTGCAGGCTTCCCTATCCTGGTTGGATGACAACTGTAAAGAGCTGTTGCAGTAACTGTACAAACACTCTGGTATAACAAGAGTAGCCCAAATAGAACACGCCCCTAGTCAACTATACTATTAGTTTGAGGGATTAAGAGGTTAAAACCAGATGTACATAATGTGCGCGCATGCGTGCGTGCGTGCGTGCGTGCGTGCGTGCGTGCGTGCGTGCGCGCGTGTGTGCGTACGCGTGTGTGTGTGACCTGTGATCGTGCACTATTCCATGCTCTAATACATAGCTCTACACACACACACACACACACACACACACACACACACGTTGTAAAAGTAAGTAAAAGTATCACTTTAGGCAGAAACACACACAGAGAGCAGAAACTATATATCGGTGGTGGGCGGGCGTTCATTTATAGTTGCCTGTCTGGTGTCTATACATAAATGCTTTCGTGCACTATACTTTTTTTCAGATGGTTTTTATCACCGTCCATTCACGGCGGTTTTATAAGGACCAAAGGCTGACAACATGGGAGGAAGCGTTGAGGCCAGTGTCCTGGCATTCACTGACCTGGCCCTAGTGAATTCCCTGGGCTTTTATTAGGCCACCATCACACTGCTTTCACATACTGCTAGGTTGTGTCGGCTCAGGGGCCCCGGTGGGGCCTTTTTATTGGGGAAATAGAGCTGTATGGAGGGGCCCTTACATAATATGAGGAAGTGAACTGCCCGTGAGAGAAAGAAAGGACACAGCTCCTACCAAATACACACGCACGCACGCACGCACGCACGCACGCACGCATGCACGCAAGCACACACGCACACACACACACACGTCTGTCTACTGCTATTTTGAGAACACAGAGGACTTGCGTGCCACGTCGTCATTGTTGTTGGTTTTAATTTCACAGAAAGAACTGCAGCGCTAATTCTGTTGCATCTGTGATTGTATCTTTTTGTTTTAGCCACACCTGCCTTTTGGATAGAGTTTTCCTTGTCTTTATTTTTTGACGTACGAGGATGCACAAAACATATCAGATATACAGAGTTATGGGCGGTGTCCAAATGTACAGTAGGTTTCCTTAAACCCTTTCGCCCTGATTTCTATAATAACATTGTGCAAGCTCACAACGCATCGCATCATGTGAGTTTGTGGATGGGCTAAAACAAAATAGCTATAGATTCTATACAGCAATCAATTACAACAATCACAAAAACCCTCTATGGAGTGTTTGTTCAGTAACAGGACAAAGACTATAGCAATGATTACTATCACAATATAGAGCTATTTACCACTTAATTACCCACTGAATTATTACTTTATAGCACACATACAGACACAGATACTTCATGAGAAAAAAAGAAAAAAGAAAATGTTGCCGTTTAACCACTTCATCCCTATTCTGGGGGAACGTGACGTATTGTGAGCTTGTAGATCTGCTATATTTTGTGAAGAAACCACCCATCAAGGCACCCTAGAGTATCACAGCAGTGCCGGCACCCACTTTGAGAAACCTTGACTTACACCACCTTTAAGCTTTAAAGCGTGTGGTTCATTGGGTGAGTGTGAGTGCTCCGATGACCTTTGTAAGACTTAAAAATAAAATTAAACAAGAGATTTAATTAAATGAAAAAAAGACTGTTCCGCCATAAACAGTCATCAATAAACTATACTATTAAAACTGTTCAAACAGCTATTTTCACAACATCTGTGGAACCGAGTAAAATTAAATGTAATGCCTCAACTCCTACAATTCCAAGTGCTCTCAGGGTGTGTGTGTGTGTGTGTGTGTGTGGGGGGGGGGTCCCCGGTTTCTATCTGATTATTTTGGGGGTCTGAAAAGGTTGAGAAGCACTAGTATAGTGTTAGTGCAACAGGAAGCAGTCCATGAGCTAATGATATAGTGCAGGGCTGGTCAATGGGGTCTAGAGACATTATGGATTGTTGTTGAGGCCTTCAATTAGCCATTGATTTTGGACTTAACGCTGGGAGACATTGTCAGTATGGAGGAAACGTCATATCTGGTACTCCTGTTCCCTTTTCCACAGCCGCTAATCAGAGAGAGAGAGAGAGAGAGAGAGAGAGACTGATTGCTGCCATCAATTTTTCCACAAGCCACACACTTTTTTATTTTTCCCCCCACCCGACGCTGTCGAGCAGACCTTGTATCTTCATATGTCAACTTTTTATGTTTGGTTAATAATGCCCTACTTTGTCATATAAGAGTGTCAGGCAGAAGTGGCAAGAATTGACAATCTATCGTGAACGTGACAGTGACAGTGATGTTTCCTTTAGCCCTGGACCCAAATAACAACAACAACAACAACAACAACAACAACAACAACAATAACATTCTATCGCAGACTTTCTAACAAATGACTATCCCAGTGTAAATGTCCCAGGCCTCCAGTTGTCCTTTACTATTCTTGATTTATTGTCTGGCTCAATCCAAGCCATGTAGCACATGCTGTATACAGTAGGGCAGGGGTTCTCAACGTTTTTGTCCGGGGACCCCCGAAAATGCTTTGGCAACGTCTCGGGACCCACGCCCCGCCCACTCCCGACACCCAATATAAATTGACTGCTACAATAACCTTAACCCATTTTGGGCGGGAACCCCTTTTGGTGTTTTAAGCATTATGTTATAATTTAGCTATTGAAAAATAGCAGATCTACAAGCTCATAGCGCGCCACCGAGTGGCGCGCTACGAGCTTGTAGGTCTGCTATTTTTGAAAAATCGTGAAAATAAAATTATTATTATTATTATTATTATTTCTTTTTTTTTGAAAATAATTTGGGGACCCCCTAAAATAATTTGGCAACCCCCCGAGGGGTCGCGACCCACGGGTTGAGAACCCCTGCTGTATACAGTAGGGTGCAGCTGCCGCCGTGCACACGGCCTGTGTTTGAACCTTGACAAAATAATGTAACAATGGTATAAACCAACACACCTGCAGCACTTCAATGACAAAACCACCACTTCAGACCTTATCTGTTGTAGTTTTGCGTCGACAAAACTACGACTCACTGTGTGAAAAAACAGGATTTTGCTAAATAGTGTTTGATTTAATCTAGCTAATGCTCACTTAGAACACAATTCTTAGCATGGCACACATATTTAAAATAAAACAACTGAATTACGGTAAGACGTAAACACATCAAAAATTGAATTGAATTGTGTTCGACATGAGTCTTAATAAAGTTAACTCTACCGCAAAGCAGCTCTGTTTTTATGTTTTGCTGTGTTTTTTCTTGTGCTTGTGTCATCAACACATTTTTGGATGGTGTTTTAGATTGTGGATTGTAAATTGAATAAGAATTGATAGCATGATAGGAAAGGAAAGGGTGAATGAAGCATGTCTGCTCTGACTCTATCATATTGTCTCTGTCGGGTGGCTCATGTGTCCAAAACTATTACTTTCAGGATTAAAAATCAAAAGTAGCAGATCTACAAGCTTGTGGACCTGCTATACTTTTGAAGGTTTTGCGTGACACTGTAGTATGATCAAGTAAGGCGTTGATTTACGAAAATAAATGTTAAAATATGGAGATAAGAAGTTTCTGCCCAACAGCGACGATATACTGTAAAGGTATGGAAGGCAGTAGGAATGTCTTTGCATTATCACCGGCCCGATGCTGTCGTCCCCCTATTGGCCTACAGGAACGGCCCCCCTTGAGCCCCCCCCCCCCCCCCTGCCCACCAACACCACTTGAAAAAATAGCTCTCATACAATAACAACGATTAGTCATCAACCCCAGTCAAGTTTAGACCTGAAGGGCCGAAGCTTTTTCCCTTTGCTTTCAGCTTTAATCTGGTTGAACCTAAAAAAAGAAAATGACATAAAAGCATTTTTAGGTCTGACTAGGCTTCAATTGATTCCATCCTCCATAGTGCCATATCAGAGTGTGTTTATGGAGGAGAGAATGAAGATTATTTGTCACTCATACAGGGACAAGCAGCGAAATGTGAATGAGAGGTATATATTTACAGATTATTGCATTTTGTTTTGTTATTGAAATGTGTTGTAAACTATTTTCAGAATTTAAATTAAAAAATAGCAAAGATGTTGCAGATCCACACACTTATACATACTGTAGATTGGCTATTGGCTATAAAAAAAAGTTTTTGTTTTTTCTCATTGAAGTTGTGTGACAGACATATTGTTATGTGGTGGCGGGTGTGCTATAGCCTGTGTTGCAATGTCTGCTTATTATAATACAGTATATGGGTTTAAAGTGTCCATGTAGCCAAAAAGTCGCTTTTTTTGCGCTTGTTTTCCTAGACTTCTGGTATCTCACAAAACCGGCTGCATAGTGTCCCAAATGTCCCCTGTAGTGGTGTAGTTCAAAGCACACACCATTAGCATTCCTCTGACCGGCCATACCTGCACCAACATGAACCCATTGCACTCAAACACGCCATGTTTATTGAAATATGAGAGGGGTACAAATGGAACCAAATGGACCAGCTGGCTATAGTGCAGTGGTTCTCAAACTTTATTTTGTTAGTTCAAGGACCCACATAACCATAACTAAAGTGGAACAGAAAAAGATCTGTAACTACAAGACTCAGAGCCAAATGGGGTTCCATTTGGTTCAATTTTGTACACACTCAGTTAGTTCACCCAAAAGAAAACATCTGTTTCTATCAATTATACTCCATGCCTTGAATGGCTGCCTGTTATAGCGCCACCATGAGGCCGATTTAGGCAAAACACATTTCTGTAGATTACTCATACAAATTTTATCCATACATCACACAATTCGGTATACACTATCTTCATAGTTATGTGATCAACATGGATCTGCACCATTTCCCATCTTCCATCCTGATTGGCTAAGATTGGCTTCCAAAGCTCACATGATTGGTCCGTTTCGAACAAAATGCCACAAATCACAAACACAGTGTGTAATTTCCGTGAAATTATACACGCACATTTCCACTAGGCCGAGGACGACATGCCACTAATTTATTTTCAAATCAGCCTCATGGTGGCGCTATAACAGGCCAATTCCTGTTTTTAGCTATAACTGCATCGATCTGTATACAACTTATCTATGCGCACTCCCTAGAGGCCATGAAAAACATTGTCTCTGCATCCCTCCACATCTGCCGGTTATAGCGCCACCATGAGGCCGATTTCTGCAAAACACATTGCTTATGTTAGTCGCACAGATTTCATCCAAATCTCATGCAAATCGGTACACATGATCTCTGTAGTCATGTGAACAAGACGAGTCTGTTGGATTTCTCAGATTCTACACTGATTGGCTAACATTGCCTTCCAAAGTTTTCAGGAGTGGCCCGTTTTGTTCAAAATGCTGCACATGCTCATCGAGAATTCTATCCTCAGAGATGCTATGAGTGATCTGGCTCTGCATTTCCTCAACAAAAGAAAATTGTTGCAAAAAACAAAACAAACTAGAAAAAGTGCCCCTCGGGGCACAGGTCTCCACCAGGGCAGGTCAGGTTGTGGCCTCCTGGTGGCGCTATAATAGGCCAATGTGAAAAGGGTACAATTTCTTCTTACGACTTGGATGGCAATTGGATGATTTGAGGCATTTTGTTCCAAAAAATTGTTTTGCAAAAATCCACCTGTTGGTGGCGCTATAACAGGCCAATGTGAAAAGGTGGGATATATTCCTCAGCCTAGTAGGAACGTCTGTGAAAGATTTCACGTAAATTGCACGCTGCGTTCATGATTTGAGGCTTTTTGTTCAAATCGGGCCAATCCTGCAAATTTTGAAAGTCACTGTTAGCCAATCAGGATGGAATATGCAATATCGGATTGATCTGACTTGATCACATGACTATAGAGATACTGTGTAACGATTTGCGGGATTTTTGGACAAAATATGGAGGCGTAATATCCAAAAATGTGTTTTACAAAAGTCGGCCTCCTGGTGGCGCTATAACAGGCCGTTCTGGAAAATGTGGGGCAGAGGTTCATCGTTGGCATCCAGGGAGTGTGTGTGCAAAGTTTGGCATGGATCGGGCCAACGGTGCCGGAGATTAGCTGGTAACAGACGGACGGAAGGACACACACACACACACACGGACACACACACGGACGGAGTGCAAAACATACTCTCTCCCCATGCCTTCGGCCTGGTGGAGACAAAAAAAACATGTTTATATTACTCCTAAACTTTTTGCCAAACATCTCACACAGTCCTATCCTCCTGGTGGAGACCTGTGCCCAGAAGGGCACTTTTTCTAGTTTTAATGATGTTTAGGACTGGACAGTGGACACAAGAAACACACGCATTTAGCATATATTTTAGTCACAACACCATGTTCATGATCAACATTTGTCATGAAAATGTGGTCTCACTTCATTCCTGGACTACAAGTCACACCTCCATGCAGCCTCGCCCCTCTCCTTAAGGAGGCCGGGGTAGTGCACCAAAGCATTATGGTCGTTGCAGGAATTCAGCAATCCAGTCCAAACCCTACTCAAACACACAGACTTCATTATTGTTCTGGCCATAGAGTGCACATTTCAAATTGTGCTACTGTTATCTACTACAAATACTATTAGCATTGAGTGACTGCAGTTTCATCTAGCGGTGAAATGTCCCTTTAACACGAGCAAAACCATGATTTAAAAGCATTATTTTTGAAGCTTGATCGACTGTAGTAGGCTCATCAGTGATTACACTGTTAGAGTTGCTTTGGAGTTTATATTATGTTATAGCTTTTCCTAGTTTTCCTACAAATTTCATTGAAATTACAGATTACACAACCTGT
>NC_136793.1:18551824-18556824 GCF_951216825.1 Electrona antarctica | reverse complement strand
TGGGGGCGTCATAGCTGAATGAGCCCAGCACGTTGCCCCAGGTTCGATTCCAGACCTGACAAGCAATGTGTCAAATACATTCGGTATTATTTAGTGTCATGGGGGAAGTTCAACCGCCAATGGCAGTTACAATTTCTCTTTTCCCTTTTTTTAATGATTTGTTTTGCTTGCTTTTGCCATTGGTTATATCACATCTACATCTTCCAACCAGTAGAAGAGTGACACACCTGTTTGAACAGAAGTTTGAAAAAATAACGGAACCAGTTCAACCCCGGTGGGAAACGGGCCGAGTGTCCAAATGGAACCAAATGAACCCCTATGGGTATTTGTATATGACAATTAATAGTCAAATTTAATGTCATGACTGTGACAGCTGTGACACTGCAATGAATGAATGTCAATTTCTCAGGGTTATATTTACACTCCCATCATGTGTACATTCACAACAATATACAGCTCCTGTAGATGCCATCTGCTCACTATTATGACTACATACTGTCCATGTCATTCGATTGGCAGAGATGTACAGCTGACATTTAGCGTTGTTTATGGCATTGCAAGTGTCCATACTAGAACAAGAGATAATCGCAACCGACTTTCACCTGTCATTTAGGTCTGTGGTTCTAAAACAGACCTATGGAGGAGGCCCGGGTTCCAGGGTGTCCCCCGCAGGGCCGTGCAGAGAGCACTGAGGAGGCCGGGTTCCAGGGGGTCCCCCGCAATATGCGCTGCTATCCAATATACCTGACGAAGGCCACAGAGGCCCAAATGTTGTGTTTTTTACCCCACCTAAAGTCTGCACGGTGTGCAGAGAAAACCACCGCCACCGCTCCAGCCCTTCTCTCTGTTTTTACTCACCACCGCTCAACGTTATTTCAGCTCCGGTGGTCACCTCACCACCGAAAATCCAGACTATGAATAGGCCTTTATTCTTTCTTTTGCAGTCCCCCACAATATAGCATCACAATCATTGTAACCACTTCAACAGAATTTTATTCTTTGGTTATTCAAAAATAGCAGATGTACGGTAGTTGGGTTCTGTTTTTACACAAATCTTCTCTTGTAGGGAGTCCCTGGCACAAAACCTTTTCAGATGGGGTGGTCCATGGCCAATATCAATGTGGGGGTCCATGACGTGAATAAGTTTGAGAACCACTGATTTAGATTTTGTTCAGACTGGCAGCCTATCCAAAATGCAGTCTGAACAACAAGAAACATCATTGAATCAGTTTTGTATGAATTAGACTTCAACCACATTCAGAGGTCAGAGGTGCTTTGAAATGAGATTCAAAATAAATAAAGATGTTTGTCTCAGTCAGAAGAATGTTCTTACCACTCAAGTCAAGTCGTATATTATAAAACGGTTCAAAAAGTCACTTACAGCAGTGGTTCTCAAATTTCATGCCAAGGACCCCCAAACTGACACTTATTAGCCTGCGGACCCCCATTTAAAAAGATATACAGGGAGTCCCATAAGAGAAAAATGTTACGGCTCTACCAGTGATTTTCAACCATTTTCATTTTAAGGACCCCCAGTTTGACATGCATTAGGCTATGCCGCTATGGGCCACCATGTAATGGCATTTATATCTCTGGGACCCCAATTTATATTGTAAAAGCAATGTTAATTTAACTCTGAGAGTGTACAAATGGAACCAAATGGACCTGCAACACATACTGTACTGTATCAATGATGTCAGAGTGTGGGGCTGTGGGCAGTTGTTTTGATCTGCGAGGCCGTAATGAAAACAATAACGGTATATCAAATCTGTTGACAAGTCTGATCTATTCCCCGAGCCCACAACGCATCCTGATGCGGCGTATTGTTTGTGAGCTTGCAGATCGCCTATTTTCACTATTTTTGCATTCCACCGTGTTGCAACAAACTACAAAATAACACGCAAGTAGTTTCTATTTGTTGATGTATCAAACCGGCCAATGACTAAGAAAAGAATGGACAGTTGCAGCCATCATCCCACTCTCTCTCTCAGAGTCAAAGGAAGGGGATTTTAGTGTGAACGATCGCTCTGTGCGAGTGCTGCTCATCAAACCGTAGCAGACAATAGCTGTGTTGGCCCCCTTTGTGTGTTGATGATAAATACACACTTTGATTTACTGTTGCCCACCTAGAGCTTGGTACTTATTAATTGATGGTACACCCCCCCCCCCCCAAGATGGAACCATCAGCACTTTTCTCTTCTCCAGATAAGTCAACTTTTGTGCAGCAGCTAATGGCTCAAGAGCACTAAGTCACAGAAGAAAAGGCCCTTGCTTCAGAGTTGCTTCAAACACTCCCTGACTGAGTCTTCGATCGGCCCCCGACACTAAATCCACCGCCCCTGCCACGTTGGTGCTGTGTGTGTCTGTGTGGGGGGAAGGGGGGGGGGGGGGGGGTAGTTGAGATTATGTGGGTTTTTAAGTAAAAAACGTTGGTGGAGTAAATAAAGAAATAATATACAGCATTGCAATAATATAGAAATACTTGTACAGTACTTGAGTAAATGTAATGTACTTAGATACTTTTCACCACTGGTTAGTACTGTGTGTGTGTTTTTTTATTCTTAAGTTTCCTTCCTTGGCCTCTCTTTTCTTTTTTTTCTTGGCTTTATTGTCTTTAAGGCGAGGTGAAAGGGTTTGACAGGATGTTGTTGACTTAAAGAGAAGTTATCAGGTAGCGTCGAGCGGAGAATGTTTGATGAACATTCCGTGACTGACGGAGACTTTAGGAAGCTCTGCTTTTCCTGTGCGTTTGTTTGGGAAATATATGTAAACATATACGTTGAAATGCACACATTACACACTAGTCAAGTTGGGAAGTGTGAGTGTTCATAATGATTTGTTTTATAGATAGTGTTGATTTAGTCATTTAACAGAAAATGGTCGATTTTCTTACAGGTTATTTGATTACTTTTGATTTAGTTCGTTTAAAAGGGGTTGCAAGTGATATGCTTTTAGTGTCAAATGTCAAATGTCTCCCTGCTCTTCTAATGAGATATTTAGATCGCGTCAGCGGTCATGTCTCACCTAGACACAAGGATCTGACATGAGTTTTGACGTGATGGTCAAGATTGGATTTATCCCCTGAGCAAGTAGGCAGGCTCTATTAGCTCAATGGTAACCTGATTCAGATATGGCGCCGGCCGGAAGACAGGGCCCTGAGAAGTTAACCCATTAAAACCGGAACAGTATCTGTGTCATTTTAGATGTTAGCGTTGGCTGTTCAAAAATAGCAGATGTACAAGCTGTTACATCTATTATTTTGAACATTTTTGAAAAATCTCAAAAGTGTTTGTTAACACAAATCTGCTCTTCTGAGGGGTCCCTGGCAATATCAATTTGGGGGGGTCCTTGGCGCAGAAAGGTTTGAGAACAACTGATTTTAGAAGGTAATTATGTAGAATCGGCCTCAGCCGAGTAAGTGTAAATTAATGGATTAGGTTAAATGAACATTACAGTGACGTGACACATGCAAACCATGGTGTGTTTGTTTTTTCTGTTTATTTGTAAAAAATCACACCCGTGTGAACTGAGTGGTGTAAGGTTTTATATAGCATGATCAGCTGTGGTCTGACGTAATGTCTGACGTTAAAGATCTTTGGCTAGGTAGACGCGTCTTCTGATGTGATGATTTGTGACCATGAAGTTGATTCAGCTGGAGTTTTTGTCCGATGTGAGGTATTATATAAGGTAAGGTATTATATAGCCTGATCAGCTCTGATCTGACGTAATGAAATCACACCTGGATGTGATTTCACAACTGGCTTTTTTTGTGCAGAGAAAATGACCATGGTTGCTACGGTCATCCAGTTCACCCGGGTGTGATTTAATTACGTCAGAAATTATTTTGAACATAGCAACCATGCTCATTTTTTTCTGCACACAAAAGCCAGTTGTAGGAGTGGTTTACACCACTCAAAAATCCAAATAAAGTACTGATCATAAAAAAATAAAATCACACCCGTGTGAACTGAGTGGTGTAAGGTCTGTCTGACGTAATGAAATCATGTCTGACGTAATGAAATCACACCCGGGTGTGATTTCATTACCTGGCTTTTTTGTGCAGAAAAAATGAGCATGGTTGCTATGTTCACCCTGTTCACCCGGGTGTGATTTCATTACGTCATTACAACAGGGTGAACATAGCAACCATGCTCATTTTTTCTGCACAAAAAAGCCAGTTGTAGGAGTGGTTTACACCACTCAAAAATGGGGGTCCGTGGCCCGTTGCAGATCAAACAGGGGGCCCGTGCAATAGAGAAAAAGGTTAAGAACCACTACACTCACGCCCACCCACCTCACCCCACGGCCATCGGGGAGTTCGAACACAGGCAAACGCAGATAAATAGTTGTTGTCCCCCACGCGAGCGATACCTTGGCGAATCGTTCATTTGGGCGGCGTAACGGAACGCTGCAGAGTCAATGGGGAGAGATTCCAATCCCATTAGCAGCTGCAAAGTGAAGGCATCAGCCATGAAGCCAAGCAGAAACATGATTACTCCACTACCACACACACATTACTAACCACCTGCTGGTTTTCTTTTTTCTACCTGCTGAGCGATTAGACAGAAGATTCTGTTCAAGTGTTCAATGGTGGTATTCAGATGTTTTACTTAAAGAGATGGTTTACCCCCAGGTTTACTCAGACTCTGGTTTACTCAGACTTGAATTCTAGTCTCCATGGGCTGAGTAACCAATACATTTGACCTGGAGGCAAATTCCACAAAATGCCAACAGTTCTCACACTTTCATGATTTTTTCCAAAGATGTTCAAAAATAGCAGATGTATAAGCTCACAGTGAGCTACATCTGCTATTTTTGAATAGCCGACACTAAAATAAAAAATGACACAGATGCTTTCCCGGTTTCAGAGGCTAAAAGTAATGAGCCCACAATATACTGTAGAGATCCTCTTTTACAAGTAACGGCCTGTATTTGAAAATGTACTTGAGCAACAGAACTGGCGTCAAAATGTACTTACAATGTGAAAGTAATGCTCCATT
>NC_136793.1:17526824-17834324 GCF_951216825.1 Electrona antarctica | reverse complement strand
GTCCATGGTTCATCAAGTAAGAACACTGTCTTACTGACTAGATAACTCGATGACTTAAATTAACCTTTTTAAATTTGATAACAGTTAGAAAAGAGAACTGGATTAACTTCCTCATTTAGCCTGTTTCAATTCACTAAATTCGAGTTTCTTTGATATTTCTGTCTCATCTGAGTCCCAACAGGACGAGAATGATGCCATTATGTTATGTTATGTTTTATGTCCATAAACATAATGGCATAGTCCTTGGAACATGAACATGAGCCATGTGGAATATCTATAGAATGAGAATCCTTGTCAAGTTAAAGTATTGCATGTGTACTGAATACTTTTATGCTCTTTAGATCATCAATGCTGAACAGTGTCACCAACCAGTGTACTGACAGTTGACCCTGAATACGCTACAGACAGGAAGCTGGCATTGTTTCCGCTTCTTATTTCTGCTGTGCACGCTTCATCTTAGTCCCATCATGGCTTATATCCTGAACGACTGCACTATTGTTTACTCTGACAATGTCACTGCTGGTGTTTCAGTGGATTGTGAACATCGTCAACTTGTTAGCGTACCGGATGACATTCCCAGGGACGTTACATCATTAACACTCCATTTCATGGAACTTAAAGTGCTCCATATGAACGACAACAACCTAACAACACTGACCGACAATATGTTTCAGGGACTGTGCTTGAGTGCACACACACACACACACACACAGTGTTTAAAATGACACTCTTCTACAGAAACAAGCTGTCTGAAGAACAACAACACACCGCACACACTGATTCTAACTTGGACGGAGAGCGCTGCGATTACATACATACACAGTTAAAATAATGCAAACACGACCGCGTCGACACCTGGCGTAGTACAAGCGGGACGAACCGAGGCGCATATATGGATAAGAACAACAACACCAACACTACACGCACACGCGCGCGCTGCAACAACGCGCTGCAACACAAAACAGCTACGTACAGTGTGTATGTGTGTGTGTGTGTGTGTGTGTGTGTGTGTGTGTGTGCGTGCGTGCGCGGGGGGGATTTTGGATCGCCTCGCGATGCAGCGCAAATGGCACAAAACGCTAATAATAATAATACAAAATAAGAACACTACACTAATAACAACAATAATATCAACAGTACAGAGAACAGTACAGTACACATGACTACAGTACAGTACAGAAAGAAAGCTCACATCAGAATATTAATCCATGTAATAATAATAATAATAATAAAAAATAAGAACACAACACTAATAACAACTATAATATCAACAGTACAGAGTACAGTACAGTACATCAGAATATTAATCCATGTAATAATAATAATAATCATCATAATAATAAAAAATAAGAACACAACACTAATAACAACAGTACAGAGAACAGTACAGTACACATGAGTACAGTACAGTACAGTACAAAGACTTACAGTACAGTACAGTAGAGTACAGTACAGTACAGTATACTGTTCCTGCGCCTTGCCATGCTCGCTTTCATACACAAATACACAAAACCAAACAAGGTCACTCAGCCAGCTTGGCAACTTTGCGCTTTCCAAGCAAATGCATAAATGAAAACATCATGGGTTGCCATTGCCTTCTTCCCATTTGCGTATCGCATGGCGCTAGGATGAGCGGGCCGAAGGCCCGCGAAATTCTAGTGCTATACATATGTTCTATGATGTGCTATGACTACATACAATGCAATTATTGTGCTGTCTACATGACATGCTATAAGTCTGTTTCAAATGCTATCTAAGTCTAAAAAGTGCTATCTAAGGGGGTAGGATAAGTGCTATGGGCCATTATGGAGTCTGAAAGGTGGGCTTTTGTGATGGGCCTTCAGCCTTTCACATTGAAATAGACCAATCACTGTTCTCTCAACTGGGTGAGAGGTGTGAGAAAGTGTGGGAGGTGTTTTTCTGGACAAAGACAACACACTGGCCTACATACAATATGTATATATACCGGCCATTACCGTCCTCCTGCTGCCACTCCTGCCAGTGCTGAGTCAGACCACGACAGACACACGCAGACTGCACACCATGGAGTGACCTGTGACCACCACCAAGCAGCTTCAGTTCAACTATCAGACCTTCTGTTGTGAGAAGCCAAGTTATTACAGGTAAGGATGTATGCCTTCTGCCTTCTCCCCATTTCTGATAAACGCATATAGTTGCCTAAGAAGGTTTCTGTACTTTAACGTGACTTTGATTGATGATCGATACTTTATTAGTCAGAAATGTAAAACAGCACAGTACAGTCAAGACATTAAAGCTAAAAGGATATCACAAAAAAAGTCATGGGGACTTGTTTCCCTTGTGGACTTCTATCATGTCTATCCACCAGTTTCCAGTGTCCCAGGAGGCCTTGCGTGAATTATGCAATTAAGGATGTAATCTTTACTTCATTACATCCATTATTATTTGTATTATATTATCTTATGTATTGTTGTGTTTACAGTACTCTGTGGAACAATGTACTATGCACACATGTGTGAGTGAGAGACAAATATCTGCAGTGGTAGATACATAGTACTATGTTTTACTTTAGTATCAATACTGCAATATAGAAATACACTGTTACAAGTAGTCCGTAATTCAACATTTACTGGAGTAAAAGTACAAAAATGGTGAAGGCGAAGATTGAGGGTCTGAACAGAGACATATTAACCCTTTCAAACAACATCAGAGACATAGAGGAGGAGCTGAGAGCTGAACACATCTCATTCCTGCAGAACTACAAGACCACAATGGAAAGAGTCCAGTTCACACTGCAGGCCCCACATCTGGTCTCGGGACCACTGATAGACGAAGCCAAACACCTGGGAAACCTGACCTTCAGAGTCTGGAACAAGATGAAGGACATTGTCTCCTACACTCCCGTCATCCTGGACCCCAACACTGCGGGAAGAAACCTCATCCTATCTGAAGATCTGACCTGCGTGATATTCGGAGAGGCGCCCTGCCTCTCCGAGCTTCCTCCTGACAACCCGGAGAGGTTTGCCCAATGTCCCCTCGTTGTTGGTTCCGAGGGCTTTAACTCAGGGACTCACAGCTGGGACGTTCAGGTTGGGGACAATTTTGGTGCAGACTGGGATGTGGGTTTGTTAGCAGAGTCGTACACAAGGAAGGGAAAAGGAAAGGGTGAACACTATACAATAAGGTTAGAAGAAGGGATCTATACAGCATGGTCCTTACTAAGGAAAACCACTGTTTCATTGAAGCAGGCACCTCAAAGGATCAGAGTCCAGCTGGACTGGAACGAGGGGAAGCTGTCATTCTCTGATCCTGATACTGACACATGCATACACACCTTCACACACACCTTCACTGAAACACTCTTTCCATACATTTTAAGCATTAGTGAAACTGTTCCTTTGGCGATTTTACCAGCGGTGATCAGTGTGACATGATGATGATGATGACGACAGTCTTTAAGGGGGAATATTACTCAGTTTTATAGAATATATGATTGTGTTGTCGCATTAACAGTTTTCAAACCTATGAAATGCCCAGCTTATTTTTTTTGCGCAAGGGACCCCCGTTCCCTAGAAGAGAAGATTAATGGTAAAAAACAATTCAACATAATTTAAAACATGTTTTGTATTTTTCAATCATGTGGATTAAACCTTGATGTGAACTTTGAATTCTTGCCTGGTTTCTGTGTTGTACTGTCTGAGTCACTGAACGTTACATACATAGTTAAATGTTCACAACTAATATATTGTCTATACAGGTTAAAGATGTTTAATTGTAAAATATCATATCATGGGTCAAACTAATTCACTTTGTTATCCTTCTATAAAATCACATTATTATTTTTTTAAATCAAACTAACACTCATTTTCATATAGTGATTGTGCAGGGCATTTCACTTTGATAATATTGGAACATTATGACGTATGCCTACATTTTGGAAATACTATAGCAATTCATAATTCCAGTATATTTTGTATTCAGATATGACTTCATATGACTTCATATGACATTCTGATCTGCCTATAGTGACAGGTAGGACTTTGGTGTCAACTTGACCAAAGGCATAACTTCATAATTTCACCATCAGCCAAATGAATTAATGTGGGCTAGTTGAAAGAGAAAAATCACACCCGTGTGAACTGAGTGGTGTAAGGTCTTATATAGCCTGTCTGACGTAATGAAATCATGTCTGACGTAATGAAATCACACCCGGGTGAACAGGGTGAACATAGCAACCATGCTCATTTTTTCTGCACAGACTAACAAAGCCAGTTGTACGTAATGAAATCACACCCGGGTGAACAGGGTGAACATAGCAACCATGCTCATTTTTTCTGCACTAACAAAGCCAGTTGTAGGAGTGGTTTACACCACTCAAAAAGTGCCTTGATTCAGTGGGATTCAGCACAAAAGCCTCTGCCCGGGCTCTGGACAGGGCCCAAATTAGCCAATATTGATCACACCTGATCACCCCTAGATCTCCATATATGGACAGCTTTTGAATGCTGCTCTCAGGGCAGCTTAAATTATATACATACACCAATGTTAAATTGCTGCCCTGAGCCTGAGGGCAACTTTTGAATTCTGCTCTGAGGGCAGCTTAAATGCTATACATACTGTAAAACCATGTTAATTTGCTGCTCTGAGGGCAGCTTTTGAATGCTGCTCTCAAGGCAGCTCAATTTTAGTGCAGGAACAAAAGCCCCAAAAGTTGACTATACCCCTCCCCGAGGTATAACAAAACGGGACATAGTTTTTTCATATCTTTAGGATGTCCCGTTCATGAAATGGATTGTCCCGAGATTTACTTTTACTGCAAAAGTCTTAAAATGTATCCATGAAGTGACTCACCACATAGGCAATAAAAAACGCCTATCTGAAAGAGAGAGTTCCAAGTAAATCCTCTGTCATTTTTTACCTGCTGTTTGTTTTTACATCATACTTGCACAAATTGTCTACAGGTAGTGTGCCTACATCCCAGAACAATCAGAATGCCAATATTTGGTTCTAATGTGAATCAGCAGCCTTTTATATAAGGCCTTAAATAGGCGGAAATAGCAAAAAGTTTACTTTTCTGACATTCACTTGTAATTTTGGTCCTACTATTTATCAACAAAATGTGACATTGTTTTTTCATATCTTTAAGATGTCCTCTTCATGAAATGGATGGTCAGAAGTTTTACTTTTACTGCAAAAGTCATTAAATCCATCCATGAAGTGATCCCCACTGAAAGAAACGCCTACCCCCCACACACACACACACACACACACACACACACACACACACACACACACACACACACACACACACACACACACACACACACACACACACACACACACACACACACACACACATTATATATTTTTATGTTTACATGGAAATTAGAATGTATTATTTTACTGTCCAATGACACAGGCCAAGTTATTGTGGAACATCCTAGTTGGATATTTCTGATGTGAAATGGCACAAGGGACCCCCACAAAAAGTCCACCCCAAAATGGTGCCCTTTTCTGGGGGTTGGGCACCTTCCCCCTCAGTGCTCTCTGCCCCCAGGATGCCAATATTTGGTTCTATTGTGAATAAGCAACCGTTTATATAAGGCCTTATTGTGACCGCAGGTCGCGTTTACTATGAAATCGTAAATTTTTGTCCGTCAGTCAGTGTAACACTCTAAAGCCCCAATATATGGTGCCCACTGCCCAGGTCTCATAACATCACGTGGCATCGGAGATCCCTGATGTCATAGTAAATACAACCTGATGTCGCAATTAAGCCCATACAGTATATGGAGATCCCTGATGTATCAATATTGGCCAGCAACTCTACATCTGACCTCAAACCGCGCCCGGCAGTCGGGTTAGAGTTCTCAACAGGCCTGAAAATTAAGTCCCAGCTCATGGGCCCTCATCAAACCCTTTACACTCAAGACACTGCCCCCGCTGCCACCCTTAGATCTATATGGAGCTGACCTGTTCTGACATTCCATATGTTGATCTGACCTCATCAAACCCTGTACACTCAAGACATGCTCCATATATGGCCAGTACAGAATTCATTCCATATGTTGATCTTACCCCCCATGCCAAAGCGCCAGCGCTCGCCCAGCAGTCACCCAGGTGGATGCGTGCACGTCACCTCGCCCTTTATGACGCGGTCGCTTCTCACCCTCAGGCGTCTTACTGGTTATAAGTGGATCGATCTATCTATCTATCTATCTATCTATCTATCTATCTATCTATCTATCTATCTATCTAACAGTTTTCTTTTCAAGAGTTACTTCTAAATGTTCTAATCCTGATCTAATACTGTAAAAGGCCTATACAAACTTAATAACAGGAAATATATTTTGATGCCATGTTTTTAGTTTACTCACATTCATGTGGAATCTAAGGATGTTTCTGTCTTGAGCCTATGCCTCAAAACAGCTGGAATGACAAAATATTGTTATATAAGGCAACATTGTTGTATGCTAGATGTATAGGTGTGAGTGAGGCCTAACGTCTTCTATGGTACTACTTATCAATCAGCAGCTTATTCTCAATGTCATCTTGAGCATTGTGGGGGGAACTGACTGACGGGGGCCAAATTGGTTTCCATAAGCTGCTGATTGTTGATTATTCATTAATAATGGCACACACGGGGGCACGGTGGCACAGTTGGTAGTGCTGTCGCCTCACAGCTAGAAGGTCCTGGGTTCGATTCCCGCTCGGGGCGCTGTGGGTGCTGGCGGCGTGTTTCCTCCTCCGCATCATCAGTGCCCATACCCGAGGCGGGGTTGGCGAAAGGGTCTTTCTGTGTGGTGTTTGCATGTTCTCCCCGTGTCCCCTAGGGTAGGTACCCTCACAAAAAACATGCAGTAATCCTGGTCTCTAAACTGCCTCCCCCTGGCCAGCCGGGGTGCCTGATGGAGGGGAAAGGAACTGGTTGGAATAACGTGTTCCTTCCACGCGCTACGTCCAACCAGGGAAACTCCCACTGTCAGGTGTAAAGGAGCAACTTGGACACTCAGGCATGAAGGAAGCATGAGTTCAAGTCCGTTGCTCTCCCCATGTCCCCCATATATGGGGACTAGGTTGGCGGAGAGTGTGTAGAGCCCAGGATCACATTAGATAATTGACACAGAGGTGAAAAATGGGTTACAAAATCGTGGGATAAAACTTATTTAAAAAAAAAAAGAATGGCACACACAAAGCTGTGAATTCTACAGCATTAAACCATACTGCATTTAGGCTATATGGACCTATAGAATACAACATCAATAATGTGTCATTCTTGATGCTTTCAGGTGTAGCGATATTAGGTCCATCTGAGAATAATAGATTCTATATGAATATGAAGTGGCTGGGTAAAAACATATTGTCTCCACCAGGACGAAAGGCATGGCATCTCTATGTTTTTCGCGCTAGGATGAGCGGGCCGAAGGCCCGCGAAATTCTAGTGCTATACATATGTTCTATGATGTGCTATGACTACATACAATGCAATTATTGTGCTGTCTACATGACATGCTATAAGTCTGTTTCAAATGCTATCTAAGTCTAAAAAGTGCTATCTAAGGGGGTAGGATAAGTGCTATGGGCCATTATGGAGTCTGAAAGGTGGGCTTTTGTGATGGGCCTTCAGCCTTTCACATTGAAATAGACCAATCACTGTTCTCTCAACTGGGTGAGAGGTGTGAAAAGTGTGGGAGGTGTTTTTCTGGACAAAGACAACACACTGGCCTACATACAATATGTATATATACCGGCCATTACCGTCCTCCTGCTGCCACTCCTGCCAGTGCTGAGTCAGACCACGACAGACACACGCAGACTGCACACCATGGAGTGACCTGTGACCACCACCAAGCAGCTTCAGTTCAACTATCAGACCTTCTGTTGTGAGAAGCCAAGTTATTACAGGTAAGGATGTATGCCTTCTGCCTTCTCCCCATTTCTGATAAACGCATATAGTTGCCTAAGAAGGTTTCTGTACTTTAACGTGACTTTGATTGATGATCGATACTTTATTAGTCAGAAATGTAAAACAGCACAGTACAGTCAAGACATTAAAGCTAAAAGGATATCACAAAAAAGTCCTGGGGACTTGTTTCCCTTGTGGACTTCTATCATGTCTATCCACCAGTTTCCAGTGTCCCAGGAGGCCTTGCGTGAATTATGCAATTAAGGATGTAATCTTTACTTCATTACATCCATTATTATTTGTATTATATTATCTTATGTATTGTTGTGTTTACAGTACTCTGTGGAACAATGTACTATGCACACATGTGTGAGTGAGAGACAAATATCTGCAGTGGTAGATACATAGTACTATGTTTTACTTTAGTATCAATACTGCAATATAGAAATACACTGTTACAAGTAGTCCGTAATTCAACATTTACTGGAGTAAAAGTACAAAAATGTTGGCTTAAAATTTACTTAAAGCACCAAAAGAAAACGTAGTCATTGGGCAGAATGTCCCATGTTTCAATAGCAGATCTACAAGCTCACAATGCGTTGTTGGCCGAGTTGCACCATGGGAATTATATCATCCCTCCTGACCTAGACTAGACTGTGCTTTATGTGCAAGTCCAGTTTGTGCACCAAAGATCCTCAGAACATGACTAATTTGACTCATGTGTTCAAAGCGCATTTTGCCAATGTATAACATTACAAAACCCCACTCTGCTCTTACTTTTTCAAATTAGAAATGTAAACTTAATGTTGATTTGAATTATGAAGAAGATTTCTCCAACTACTATGTGTATGTGGTTTAGTCTTTCTGCATGGCTCCATCTTGTCTCCATGGTTTGATCTTGTACGAGTCTCCCTCTTTCCCAAAGTGTGGCCTTGGATGGCCGTAGTTTGATAGGTTAGGTTTAGGGATAGTTCTAAATTCAGATGTATCATAACTGATGGGGACTTTACAGATAGTTTAAGGGCCAGTGTTGACTTTCACCTCAATAACATTATTTTGTGTGTGTACACTTTGCAACAGGTCTGTGGTGGTGTGAGCTTCAGATCAAACACAGGAGGACAGATTGTCTTTGCACAGCTACAGGAGGGAATACTGACTCAGACCACTGGAACCTGCTGAATGGACAACAACCACGATTCACAGTGAAAGTAAACTTCAGGGAACATTCTAGAGGAGGTGTTACCACCACTGACTGAATTCCTGTATTAGTTGCTTGTAGCTTCACTCAGAGACTAAATGGCCGCCAAGTCGGATTATTCCTGTTCTGTGTGTCGTGACATCTTTAAAGATCCCGTTCTCCTGTCATGTGGCCACAGCTTCTGTACAGCTTGTTTGCAGCAATGGTGGAGACAGAAGAGAATACAGGAATGTCCAGTTTGTAAGGAAATACATTCAACAGATCATCTACCCCGGAATCTGGCTATGAGGAATCTGTGTGAGGCCTTCACGAGACAGAGAGCTTCAAAACGTAAGAGAACTTCATCAGGGTATGAGGATCTCTGCGGTCTGCATGCTCAACTCAAACTGTTCTGTCTGGAATGTCAAGAGCCAGTGTGTGTTGTGTGTCGAGATTCTGAAGAACACAACAACCACAGTTTCAGACCCATCGATGAAGCTGCTCTGGATCGCAAGGAGGAAGTCCAGAAATCACTGAAGCCTTTACAGGAGAAGCTGGAGGTCTTAGATGAAGTTAAAAAGAAAAGTGAAAGAACAGCAATATACATTAAGGCCCAGTTGCAGTACACAGAGATACAGATTAAGAAACAGTTTAAGAAGCTTCATCAGTTTCTACAAGAGGAAGAGGAGGCTAGGATCACTACACTGAGGGAGGAAGGTCAGCAGAAGAGTCAAATGGTGAAGGCGAAGATTGAGGGTCTGAACAGAGACATATTAACCCTTTCAAACAACATCAGAGACATAGAGGAGGAGCTGAGAGCTGAACACATCTCATTCCTGCAGAACTACAAGACCACAATGGAAAGAGTCCAGTTCACACTGCAGGCCCCACATCTGGTCTCGGGACCACTGATAGACGAAGCCAAACACCTGGGAAACCTGACCTTCAGAGTCTGGAACAAGATGAAGGACATTGTCTCCTACACTCCCGTCATCCTGGACCCCAACACTGCGGGAAGAAACCTCATCCTATCTGAAGATCTGACCTGCGTGATATTCGGAGAGGCGCCCTGCCTCTCCGAGCTTCCTCCTGACAACCCGGAGAGGTTTGCCCAATGTCCCCTCGTTGTTGGTTCCGAGGGCTTTAACTCAGGGACTCACAGCTGGGACGTTCAGGTTGGGGACAATTTTGGTGCAGACTGGGATGTGGGTTTGTTAGCAGAGTCGTACACAAGGAAGGGAAAAGGAAAGGGTGAACACTATACAATAAGGTTAGAAGAAGGGATCTATACAGCATGGTCCTTACTAAGGAAAACCACTGTTTCATTGAAGCAGGCACCTCAAAGGATCAGAGTCCAGCTGGACTGGAACGAGGGGAAGCTGTCATTCTCTGATCCTGATACTGACACATGCATACACACCTTCACACACACCTTCACTGAAACACTCTTTCCATACATTTTAAGCATTAGTGAAACTGTTCCTTTGGCGATTTTACCAGCGGTGATCAGTGTGACATGATGATGATGATGACGACAGTCTTTAAGGGGGAATATTACTCAGTTTTATAGAATATATGATTGTGTTGTCGCATTAACAGTTTTCAAACCTATGAAATGCCCAGCTTATTTTTTTTGCGCAAGGGACCCCCGTTCCCTAGAAGAGAAGATTAATGGTAAAAAACAATTCAACATAATTTAAAACATGTTTTGTATTTTTCAATCATGTGGATTAAACCTTGATGTGAACTTTGAATTCTTGCCTGGTTTCTGTGTTGTACTGTCTGAGTCACTGAACGTTACATAAATAGTTAAATGTTCACAACTAATATATTGTCTATACAGGTTAAAGATGTTTAATTGTAAAATATCATATCATGGGTCAAACTAATTCACTTTGTTATCCTTCTATAAAATCACATTATTATTTTTTTTAAATCAAACTAACACTCATTTTCATATAGTGATTGTGCAGGGCATTTCACTTTGATAATATTGGAACATTATGACGTATGCCTACATTTTGGAAATACTATAGCAATTCATAATTCCAGTATATTTTGTATTCAGATATGACTTCATATGACTTCATATGACATTCTGATCTGCCTATAGTGACAGGTAGGACTTTGGTGTCAACTTGACCAAAGGCATAACTTCATAATTTCACCACCAGCCAAATGAATTAATGTGGGCTAGTTGAAAGAGAAAAATCACACCCGTGTGAACTGAGTGGTGTAATGTCTTATATAGCCTGTCTGACGTAATGAAATCATGTCTGACGTAATGAAATCACACCCGGGTGAACAGGGTGAACATAGCAACCATGCTCATTTTTTCTGCACAGACTAACAAAGCCAGTTGTACGTAATGAAATCACACCCGGGTGAACAGGGTGAACATAGCAACCATGCTCATTTTTTCTGCACTAACAAAGCCAGTTGTAGGAGTGGTTTACACCACTCAAAAAGTGCCTTGATTCAGTGGGATTCAGCACAAAAGCCTCTGCCCGGGCTCTGGACAGGGCCCAAATTAGCCAATATTGATCACACCTGATCACCCCTAGATCTCCATATATGGACAGCTTTTGAATGCTGCTCTCAGGGCAGCTTAAATGATATACATACACCAATGTTAAATTGCTGCCCTGAGCCTGAGGGCAACTTTTGAATTCTGCTCTGAGGGCAGCTTAAATGCTATACATACTGTAAAACCATGTTAATTTGCTGCTCTGAGGGCAGCTTTTGAATGCTGCTCTCATATCAAGGCAGCTCAATTTTAGTGCAGGAACAAAAGCCCCAAAAGTTGACTATACCCCTCCCCGAGGTATAACAAAACGGGACATAGTTTTTTCATATCTTTAGGATGTCCCGTTCATGAAATGGATTGTCCCGAGATTTACTTTTACTGCAAAAGTCTTAAAATGTATCCATGAAGTGACTCACCACATAGGCAATAAAAAACGCCTATCTGAAAGAGAGAGTTCCAAGTAAATCCTCTGTCATTTTTTACCTGCTGTTTGTTTTTACATCATACTTGCACAAATTGTCTACAGGTAGTGTGCCTACATCCCAGAACAATCAGAATGCCAATATTTGGTTCTAATGTGAATCAGCAGCCTTTTATATAAGGCCTTAAATAGGCGGAAATAGCAAAAAGTTTACTTTTCTGACATTCACTTGTAATTTTGGTCCTACTATTTATCAACAAAATGTGACATTGTTTTTTCATATCTTTAAGATGTCCTCTTCATGAAATGGATGGTCAGAAGTTTTACTTTTACTGCAAAAGTCATTAAATCCATCCATGAAGTGATCCCCACTGAAAGAAACGCCTACCCCCCACCACACACACACACACACACACACACACACACACACACACACACACACACACACACACACACACACACACACACACACACACACACACACACACACACATTATATATTTTTATGTTTACATGGAAATTAGAATGTATTATTTTACTGTCCAATGACACAGGCCAAGTTATTGTGGAACATCCTAGTTGGATATTTCTGATGTGAAATGGCACAAGGGACCCCCACAAAAAGTCCACCCCAAAATGGTGCCCTTTTCTGGGGGTTGGGCACCTTCCCCCTCAGTGCTCTCTGCCCCCAGGATGCCAATATTTGGTTCTATTGTGAATAAGCAACCGTTTATATAAGGCCTTATTGTGACCGCAGGTCGCGTTTACTATGAAATCGTACATTTTTGTCCGTCAGTCAGTGTAACACTCTAAAGCCCCAATATATGGTGCCCACTGCCCAGGTCTCATAACATCACGTGGCATCAGAGATCCCTGATGTCATAGTAAATACAACCTGATGTCGCAATTAAGCCCATACAGTATATGGAGATCCCTGATGTATCAATATTGGCCAGCAACTCTACATCTGACCTCAAACCGCGCCCGGCAGTCGGGTTAGAGTTCTCAACAGGCCTGAAAATTAAGTCCCAGCTCATGGGCCCTCATCAAACCCTTTACACTCAAGACACTGCCCCCGCTGCCACCCTTAGATCTATATGGAGCTGACCTGTTCTGACATTCCATATGTTGATCTGACCTCATCAAACCCTGTACACTCAAGACATGCTCCATATATGGCCAGTACAGAATTCATTCCATATGTTGATCTTACCCCCCATGCCAAAGCGCCAGCGCTCGCCCAGCAGTCACCCAGGTGGATGCGTGCACGTCACCTCGCCCTTTATGACGCGGTCGCTTCTCACCCTCAGGCGTCTTACTGGTTATAAGTGGATCGATCTATCTATCTATCTATCTATCTATCTATCTATCTATCTATCTATCTATCTATCTATCTATCTAACAGTTTTCTTTTCAAGAGTTACTTCTAAATGTTCTAATCCTGATCTAATACTGTAAAAGGCCTATACAAACTTAATAACAGGAAATATATTTTGATGCCATGTTTTTAGTTTACTCACATTCATGTGGAATCTAAGGATGTTTCTGTCTTGAGCCTATGCCTCAAAACAGCTGGAATGACAAAATATTGTTATATAAGGCAACATTGTTGTATGCTAGATGTATAGGTGTGAGTGAGGCCTAACGTCTTCTATGGTACTACTTATCAATCAGCAGCTTATTCTCAATGTCATCTTGAGCATTGTGGGGGGAACTGACTGACGGGGGCCAAATTGGTTTCCATAAGCTGCTGATTGTTGATTATTCATTAATAATGGCACACACGGGGGCACGGTGGCACAGTTGGTAGTGCTGTCGCCTCACAGCTAGAAGGTCCTGGGTTCGATTCCCGCTCGGGGCGCTGTGGGTGCTGGCGGCGTGTTTCCTCCTCCGCATCATCAGTGCCCATACCCGAGGCGGGGTTGGCGAAAGGGTCTTTCTGTGTGGTGTTTGCATGTTCTCCCCGTGTCCCCTAGGGTAGGTACCCTCACAAAAAACATGCAGTAATCCTGGTCTCTAAACTGCCTCCCCCTGGCCAGCCGGGGTGCCTGATGGAGGGGAAAGGAACTGGTTGGAATAACGTGTTCCTTCCACGCGCTACGTCCAACCAGGGAAACTCCCACTGTCAGGTGTAAAGGAGCAACTTGGACACTCAGGCATGAAGGAAGCATGAGTTCAAGTCCGTTGCTCTCCCCATGTCCCCCATATATGGGGACTAGGTTGGCGGAGAGTGTGTAGAGCCCAGGATCACATTAGATAATTGACACAGAGGTGAAAAATGGGTTACAAAATCGTGGGATAAAACTTATTTAAAAAAAAAAAGAATGGCACACACAAAGCTGTGAATTCTACAGCATTAAACCATACTGCATTTAGGCTATATGGACCTATAGAATACAACATCAATAATGTGTCATTCTTGATGCTTTCAGGTGTAGCGATATTAGGTCCATCTGAGAATAATAGATTCTATATGAATATGAAGTGGCTGGGTAAAAACATATTGTCTCCACCAGGACGAAAGGCATGGCATCTCTATGTTTTTCGCGCTAGGATGAGCGGGCCGAAGGCCCGCGAAATTCTAGTGCTATACATATGTTCTATGATGTGCTATGACTACATACAATGCAATTATTGTGCTGTCTACATGACATGCTATAAGTCTGTTTCAAATGCTATCTAAGTCTAAAAAGTGCTATCTAAGGGGGTAGGATAAGTGCTATGGGCCATTATGGAGTCTGAAAGGTGGGCTTTTGTGATGGGCCTTCAGCCTTTCACATTGAAATAGACCAATCACTGTTCTCTCAACTGGGTGAGAGGTGTGAAAAGTGTGGGAGGTGTTTTTCTGGACAAAGACAACACACTGGCCTACATACAATATGTATATATACCGGCCATTACCGTCCTCCTGCTGCCACTCCTGCCAGTGCTGAGTCAGACCACGACAGACACACGCAGACTGCACACCATGGAGTGACCTGTGACCACCACCAAGCAGCTTCAGTTCAACTATCAGACCTTCTGTTGTGAGAAGCCAAGTTATTACAGGTAAGGATGTATGCCTTCTGCCTTCTCCCCATTTCTGATAAACGCATATAGTTGCCTAAGAAGGTTTCTGTACTTTAACGTGACTTTGATTGATGATCGATACTTTATTAGTCAGAAATGTAAAACAGCACAGTACAGTCAAGACATTAAAGCTAAAAGGATATCACAAAAAAGTCCTGGGGACTTGTTTCCCTTGTGGACTTCTATCATGTCTATCCACCAGTTTCCAGTGTCCCAGGAGGCCTTGCGTGAATTATGCAATTAAGGATGTAATCTTTACTTCATTACATCCATTATTATTTGTATTATATTATCTTATGTATTGTTGTGTTTACAGTACTCTGTGGAACAATGTACTATGCACACATGTGTGAGTGAGAGACAAATATCTGCAGTGGTAGATACATAGTACTATGTTTTACTTTAGTATCAATACTGCAATATAGAAATACACTGTTACAAGTAGTCCGTAATTCAACATTTACTGGAGTAAAAGTACAAAAATGTTGGCTTAAAATTTACTTAAAGCACCAAAAGAAAACGTAGTCATTGGGCAGAATGTCCCATGTTTCAATAGCAGATCTACAAGCTCACAATGCGTTGTTGGCCGAGTTGCACCATGGGAATTATATCATCCCTCCTGACCTAGACTAGACTGTGCTTTATGTGCAAGTCCAGTTTGTGCACCAAAGATCCTCAGAACATGACTAATTTGACTCATGTGTTCAAAGCGCATTTTGCCAATGTATAACATTACAAAACCCCACTCTGCTCTTACTTTTTCAAATTAGAAATGTAAACTTAATGTTGATTTGAATTATGAAGAAGATTTCTCCAACTACTATGTGTATGTGGTTTAGTCTTTCTGCATGGCTCCATCTTGTCTCCATGGTTTGATCTTGTACGAGTCTCCCTCTTTCCCAAAGTGTGGCCTTGGATGGCCGTAGTTTGATAGGTTAGGTTTAGGGATAGTTCTAAATTCAGATGTATCATAACTGATGGGGACTTTACAGATAGTTTAAGGGCCAGTGTTGACTTTCACCTCAATAACATTATTTTGTGTGTGTACACTTTGCAACAGGTCTGTGGTGGTGTGAGCTTCAGATCAAACACAGGAGGACAGATTGTCTTTGCACAGCTACAGGAGGGAATACTGACTCAGACCACTGGAACCTGCTGAATGGACAACAACCACGATTCACAGTGAAAGTAAACTTCAGGGAACATTCTAGAGGAGGTGTTACCACCACTGACTGAATTCCTGTATTAGTTGCTTGTAGCTTCACTCAGAGACTAAATGGCCGCCAAGTCGGATTATTCCTGTTCTGTGTGTCGTGACATCTTTAAAGATCCCGTTCTCCTGTCATGTGGCCACAGCTTCTGTACAGCTTGTTTGCAGCAATGGTGGAGACAGAAGAGAATACAGGAATGTCCAGTTTGTAAGGAAATACATTCAACAGATCATCTACCCCGGAATCTGGCTATGAGGAATCTGTGTGAGGCCTTCACGAGACAGAGAGCTTCAAAACGTAAGAGAACTTCATCAGGGTATGAGGATCTCTGCGGTCTGCATGCTCAACTCAAACTGTTCTGTCTGGAATGTCAAGAGCCAGTGTGTGTTGTGTGTCGAGATTCTGAAGAACACAACAACCACAGTTTCAGACCCATCGATGAAGCTGCTCTGGATCGCAAGGAGGAAGTCCAGAAATCACTGAAGCCTTTACAGGAGAAGCTGGAGGTCTTAGATGAAGTTAAAAAGAAAAGTGAAAGAACAGCAATATACATTAAGGCCCAGTTGCAGTACACAGAGATACAGATTAAGAAACAGTTTAAGAAGCTTCATCAGTTTCTACAAGAGGAAGAGGAGGCTAGGATCACTACACTGAGGGAGGAAGGTCAGCAGAAGAGTCAAATGGTGAAGGCGAAGATTGAGGGTCTGAACAGAGACATATTAACCCTTTCAAACAACATCAGAGACATAGAGGAGGAGCTGAGAGCTGAACACATCTCATTCCTGCAGAACTACAAGACCACAATGGAAAGAGTCCAGTTCACACTGCAGGCCCCACATCTCGTCTCGGGACCACTGATAGACGAAGCCAAACACCTGGGAAACCTGACCTTCAGAGTCTGGAACAAGATGAAGGACATTGTCTCCTACACTCCCGTCATCCTGGACCCCAACACTGCGGGAAGAAACCTCATCCTATCTGAAGATCTGACCTGCGTGATATTCGGAGAGGCGCCCTGCCTCTCCGAGCTTCCTCCTGACAACCCGGAGAGGTTTGCCCAATGTCCCCTCGTTGTTGGTTCCGAGGGCTTTAACTCAGGGACTCACAGCTGGGACGTTCAGGTTGGGGACAATTTTGGTGCAGACTGGGATGTGGGTTTGTTAGCAGAGTCGTACACAAGGAAGGGAAAAGGAAAGGGTGAACACTATACAATAAGGTTAGAAGAAGGGATCTATACAGCATGGTCCTTACTAAGGAAAACCACTGTTTCATTGAAGCAGGCACCTCAAAGGATCAGAGTCCAGCTGGACTGGAACGAGGGGAAGCTGTCATTCTCTGATCCTGATACTGACACATGCATACACACCTTCACACACACCTTCACTGAAACACTCTTTCCATACATTTTAAGCATTAGTGAAACTGTTCCTTTGGCGATTTTACCAGCGGTGATCAGTGTGACATGATGATGATGATGACGACAGTCTTTAAGGGGGAATATTACTCAGTTTTATAGAATATATGATTGTGTTGTCGCATTAACAGTTTTCAAACCTATGAAATGCCCAGCTTATTTTTTTTGCGCAAGGGACCCCCGTTCCCTAGAAGAGAAGATTAATGGTAAAAAACAATTCAACATAATTTAAAACATGTTTTGTATTTTTCAATCATGTGGATTAAACCTTGATGTGAACTTTGAATTCTTGCCTGGTTTCTGTGTTGTACTGTCTGAGTCACTGAACGTTACATAAATAGTTAAATGTTCACAACTAATATATTGTCTATACAGGTTAAAGATGTTTAATTGTAAAATATCATATCATGGGTCAAACTAATTCACTTTGTTATCCTTCTATAAAATCACATTATTATTTTTTTTAAATCAAACTAACACTCATTTTCATATAGTGATTGTGCAGGGCATTTCACTTTGATAATATTGGAACATTATGACGTATGCCTACATTTTGGAAATACTATAGCAATTCATAATTCCAGTATATTTTGTATTCAGATATGACTTCATATGACTTCATATGACATTCTGATCTGCCTATAGTGACAGGTAGGACTTTGGTGTCAACTTGACCAAAGGCATAACTTCATAATTTCACCACCAGCCAAATGAATTAATGTGGGCTAGTTGAAAGAGAAAAATCACACCCGTGTGAACTGAGTGGTGTAATGTCTTATATAGCCTGTCTGACGTAATGAAATCATGTCTGACGTAATGAAATCACACCCGGGTGAACAGGGTGAACATAGCAACCATGCTCATTTTTTCTGCACAGACTAACAAAGCCAGTTGTACGTAATGAAATCACACCCGGGTGAACAGGGTGAACATAGCAACCATGCTCATTTTTTCTGCACTAACAAAGCCAGTTGTAGGAGTGGTTTACACCACTCAAAAAGTGCCTTGATTCAGTGGGATTCAGCACAAAAGCCTCTGCCCGGGCTCTGGACAGGGCCCAAATTAGCCAATATTGATCACACCTGATCACCCCTAGATCTCCATATATGGACAGCTTTTGAATGCTGCTCTCAGGGCAGCTTAAATGATATACATACACCAATGTTAAATTGCTGCCCTGAGCCTGAGGGCAACTTTTGAATTCTGCTCTGAGGGCAGCTTAAATGCTATACATACTGTAAAACCATGTTAATTTGCTGCTCTGAGGGCAGCTTTTGAATGCTGCTCTCATATCAAGGCAGCTCAATTTTAGTGCAGGAACAAAAGCCCCAAAAGTTGACTATACCCCTCCCCGAGGTATAACAAAACGGGACATAGTTTTTTCATATCTTTAGGATGTCCCGTTCATGAAATGGATTGTCCCGAGATTTACTTTTACTGCAAAAGTCTTAAAATGTATCCATGAAGTGACTCACCACATAGGCAATAAAAAACGCCTATCTGAAAGAGAGAGTTCCAAGTAAATCCTCTGTCATTTTTTACCTGCTGTTTGTTTTTACATCATACTTGCACAAATTGTCTACAGGTAGTGTGCCTACATCCCAGAACAATCAGAATGCCAATATTTGGTTCTAATGTGAATCAGCAGCCTTTTATATAAGGCCTTAAATAGGCGGAAATAGCAAAAAGTTTACTTTTCTGACATTCACTTGTAATTTTGGTCCTACTATTTATCAACAAAATGTGACATTGTTTTTTCATATCTTTAAGATGTCCTCTTCATGAAATGGATGGTCAGAAGTTTTACTTTTACTGCAAAAGTCATTAAATCCATCCATGAAGTGATCCCCACTGAAAGAAACGCCTACCCCCCACCACACACACACACACACACACACACACACACACACACACACACACACACACACACACACACACACACACACACACACACACACACACACACACACACACACACACACACACACACACATTATATATTTTTATGTTTACATGGAAATTAGAATGTATTATTTTACTGTCCAATGACACAGGCCAAGTTATTGTGGAACATCCTAGTTGGATATTTCTGATGTGAAATGGCACAAGGGACCCCCACAAAAAGTCCACCCCAAAATGGTGCCCTTTTCTGGGGGTTGGGCACCTTCCCCCTCAGTGCTCTCTGCCCCCAGGATGCCAATATTTGGTTCTATTGTGAATAAGCAACCGTTTATATAAGGCCTTATTGTGACCGCAGGTCGCGTTTACTATGAAATCGTACATTTTTGTCCGTCAGTCAGTGTAACACTCTAAAGCCCCAATATATGGTGCCCACTGCCCAGGTCTCATAACATCACGTGGCATCGGAGATCCCTGATGTCATAGTAAATACAACCTGATGTCGCAATTAAGCCCATACAGTATATGGAGATCCCTGATGTATCAATATTGGCCAGCAACTCTACATCTGACCTCAAACCGCGCCCGGCAGTCGGGTTAGAGTTCTCAACAGGCCTGAAAATTAAGTCCCAGCTCATGGGCCCTCATCAAACCCTTTACACTCAAGACACTGCCCCCGCTGCCACCCTTAGATCTATATGGAGCTGACCTGTTCTGACATTCCATATGTTGATCTGACCTCATCAAACCCTGTACACTCAAGACATGCTCCATATATGGCCAGTACAGAATTCATTCCATATGTTGATCTTACCCCCCATGCCAAAGCGCCAGCGCTCGCCCAGCAGTCACCCAGGTGGATGCGTGCACGTCACCTCGCCCTTTATGACGCGGTCGCTTCTCACCCTCAGGCGTCTTACTGGTTATAAGTGGATCGATCTATCTATCTATCTATCTATCTATCTATCTATCTATCTATCTATCTATCTATCTATCTATCTATCTATCTAACAGTTTTCTTTTCAAGAGTTACTTCTAAATGTTCTAATCCTGATCTAATACTGTAAAAGGCCTATACAAACTTAATAACAGGAAATATATTTTGATGCCATGTTTTTAGTTTACTCACATTCATGTGGATCTAAGGATGTTTCTGTCTTGAGCCTATGCCTCAAAACAGCTGGAATGACAAAATATTGTTATATAAGGCAACATTGTTGTATGCTAGATGTATAGGTGTGAGTGAGGCCTAACGTCTTCTATGGTACTACTTATCAATCAGCAGCTTATTCTCAATGTCATCTTGAGCATTGTGGGGGGAACTGACTGACGGGGGCCAAATTGGTTTCCATAAGCTGCTGATTGTTGATTATTCATTAATAATGGCACACACGGGGGCACGGTGGCACAGTTGGTAGTGCTGTCGCCTCACAGCTAGAAGGTCCTGGGTTCGATTCCCGCTCGGGGCGCTGTGGGTGCTGGCGGCGTGTTTCCTCCTCCGCATCATCAGTGCCCATACCCGAGGCGGGGTTGGCGAAAGGGTCTTTCTGTGTGGTGTTTGCATGTTCTCCCCGTGTCCCCTAGGGTAGGTACCCTCACAAAAAACATGCAGTAATCCTGGTCTCTAAACTGCCTCCCCCTGGCCAGCCGGGGTGCCTGATGGAGGGGAAAGGAACTGGTTGGAATTACGTGTTCCTTCCACGCGCTACGTCCAACCAGGGAAACTCCCACTGTCAGGTGTAAAGGAGCAACTTGGACACTCAGGCATGAAGGAAGCATGAGTTCAAGTCCGTTGCTCTCCCCATGTCCCCCATATATGGGGACTAGGTTGGCGGAGAGTGTGTAGAGCCCAGGATCACATTAGATAATTGACACAGGGGTGAAAAATGGGTTACAAAATCGTGGGATAAAACTTATTTAAAAAAAAAAAGAATGGCACACACAAAGCTGTGAATTCTACAGCATTAAACCATACTGCATTTAGGCTATATGGACCTATAGAATACAACATCAATAATGTGTCATTCTTGATGCTTTCAGGTGTAGCGATATTAGGTCCACCTGAGAATAATAGATTCTATATGAATATGAAGTGGCTGGGTAAAAACATATTGTCTCCACCAGGACGAAAGGCATGGCATCTCTATGTTTTTCGCGCTAGGATGAGCGGGCCGAAGGCCCGCGAAATTCTAGTGCTATACATATGTTCTATGATGTGCTATGACTACATACAATGCAATTATTGTGCTGTCTACATGACATGCTATAAGTCTGTTTCAAATGCTATCTAAGTCTAAAAAGTGCTATCTAAGGGGGTAGGATAAGTGCTATGGGCCATTATGGAGTCTGAAAGGTGGGCTTTTGTGATGGGCCTTCAGCCTTTCACATTGAAATAGACCAATCACTGTTCTCTCAACTGGGTGAGAGGTGTGAAAAGTGTGGGAGGTGTTTTTCTGGACAAAGACAACACACTGGCCTACATACAATATGTATATATACCGGCCATTACCGTCCTCCTGCTGCCACTCCTGCCAGTGCTGAGTCAGACCACGACAGACACACGCAGACTGCACACCATGGAGTGACCTGTGACCACCACCAAGCAGCTTCAGTTCAACTATCAGACCTTCTGTTGTGAGAAGCCAAGTTATTACAGGTAAGGATGTATGCCTTCTGCCTTCTCCCCATTTCTGATAAACGCATAGAGTTGCCTAAGAAGGTTTCTGTACTTTAACGTGACTTTGATTGATGATCGATACTTTATTAGTCAGAAATGTAAAACAGCACAGTACAGTCAAGACATTAAAGCTAAAAGGATATCACAAAAAAGTCCTGGGGACTTGTTTCCCTTGTGGACTTCTATCATGTCTATCCACCAGTTTCCAGTGTCCCAGGAGGCCTTGCGTGAATTATGCAATTAAGGATGTAATCTTTACTTCATTACATCCATTATTATTTGTATTATATTATCTTATGTATTGTTGTGTTTACAGTACTCTGTGGAACAATGTACTATGCACACATGTGTGAGTGAGAGACAAATATCTGCAGTGGTAGATACATAGTACTATGTTTTACTTTAGTATCAATACTGCAATATAGAAATACACTGTTACAAGTAGTCCGTAATTCAACATTTACTGGAGTAAAAGTACAAAAATGTTGGCTTAAAATTTACTTAAAGCACCAAAAGAAAACGTAGTCATTGGGCAGAATGTCCCATGTTTCAATAGCAGATCTACAAGCTCACAATGCGTTGTTGGCCGAGTTGCACCATGGGAATTATATCATCCCTCCTGACCTAGACTAGACTGTGCTTTATGTGCAAGTCCAGTTTGTGCACCAAAGATCCTCAGAACATGACTAATTTGACTCATGTGTTCAAAGCGCATTTTGCCAATGTATAACATTACAAAACCCCACTCTGCTCTTACTTTTTCAAATTAGAAATGTAAACTTAATGTTGATTTGAATTATGAAGAAGATTTCTCCAACTACTATGTGTATGTGGTTTAGTCTTTCTGCATGGCTCCATCTTGTCTCCATGGTTTGATCTTGTACGAGTCTCCCTCTTTCCCAAAGTGTGGCCTTGGATGGCCGTAGTTTGATAGGTTAGGTTTAGGGATAGTTCTAAATTCAGATGTATCATAACTGATGGGGACTTTACAGATAGTTTAAGGGCCAGTGTTGACTTTCACCTCAATAACATTATTTTGTGTGTGTACACTTTGCAACAGGTCTGTGGTGGTGTGAGCTTCAGATCAAACACAGGAGGACAGATTGTCTTTGCACAGCTACAGGAGGGAATACTGACTCAGACCACTGGAACCTGCTGAATGGACAACAACCACGATTCACAGTGAAAGTAAACTTCAGGGAACATTCTAGAGGAGGTGTTACCACCACTGACTGAATTCCTGTATTAGTTGCTTGTAGCTTCACTCAGAGACTAAATGGCCGCCAAGTCGGATTATTCCTGTTCTGTGTGTCGTGACATCTTTAAAGATCCCGTTCTCCTGTCATGTGGCCACAGCTTCTGTACAGCTTGTTTGCAGCAATGGTGGAGACAGAAGAGAATACAGGAATGTCCAGTTTGTAAGGAAATACATTCAACAGATCATCTACCCCGGAATCTGGCTATGAGGAATCTGTGTGAGGCCTTCACGAGACAGAGAGCTTCAAAACGTAAGAGAACTTCATCAGGGTATGAGGATCTCTGCGGTCTGCATGCTCAACTCAAACTGTTCTGTCTGGAATGTCAAGAGCCAGTGTGTGTTGTGTGTCGAGATTCTGAAGAACACAACAACCACAGTTTCAGACCCATCGATGAAGCTGCTCTGGATCGCAAGGAGGAAGTCCAGAAATCACTGAAGCCTTTACAGGAGAAGCTGGAGGTCTTAGATGAAGTTAAAAAGAAAAGTGAAAGAACAGCAATATACATTAAGGCCCAGTTGCAGTACACAGAGATACAGATTAAGAAACAGTTTAAGAAGCTTCATCAGTTTCTACAAGAGGAAGAGGAGGCTAGGATCACTACACTGAGGGAGGAAGGTCAGCAGAAGAGTCAAATGGTGAAGGCGAAGATTGAGGGTCTGAACAGAGACATATTAACCCTTTCAAACAACATCAGAGACATAGAGGAGGAGCTGAGAGCTGAACACATCTCATTCCTGCAGAACTACAAGACCACAATGGAAAGAGTCCAGTTCACACTGCAGGCCCCACATCTGGTCTCGGGACCACTGATAGACGAAGCCAAACACCTGGGAAACCTGACCTTCAGAGTCTGGAACAAGATGAAGGACATTGTCTCCTACACTCCCGTCATCCTGGACCCCAACACTGCGGGAAGAAACCTCATCCTATCTGAAGATCTGACCTGCGTGATATTCGGAGAGGCGCCCTGCCTCTCCGAGCTTCCTCCTGACAACCCGGAGAGGTTTGCCCAATGTCCCCTCGTTGTTGGTTCCGAGGGCTTTAACTCAGGGACTCACAGCTGGGACGTTCAGGTTGGGGACAATTTTGGTGCAGACTGGGATGTGGGTTTGTTAGCAGAGTCGTACACAAGGAAGGGAAAAGGAAAGGGTGAACACTATACAATAAGGTTAGAAGAAGGGATCTATACAGCATGGTCCTTACTAAGGAAAACCACTGTTTCATTGAAGCAGGCACCTCAAAGGATCAGAGTCCAGCTGGACTGGAACGAGGGGAAGCTGTCATTCTCTGATCCTGATACTGACACATGCATACACACCTTCACACACACCTTCACTGAAACACTCTTTCCATACATTTTAAGCATTAGTGAAACTGTTCCTTTGGCGATTTTACCAGCGGTGATCAGTGTGACATGATGATGATGATGACGACAGTCTTTAAGGGGGAATATTACTCAGTTTTATAGAATATATGATTGTGTTGTCGCATTAACAGTTTTCAAACCTATGAAATGCCCAGCTTATTTTTTTTGCGCAAGGGACCCCCGTTCCCTAGAAGAGAAGATTAATGGTAAAAAACAATTCAACATAATTTAAAACATGTTTTGTATTTTTCAATCATGTGGATTAAACCTTGATGTGAACTTTGAATTCTTGCCTGGTTTCTGTGTTGTACTGTCTGAGTCACTGAACGTTACATAAATAGTTAAATGTTCACAACTAATATATTGTCTATACAGGTTAATTGTAAAATATCATATCATGGGTCAAACTAATTCACTTTGTTATCCTTCTATAAAATCACATTATTATTTGTTTTAAATCAAACTAACACTCATTTTCATATAGTGATTGTGCAGGGCATTTCACTTTGATAATATTGGAACATTATGACGTATGCCTACATTTTGGAAATACTATAGCAATTCATAATTCCAGTATATTTTGTATTCAGATATGACTTCATATGACTTCATATGACATTCTGATCTGCCTATAGTGACAGGTAGGACTTTGGTGTCAACTTGACCAAAGGCATAACTTCATAATTTCACCACCAGCCAAATGAATTAATGTGGGCTAGTTGAAAGAGAAAAATCACACCCGTGTGAACTGAGTGGTGTAAGGTCTTATATAGCCTGTCTGACGTAATGAAATCATGTCTGACGTAATGAAATCACACCCGGGTGAACAGGGTGAACATAGCAACCATGCTCATTTTTTCTGCACAGACTAACAAAGCCAGTTGTACGTAATGAAATCACACCCGGGTGAACAGGGTGAACATAGCAACCATGCTCATTTTTTCTGCACTAACAAAGCCAGTTGTAGGAGTGGTTTACACCACTCAAAAAGTGCCTTGATTCAGTGGGATTCAGCACAAAAGCCTCTGCCCGGGCTCTGGACAGGGCCCAAATTAGCCAATATTGATCACACCTGATCACCCCTAGATCTCCATATATGGACAGCTTTTGAATGCTGCTCTCAGGGCAGCTTAAATGATATACATACACCAATGTTAAATTGCTGCCCTGAGCCTGAGGGCAACTTTTGAATTCTGCTCTGAGGGCAGCTTAAATGCTATACATACTGTAAAACCATGTTAATTTGCTGCTCTGAGGGCAGCTTTTGAATGCTGCTCTCAAGGCAGCTCAATTTTAGTGCAGGAACAAAAGCCCCAAAAGTTGACTATACCCCTCCCCGAGGTATAACAAAACGGGACATAGTTTTTTCATATCTTTAGGATGTCCCGTTCATGAAATGGATTGTCCCGAGATTTACTTTTACTGCAAAAGTCTTAAAATGTATCCATGAAGTGACTCACCACATAGGCAATAAAAAACGCCTATCTGAAAGAGAGAGTTCCAAGTAAATCCTCTGTCATTTTTTACCTGCTGTTTGTTTTTACATCATACTTGCACAAATTGTCTACAGGTAGTGTGCCTACATCCCAGAACAATCAGAATGCCAATATTTGGTTCTAATGTGAATCAGCAGCCTTTTATATAAGGCCTTAAATAGGCGGAAATAGCAAAAAGTTTACTTTTCTGACATTCACTTGTAATTTTGGTCCTACTATTTATCAACAAAATGTGACATTGTTTTTTCATATCTTTAAGATGTCCTCTTCATGAAATGGATGGTCAGAAGTTTTACTTTTACTGCAAAAGTCATTAAATCCATCCATGAAGTGATCCCCACTGAAAGAAACGCCTACCCCCCACCACACACACACACACACACACACACACACACACACACACACACACACACACACACACACACACACACACACACACACACACACACACACACACACACACACATTATATATTTTTATGTTTACATGGAAATTAGAATGTATTATTTTACTGTCCAATGACACAGGCCAAGTTATTGTGGAACATCCTAGTTGGATATTTCTGATGTGAAATGGCACAAGGGACCCCCACAAAAAGTCCACCCCAAAATGGTGCCCTTTTCTGGGGTTTGGGCACCTTCCCCCTCAGTGCTCTCTGCCCCCAGGATGCCAATATTTGGTTCTATTGTGAATAAGCAACCGTTTATATAAGGCCTTATTGTGACCGCAGGTCGCGTTTACTATGAAATCGTACATTTTTGTCCGTCAGTCAGTGTAACACTCTAAAGCCCCAATATATGGTGCCCACTGCCCAGGTCTCATAACATCACGTGGCATCGGAGATCCCTGATGTCATAGTAAATACAACCTGATGTCGCAATTAAGCCCATACAGTATATGGAGATCCCTGATGTATCAATATTGGCCAGCAACTCTACATCTGACCTCAAACCGCGCCCGGCAGTCGGGTTAGAGTTCTCAACAGGCCTGAAAATTAAGTCCCAGCTCATGGGCCCTCATCAAACCCTTTACACTCAAGACACTGCCCCCGCTGCCACCCTTAGATCTATATGGAGCTGACCTGTTCTGACATTCCATATGTTGATCTGACCTCATCAAACCCTGTACACTCAAGACATGCTCCATATATGGCCAGTACAGAATTCATTCCATATGTTGATCTTACCCCCCATGCCAAAGCGCCAGCGCTCGCCCAGCAGTCACCCAGGTGGATGCGTGCACGTCACCTCGCCCTTTATGACGCGGTCGCTTCTCACCCTCAGGCGTCTTACTGGTTATAAGTGGATCGATCTATCTATCTATCTATCTATCTATCTATCTATCTATCTATCTATCTATCTATCTATCTATCTATCTATCTAACAGTTTTCTTTTCAAGAGTTACTTCTAAATGTTCTAATCCTGATCTAATACTGTAAAAGGCCTATACAAACTTAATAACAGGAAATATATTTTGATGCCATGTTTTTAGTTTACTCACATTCATGTGGAATCTAAGGATGTTTCTGTCTTGAGCCTATGCCTCAAAACAGCTGGAATGACAAAATATTGTTATATAAGGCAACATTGTTGTATGCTAGATGTATAGGTGTGAGTGAGGCCTAACGTCTTCTATGGTACTACTTATCAATCAGCAGCTTATTCTCAATGTCATCTTGAGCATTGTGGGGGGAACTGACTGACGGGGGCCAAATTGGTTTCCATAAGCTGCTGATTGTTGATTATTCATTAATAATGGCACACACGGGGGCACGGTGGCACAGTTGGTAGTGCTGTCGCCTCACAGCTAGAAGGTCCTGGGTTCGATTCCCGCTCGGGGCGCTGTGGGTGCTGGCGGCGTGTTTCCTCCTCCGCATCATCAGTGCCCATACCCGAGGCGGGGTTGGCGAAAGGGTCTTTCTGTGTGGTGTTTGCATGTTCTCCCCGTGTCCCCTAGGGTAGGTACCCTCACAAAAAACATGCAGTAATCCTGGTCTCTAAACTGCCTCCCCCTGGCCAGCCGGGGTGCCTGATGGAGGGGAAAGGAACTGGTTGGAATAACGTGTTCCTTCCACGCGCTACGTCCAACCAGGGAAACTCCCACTGTCAGGTGTAAAGGAGCAACTTGGACACTCAGGCATGAAGGAAGCATGAGTTCAAGTCCGTTGCTCTCCCCATGTCCCCCATATATGGGGACTAGGTTGGCGGAGAGTGTGTAGAGCCCAGGATCACATTAGATAATTGACACAGGGGTGAAAAATGGGTTACAAAATCGTGGGATAAAACTTATTTAAAAAAAAAAAGAATGGCACACACAAAGCTGTGAATTCTACAGCATTAAACCATACTGCATTTAGGCTATATGGACCTATAGAATACAACATCAATAATGTGTCATTCTTGATGCTTTCAGGTGTAGCGATATTAGGTCCACCTGAGAATAATAGATTCTATATGAATATGAAGTGGCTGGGTAAAAACATATTGTCTCCACCAGGACGAAAGGCATGGCATCTCTATGTTTTTCGCGCTAGGATGAGCGGGCCGAAGGCCCGCGAAATTCTAGTGCTATACATATGTTCTATGATGTGCTATGACTACATACAATGCAATTATTGTGCTGTCTACATGACATGCTATAAGTCTGTTTCAAATGCTATCTAAGTCTAAAAAGTGCTATCTAAGGGGGTAGGATAAGTGCTATGGGCCATTATGGAGTCTGAAAGGTGGGCTTTTGTGATGGGCCTTCAGCCTTTCACATTGAAATAGACCAATCACTGTTCTCTCAACTGGGTGAGAGGTGTGAAAAGTGTGGGAGGTGTTTTTCTGGACAAAGACAACACACTGGCCTACATACAATATGTATATATACCGGCCATTACCGTCCTCCTGCTGCCACTCCTGCCAGTGCTGAGTCAGACCACGACAGACACACGCAGACTGCACACCATGGAGTGACCTGTGACCACCACCAAGCAGCTTCAGTTCAACTATCAGACCGTCTGTTGTGAGAAGCCAAGTTATTACAGGTAAGGATGTATGCCTTCTGCCTTCTCCCCATTTCTGATAAACGCATATAGTTGCCTAAGAAGGTTTCTGTACTTTAACGTGACTTTGATTGATGATCGATACTTTATTAGTCAGAAATGTAAAACAGCACAGTACAGTCAAGACATTAAAGCTAAAAGGATATCACAAAAAAGTCCTGGGGACTTGTTTCCCTTGTGGACTTCTATCATGTCTATCCACCAGTTTCCAGTGTCCCAGGAGGCCTTGCGTGAATTATGCAATTAAGGATGTAATCTTTACTTCATTACATCCATTATTATTTGTATTATATTATCTTATGTATTGTTGTGTTTACAGTACTCTGTGGAACAATGTACTATGCACACATGTGTGAGTGAGAGACAAATATCTGCAGTGGTAGATACATAGTACTATGTTTTACTTTAGTATCAATACTGCAATATAGAAATACACTGTTACAAGTAGTCCGTAATTCAACATTTACTGGAGTAAAAGTACAAAAATGTTGGCTTAAAATGTACTTAAAGCACCAAAAGAAAACGTAGTCATTGGGCAGAATGTCCCATGTTTCAATAGCAGATCTACAAGCTCACAATGCGTTGTTGGCCGAGTTGCACCATGGGAATTATATCATCCCTCCTGACCTAGACTAGACTGTGCTTTATGTGCAAGTCCAGTTTGTGCACCAAAGATCCTCAGAACATGACTAATTTGACTCATGTGTTCAAAGCGCATTTTGCCAATGTATAACATTACAAAACCCCACTCTGCTCTTACTTTTTCAAATTAGAAATGTAAACTTAATGTTGATTTGAATTATGAAGAAGATTTCTCCAACTACTATGTGTATGTGGTTTAGTCTTTCTGCATGGCTCCATCTTGTCTCCATGGTTTGATCTTGTACGAGTCTCCCTCTTTCCCAAAGTGTGGCCTTGGATGGCCGTAGTTTGATAGGTTAGGTTTAGGGATAGTTCTAAATTCAGATGTATCATAACTGATGGGGACTTTACAGATAGTTTAAGGGCCAGTGTTGACTTTCACCTCAATAACATTATTTTGTGTGTGTACACTTTGCAACAGGTCTGTGGTGGTGTGAGCTTCAGATCAAACACAGGAGGACAGATTGTCTTTGCACAGCTACAGGAGGGAATACTGACTCAGACCACTGGAACCTGCTGAATGGACAACAACCACGATTCACAGTGAAAGTAAACTTCAGGGAACATTCTAGAGGAGGTGTTACCACCACTGACTGAATTCCTGTATTAGTTGCTTGTAGCTTCACTCAGAGACTAAATGGCCGCCAAGTCGGATTATTCCTGTTCTGTGTGTCGTGACATCTTTAAAGATCCCGTTCTCCTGTCATGTGGCCACAGCTTCTGTACAGCTTGTTTGCAGCAATGGTGGAGACAGAAGAGAATACAGGAATGTCCAGTTTGTAAGGAAATACATTCAACAGATCATCTACCCCGGAATCTGGCTATGAGGAATCTGTGTGAGGCCTTCACGAGACAGAGAGCTTCAAAACGTAAGAGAACTTCATCAGGGTATGAGGATCTCTGCGGTCTGCATGCTCAACTCAAACTGTTCTGTCTGGAATGTCAAGAGCCAGTGTGTGTTGTGTGTCGAGATTCTGAAGAACACAACAACCACAGTTTCAGACCCATCGATGAAGCTGCTCTGGATCGCAAGGAGGAAGTCCAGAAATCACTGAAGCCTTTACAGGAGAAGCTGGAGGTCTTAGATGAAGTTAAAAAGAAAAGTGAAAGAACAGCAATATACATTAAGGCCCAGTTGCAGTACACAGAGATACAGATTAAGAAACAGTTTAAGAAGCTTCATCAGTTTCTACAAGAGGAAGAGGAGGCTAGGATCACTACACTGAGGGAGGAAGGTCAGCAGAAGAGTCAAATGGTGAAGGCGAAGATTGAGGGTCTGAACAGAGACATATTAACCCTTTCAAACAACATCAGAGACATAGAGGAGGAGCTGAGAGCTGAACACATCTCATTCCTGCAGAACTACAAGACCACAATGGAAAGAGTCCAGTTCACACTGCAGGCCCCACATCTGGTCTCGGGACCACTGATAGACGAAGCCAAACACCTGGGAAACCTGACCTTCAGAGTCTGGAACAAGATGAAGGACATTGTCTCCTACACTCCCGTCATCCTGGACCCCAACACTGCGGGAAGAAACCTCATCCTATCTGAAGATCTGACCTGCGTGATATTCGGAGAGGCGCCCTGCCTCTCCGAGCTTCCTCCTGACAACCCGGAGAGGTTTGCCCAATGTCCCCTCGTTGTTGGTTCCGAGGGCTTTAACTCAGGGACTCACAGCTGGGACGTTCAGGTTGGGGACAATTTTGGTGCAGACTGGGATGTGGGTTTGTTAGCAGAGTCGTACACAAGGAAGGGAAAAGGAAAGGGTGAACACTATACAATAAGGTTAGAAGAAGGGATCTATACAGCATGGTCCTTACTAAGGAAAACCACTGTTTCATTGAAGCAGGCACCTCAAAGGATCAGAGTCCAGCTGGACTGGAACGAGGGGAAGCTGTCATTCTCTGATCCTGATACTGACACATGCATACACACCTTCACACACACCTTCACTGAAACACTCTTTCCATACATTTTAAGCATTAGTGAAACTGTTCCTTTGGCGATTTTACCAGCGGTGATCAGTGTGACATGATGATGATGATGACGACAGTCTTTAAGGGGGAATATTACTCAGTTTTATAGAATATATGATTGTGTTGTCGCATTAACAGTTTTCAAACCTATGAAATGCCCAGCTTATTTTTTTTGCGCAAGGGACCCCCGTTCCCTAGAAGAGAAGATTAATGGTAAAAAACAATTCAACATAATTTAAAACATGTTTTGTATTTTTCAATCATGTGGATTAAACCTTGATGTGAACTTTGAATTCTTGCCTGGTTTCTGTGTTGTACTGTCTGAGTCACTGAACGTTACATAAATAGTTAAATGTTCACAACTAATATATTGTCTATACAGGTTAAAGATGTTTAATTGTAAAATATCATATCATGGGTCAAACTAATTCACTTTGTTATCCTTCTATAAAATCACATTATTATTATTTTTAAATCAAACTAACACTCATTTTCATATAGTGATTGTGCAGGGCATTTCACTTTGATAATATTGGAACATTATGACGTATGCCTACATTTTGGAAATACTATAGCAATTCATAATTCCAGTATATTTTGTATTCAGATATGACTTCATATGACTTCATATGACATTCTGATCTGCCTATAGTGACAGGTAGGACTTTGGTGTCAACTTGACCAAAGGCATAACTTCATAATTTCACCACCAGCCAAATGAATTAATGTGGGCTAGTTGAAAGAGAAAAATCACACCCGTGTGAACTGAGTGGTGTAAGGTCTTATATAGCCTGTCTGACGTAATGAAATCATGTCTGACGTAATGAAATCACACCCGGGTGAACAGGGTGAACATAGCAACCATGCTCATTTTTTCTGCACAGACTAACAAAGCCAGTTGTACGTAATGAAATCACACCCGGGTGAACAGGGTGAACATAGCAACCATGCTCATTTTTTCTGCACTAACAAAGCCAGTTGTAGGAGTGGTTTACACCACTCAAAAAGTGCCTTGATTCAGTGGGATTCAGCACAAAAGCCTCTGCCCGGGCTCTGGACAGGGCCCAAATTAGCCAATATTGATCACACCTGATCACCCCTAGATCTCCATATATGGACAGCTTTTGAATGCTGCTCTCAGGGCAGCTTAAATGATATACATACACCAATGTTAAATTGCTGCCCTGAGCCTGAGGGCAACTTTTGAATTCTGCTCTGAGGGCAGCTTAAATGCTATACATACTGTAAAACCATGTTAATTTGCTGCTCTGAGGGCAGTTTTTGAATGCTGCTCTCAAGGCAGCTCAATTTTAGTGCAGGAACAAAAGCCCCAAAAGTTGACTATACCCCTCCCCGAGGTATAACAAAACGGGACATCGTTTTTTCATATCTTTAGGATGTCCCGTTCATGAAATGGATTGTCCCGAGATTTACTTTTACTGCAAAAGTCTTAAAATGTATCCATGAAGTGACTCACCACATAGGCAATAAAAAACGCCTATCTGAAAGAGAGAGTTCCAAGTAAATCCTCTGTCATTTTTTACCTGCTGTTTGTTTTTACATCATACTTGCACAAATTGTCTACAGGTAGTGTGCCTACATCCCAGAACAATCAGAATGCCAATATTTGGTTCTAATGTGAATCAGCAGCCTTTTATATAAGGCCTTAAATAGGCGGAAATAGCAAAAAGTTTACTTTTCTGACATTCACTTGTAATTTTGGTCCTACTATTTATCAACAAAATGTGACATTGTTTTTTCATATCTTTAAGATGTCCTCTTCATGAAATGGATGGTCAGAAGTTTTACTTTTACTGCAAAAGTCATTAAATCCATCCATGAAGTGATCCCCACTGAAAGAAACGCCTACCCCCCACCACACACACACACACACACACACACACACACACACACACACACACACACACACACACACACACACACACACACACACACACACACACACACACACACACACATTATATATTTTTATGTTTACATGGAAATTAGAATGTATTATTTTACTGTCCAATGACACAGGCCAAGTTATTGTGGAACATCCTAGTTGGATATTTCTGATGTGAAATGGCACAAGGGACCCCCACAAAAAGTCCACCCCAAAATGGTGCCCTTTTCTGGGGGTTGGGCACCTTCCCCCTCAGTGCTCTCTGCCCCCAGGATGCCAATATTTGGTTCTATTGTGAATAAGCAACCGTTTATATAAGGCCTTATTGTGACCGCAGGTCGCGTTTACTATGAAATCGTACATTTTTGTCCGTCAGTCAGTGTAACACTCTAAAGCCCCAATATATGGTGCCCACTGCCCAGGTCTCATAACATCACGTGGCATCGGAGATCCCTGATGTCATAGTAAATACAACCTGATGTCGCAATTAAGCCCATACAGTATATGGAGATCCCTGATGTATCAATATTGGCCAGCAACTCTACATCTGACCTCAAACCGCGCCCGGCAGTCGGGTTAGAGTTCTCAACAGGCCTGAAAATTAAGTCCCAGCTCATGGGCCCTCATCAAACCCTTTACACTCAAGACACTGCCCCCGCTTCACCCTTAGATCTATATGGAGCTGACCTGTTCTGACATTCCATATGTTGATCTGACCTCATCAAACCCTGTACACTCAAGACATGCTCCATATATGGCCAGTACAGAATTCATTCCATATGTTGATCTTACCCCCCATGCCAAAGCGCCAGCGCTCGCCCAGCAGTCACCCAGGTGGATGCGTGCACGTCACCTCGCCCTTTATGACGCGGTCGCTTCTCACCCTCAGGCGTCTTACTGGTTATAAGTGGATCGATCTATCTATCTATCTATCTATCTATCTAACAGTTTTCTTTTCAAGAGTTACTTCTAAATGTTCTAATCCTGATCTAATACTGTAAAAGGCCTATACAAACTTAATAACAGGAAATATATTTTGATGCCATGTTTTTAGTTTACTCACATTCATGTGGAATCTAAGGATGTTTCTGTCTTGAGCCTATGCCTCAAAACAGCTGGAATGACAAAATATTGTTATATAAGGCAACATTGTTGTATGCTAGATGTATAGGTGTGAGTGAGGCCTAACGTCTTCTATGGTACTACTTATCAATCAGCAGCTTATTCTCAATGTCATCTTGAGCATTGTGGGGGGAACTGACTGACGGGGGCCAAATTGGTTTCCATAAGCTGCTGATTGTTGATTATTCATTAATAATGGCACACACGGGGGCACGGTGGCACAGTTGGTAGTGCTGTCGCCTCACAGCTAGAAGGTCCTGGGTTCGATTCCCGCTCGGGGCGCTGTGGGTGCTGGCGGCGTGTTTCCTCCTCCGCATCATCAGTGCCCATACCCGAGGCGGGGTTGGCGAAAGGGTCTTTCTGTGTGGTGTTTGCATGTTCTCCCCGTGTCCCCTAGGGTAGGTACCCTCACAAAAAACATGCAGTAATCCTGGTCTCTAAACTGCCTCCCCCTGGCCAGCCGGGGTGCCTGATGGAGGGGAAAGGAACTGGTTGGAATAACGTGTTCCTTCCACGCGCTACGTCCAACCAGGGAAACTCCCACTGTCAGGTGTAAAGGAGCAACTTGGACACTCAGGCATGAAGGAAGCATGAGTTCAAGTCCGTTGCTCTCCCCATGTCCCCCATATATGGGGACTAGGTTGGCGGAGAGTGTGTAGAGCCCAGGATCACATTAGATAATTGACACAGGGGTGAAAAATGGGTTACAAAATCGTGGGATAAAACTTATTTAAAAAAAAAAAGAATGGCACACACAAAGCTGTGAATTCTACAGCATTAAACCATACTGCATTTAGGCTATATGGACCTATAGAATACAACATCAATAATGTGTCATTCTTGATGCTTTCAGGTGTAGCGATATTAGGTCCATCTGAGAATAATAGATTCTATATGAATATGAAGTGGCTGGGTAAAAACATATTGTCTCCACCAGGACGAAAGGCATGGCATCTCTATGTTTTTCGCGCTAGGATGAGCGGGCCGAAGGCCCGCGAAATTCTAGTGCTATACATATGTTCTATGATGTGCTATGACTACATACAATGCAATTATTGTGCTGTCTACATGACATGCTATAAGTCTGTTTCAAATGCTATCTAAGTCTAAAAAGTGCTATCTAAGGGGGTAGGATAAGTGCTATGGGCCATTATGGAGTCTGAAAGGTGGGCTTTTGTGATGGGCCTTCAGCCTTTCACATTGAAATAGACCAATCACTGTTCTCTCAACTGGGTGAGAGGTGTGAAAAGTGTGGGAGGTGTTTTTCTGGACAAAGACAACACACTGGCCTACATACAATATGTATATATACCGGCCATTACCGTCCTCCTGCTGCCACTCCTGCCAGTGCTGAGTCAGACCACGACAGACACACGCAGACTGCACACCATGGAGTGACCTGTGACCACCACCAAGCAGCTTCAGTTCAACTATCAGACCTTCTGTTGTGAGAAGCCAAGTTATTACAGGTAAGGATGTATGCCTTCTGCCTTCTCCCCATTTCTGATAAACGCATATAGTTGCCTAAGAAGGTTTCTGTACTTTAACGTGACTTTGATTGATGATCGATACTTTATTAGTCAGAAATGTAAAACAGCACAGTACAGTCAAGACATTAAAGCTAAAAGGATATCACAAAAAAGTCCTGGGGACTTGTTTCCCTTGTGGACTTCTATCATGTCTATCCACCAGTTTCCAGTGTCCCAGGAGGCCTTGCGTGAATTATACAATTAAGGATGTAATCTTTACTTCATTACATCCATTATTATTTGTATTATATTATCTTATGTATTGTTGTGTTTACAGTACTCTGTGGAACAATGTACTATGCACACATGTGTGAGTGAGAGACAAATATCTGCAGTGGTAGATACATAGTACTATGTTTTACTTTAGTATCAATACTGCAATATAGAAATACACTGTTACAAGTAGTCCGTAATTCAACATTTACTGGAGTAAAAGTACAAAAATGTTGGCTTAAAATGTACTTAAAGCACCAAAAGAAAACGTAGTCATTGGGCAGAATGTCCCATGTTTCAATAGCAGATCTACAAGCTCACAATGCGTTGTTGGCCGAGTTGCACCATGGGAATTATATCATCCCTCCTGACCTAGACTAGACTGTGCTTTATGTGCAAGTCCAGTTTGTGCACCAAAGATCCTCAGAACATGACTAATTTGACTCATGTGTTCAAAGCGCATTTTGCCAATGTATAACATTACAAAACCCCACTCTGCTCTTACTTTTTCAAATTAGAAATGTAAACTTAATGTTGATTTGAATTATGAAGAAGATTTCTCCAACTACTATGTGTATGTGGTTTAGTCTTTCTGCATGGCTCCATCTTGTCTCCATGGTTTGATCTTGTACGAGTCTCCCTCTTTCCCAAAGTGTGGCCTTGGATGGCCGTAGTTTGATAGGTTAGGTTTAGGGATAGTTCTAAATTCAGATGTATCATAACTGATGGGGACTTTACAGATAGTTTAAGGGCCAGTGTTGACTTTCACCTCAATAACATTATTTTGTGTGTGTACACTTTGCAACAGGTCTGTGGTGGTGTCTTGGGGGACAGATTGTCTTTGCACAGCTACAGGAGGGAATACTGACTCAGACCACTGGAACCTGCTGAATGGACAACAACCACGATTCACAGTGAAAGTAAACTTCAGGGAACATTCTAGAGGAGGTGTTACCACCACTGACTGAATTCCTGTATTAGTTGCTTGTAGCTTCACTCAGAGACTAAATGGCCGCCAAGTCTGATTATTCCTGTTCTGTGTGTCGTGACATCTTTAAAGATCCCGTTCTCCTGTCATGTGGCCACAGCTTCTGTACAGCTTGTTTGCAGCAATGGTGGAGACAGAAGAGAATACAGGAATGTCCAGTTTGTAAGGAAATACATTCAACAGATCATCTACCCCGGAATCTGGCTATGAGGAATCTGTGTGAGGCCTTCACGAGACAGAGAGCTTCAAAACGTAAGAGAACTTCATCAGGGTATGAGGATCTCTGCGGTCTGCATGCTCAACTCAAACTGTTCTGTCTGGAATGTCAAGAGCCAGTGTGTGTTGTGTGTCGAGATTCTGAAGAACACAACAACCACAGTTTCAGACCCATCGATGAAGCTGCTCTGGATCGCAAGGAGGAAGTCCAGAAATCACTGAAGCCTTTACAGGAGAAGCTGGAGGTCTTAGATGAAGTTAAAAAGAAAAGTGAAAGAACAGCAATATACATTAAGGCCCAGTTGCAGTACACAGAGATACAGATTAAGAAACAGTTTAAGAAGCTTCATCAGTTTCTACAAGAGGAAGAGGAGGCTAGGATCACTACACTGAGGGAGGAAGGTCAGCAGAAGAGTCAAATGGTGAAGGCGAAGATTGAGGGTCTGAACAGAGACATATTAACCCTTTCAAACAACATCAGAGACATAGAGGAGGAGCTGAGAGCTGAACACATCTCATTCCTGCAGAACTACAAGACCACAATGGAAAGAGTCCAGTTCACACTGCAGGCCCCACATCTGGTCTCGGGACCACTGATAGACGAAGCCAAACACCTGGGAAACCTGACCTTCAGAGTCTGGAACAAGATGAAGGACATTGTCTCCTACACTCCCGTCATCCTGGACCCCAACACTGCGGGAAGAAACCTCATCCTATCTGAAGATCTGACCTGCGTGATATTCGGAGAGGCGCCCTGCCTCTCCGAGCTTCCTCCTGACAACCCGGAGAGGTTTGCCCAATGTCCCCTCGTTGTTGGTTCCGAGGGCTTTAACTCAGGGACTCACAGCTGGGACGTTCAGGTTGGGGACAATTTTGGTGCAGACTGGGATGTGGGTTTGTTAGCAGAGTCGTACACAAGGAAGGGAAAAGGAAAGGGTGAACACTATACAATAAGGTTAGAAGAAGGGATCTATACAGCATGGTCCTTACTAAGGAAAACCACTGTTTCATTGAAGCAGGCACCTCAAAGGATCAGAGTCCAGCTGGACTGGAACGAGGGGAAGCTGTCATTCTCTGATCCTGATACTGACACATGCATACACACCTTCACACACACCTTCACTGAAACACTCTTTCCATACATTTTAAGCATTAGTGAAACTGTTCCTTTGGCGATTTTACCAGCGGTGATCAGTGTGACATGATGATGATGATGACGACAGTCTTTAAGGGGGAATATTACTCAGTTTTATAGAATATATGATTGTGTTGTCGCATTAACAGTTTTCAAACCTATGAAATGCCCAGCTTATTTTTTTTGCGCAAGGGACCCCCGTTCCCTAGAAGAGAAGATTAATGGTAAAAAACAATTCAACATAATTTAAAACATGTTTTGTATTTTTCAATCATGTGGATTAAACCTTGATGTGAACTTTGAATTCTTGCCTGGTTTCTGTGTTGTACTGTCTGAGTCACTGAACGTTACATAAATAGTTAAATGTTCACAACTAATATATTGTCTATACAGGTTAAAGATGTTTAATTGTAAAATATCATATCATGGGTCAAACTAATTCACTTTGTTATCCTTCTATAAAATCACATTATTTATTTTTTTAAATCAAACTAACACTCATTTTCATATAGTGATTGTGCAGGGCATTTCACTTTGATAATATTGGAACATTATGACGTATGCCTACATTTTGGAAATACTATAGCAATTCATAATTCCAGTATATTTTGTATTCAGATATGACTTCATATGACTTCATATGACATTCTGATCTGCCTATAGTGACAGGTAGGACTTTGGTGTCAACTTGACCAAAGGCATAACTTCATAATTTCACCACCAGCCAAATGAATTAATGTGGGCTAGTTGAAAGAGAAAAATCACACCCGTGTGAACTGAGTGGTGTAATGTCTTATATAGCCTGTCTGACGTAATGAAATCATGTCTGACGTAATGAAATCACACCCGGGTGAACAGGGTGAACATAGCAACCATGCTCATTTTTTCTGCACAGACTAACAAAGCCAGTTGTACGTAATGAAATCACACCCGGGTGAACAGGGTGAACATAGCAACCATGCTCATTTTTTCTGCACTAACAAAGCCAGTTGTAGGAGTGGTTTACACCACTCAAAAAGTGCCTTGATTCAGTGGGATTCAGCACAAAAGCCTCTGCCCGGGCTCTGGACAGGGCCCAAATTAGCCAATATTGATCACACCTGATCACCCCTAGATCTCCATATATGGACAGCTTTTGAATGCTGCTCTCAGGGCAGCTTAAATGATATACATACACCAATGTTAAATTGCTGCCCTGAGCCTGAGGGCAACTTTTGAATTCTGCTCTGAGGGCAGCTTAAATGCTATACATACTGTAAAACCATGTTAATTTGCTGCTCTGAGGGCAGCTTTTGAATGCTGCTCTCATATCAAGGCAGCTCAATTTTAGTGCAGGAACAAAAGCCCCAAAAGTTGACTATACCCCTCCCCGAGGTATAACAAAACGGGACATAGTTTTTTCATATCTTTAGGATGTCCCGTTCATGAAATGGATTGTCCCGAGATTTACTTTTACTGCAAAAGTCTTAAAATGTATCCATGAAGTGACTCACCACATAGGCAATAAAAAACGCCTATCTGAAAGAGAGAGTTCCAAGTAAATCCTCTGTCATTTTTTACCTGCTGTTTGTTTTTACATCATACTTGCACAAATTGTCTACAGGTAGTGTGCCTACATCCCAGAACAATCAGAATGCCAATATTTGGTTCTAATGTGAATCAGCAGCCTTTTATATAAGGCCTTAAATAGGCGGAAATAGCAAAAAGTTTACTTTTCTGACATTCACTTGTAATTTTGGTCCTACTATTTATCAACAAAATGTGACATTGTTTTTTCATATCTTTAAGATGTCCTCTTCATGAAATGGATGGTCAGAAGTTTTACTTTTACTGCAAAAGTCATTAAATCCATCCATGAAGTGATCCCCACTGAAAGAAACGCCTACCCCCCACCACACACACACACACACACACACACACACACACACACACACACACACACACACACACACACACACACACACACACACACACACACACACACACACACACACACACACACACATTATATATTTTTATGTTTACATGGAAATTAGAATGTATTATTTTACTGTCCAATGACACAGGCCAAGTTATTGTGGAACATCCTAGTTGGATATTTCTGATGTGAAATGGCACAAGGGACCCCCACAAAAAGTCCACCCCAAAATGGTGCCCTTTTCTGGGGGTTGGGCACCTTCCCCCTCAGTGCTCTCTGCCCCCAGGATGCCAATATTTGGTTCTATTGTGAATAAGCAACCGTTTATATAAGGCCTTATTGTGACCGCAGGTCGCGTTTACTATGAAATCGTACATTTTTGTCCGTCAGTCAGTGTAACACTCTAAAGCCCCAATATATGGTGCCCACTGCCCAGGTCTCATAACATCACGTGGCATCGGAGATCCCTGATGTCATAGTAAATACAACCTGATGTCGCAATTAAGCCCATACAGTATATGGAGATCCCTGATGTATCAATATTGGCCAGCAACTCTACATCTGACCTCAAACCGCGCCCGGCAGTCGGGTTAGAGTTCTCAACAGGCCTGAAAATTAAGTCCCAGCTCATGGGCCCTCATCAAACCCTTTACACTCAAGACACTGCCCCCGCTGCCACCCTTAGATCTATATGGAGCTGACCTGTTCTGACATTCCATATGTTGATCTGACCTCATCAAACCCTGTACACTCAAGACATGCTCCATATATGGCCAGTACAGAATTCATTCCATATGTTGATCTTACCCCCCATGCCAAAGCGCCAGCGCTCGCCCAGCAGTCACCCAGGTGGATGCGTGCACGTCACCTCGCCCTTTATGACGCGGTCGCTTCTCACCCTCAGGCGTCTTACTGGTTATAAGTGGATCGATCTATCTATCTATCTATCTATCTATCTATCTATCTATCTATCTATCTATCTATCTAACAGTTTTCTTTTCAAGAGTTACTTCTAAATGTTCTAATCCTGATCTAATACTGTAAAAGGCCTATACAAACTTAATAACAGGAAATATATTTTGATGCCATGTTTTTAGTTTACTCACATTCATGTGGAATCTAAGGATGTTTCTGTCTTGAGCCTATGCCTCAAAACAGCTGGAATGACAAAATATTGTTATATAAGGCAACATTGTTGTATGCTAGATGTATAGGTGTGAGTGAGGCCTAACGTCTTCTATGGTACTACTTATCAATCAGCAGCTTATTCTCAATGTCATCTTGAGCATTGTGGGGGGAACTGACTGACGGGGGCCAAATTGGTTTCCATAAGCTGCTGATTGTTGATTATTCATTAATAATGGCACACACAGGGGCACGGTGGCACAGTTGGTAGTGCTGTCGCCTCACAGCTAGAAGGTCCTGGGTTCGATTCCCGCTCGGGGCGCTGTGGGTGCTGGCGGCGTGTTTCCTCCTCCGCATCATCAGTGCCCATACCCGAGGCGGGGTTGGCGAAAGGGTCTTTCTGTGTGGTGTTTGCATGTTCTCCCCGTGTCCCCTAGGGTAGGTACCCTCACAAAAAACATGCAGTAATCCTGGTCTCTAAACTGCCTCCCCCTGGCCAGCCGGGGTGCCTGATGGAGGGGAAAGGAACTGGTTGGAATTACGTGTTCCTTCCACGCGCTACGTCCAACCAGGGAAACTCCCACTGTCAGGTGTAAAGGAGCAACTTGGACACTCAGGCATGAAGGAAGCATGAGTTCAAGTCCGTTGCTCTCCCCATGTCCCCCATATATGGGGACTAGGTTGGCGGAGAGTGTGTAGAGCCCAGGATCACATTAGATAATTGACACAGGGGTGAAAAATGGGTTACAAAATCGTGGGATAAAACTTATTTAAAAAAAAAAAGAATGGCACACACAAAGCTGTGAATTCTACAGCATTAAACCATACTGCATTTAGGCTATATGGACCTATAGAATACAACATCAATAATGTGTCATTCTTGATGCTTTCAGGTGTAGCGATATTAGGTCCACCTGAGAATAATAGATTCTATATGAATATGAAGTGGCTGGGTAAAAACATATTGTCTCCACCAGGACGAAAGGCATGGCATCTCTATGTTTTTCGCGCTAGGATGAGCGGGCCGAAGGCCCGCGAAATTCTAGTGCTATACATATGTTCTATGATGTGCTATGACTACATACAATGCAATTATTGTGCTGTCTACATGACATGCTATAAGTCTGTTTCAAATGCTATCTAAGTCTAAAAAGTGCTATCTAAGGGGGTAGGATAAGTGCTATGGGCCATTATGGAGTCTGAAAGGTGGGCTTTTGTGATGGGCCTTCAGCCTTTCACATTGAAATAGACCAATCACTGTTCTCTCAACTGGGTGAGAGGTGTGAAAAGTGTGGGAGGTGTTTTTCTGGACAAAGACAACACACTGGCCTACATACAATATGTATATATACCGGCCATTACCGTCCTCCTGCTGCCACTCCTGCCAGTGCTGAGTCAGACCACGACAGACACACGCAGACTGCACACCATGGAGTGACCTGTGACCACCACCAAGCAGCTTCAGTTCAACTATCAGACCTTCTGTTGTGAGAAGCCAAGTTATTACAGGTAAGGATGTATGCCTTCTGCCTTCTCCCCATTTCTGATAAACGCATAGAGTTGCCTAAGAAGGTTTCTGTACTTTAACGTGACTTTGATTGATGATCGATACTTTATTAGTCAGAAATGTAAAACAGCACAGTACAGTCAAGACATTAAAGCTAAAAGGATATCACAAAAAAGTCCTGGGGACTTGTTTCCCTTGTGGACTTCTATCATGTCTATCCACCAGTTTCCAGTGTCCCAGGAGGCCTTGCGTGAATTATGCAATTAAGGATGTAATCTTTACTTCATTACATCCATTATTATTTGTATTATATTATCTTATGTATTGTTGTGTTTACAGTACTCTGTGGAACAATGTACTATGCACACATGTGTGAGTGAGAGACAAATATCTGCAGTGGTAGATACATAGTACTATGTTTTACTTTAGTATCAATACTGCAATATAGAAATACACTGTTACAAGTAGTCCGTAATTCAACATTTACTGGAGTAAAAGTACAAAAATGTTGGCTTAAAATTTACTTAAAGCACCAAAAGAAAACGTAGTCATTGGGCAGAATGTCCCATGTTTCAATAGCAGATCTACAAGCTCACAATGCGTTGTTGGCCGAGTTGCACCATGGGAATTATATCATCCCTCCTGACCTAGACTAGACTGTGCTTTATGTGCAAGTCCAGTTTGTGCACCAAAGATCCTCAGAACATGACTAATTTGACTCATGTGTTCAAAGCGCATTTTGCCAATGTATAACATTACAAAACCCCACTCTGCTCTTACTTTTTCAAATTAGAAATGTAAACTTAATGTTGATTTGAATTATGAAGAAGATTTCTCCAACTACTATGTGTATGTGGTTTAGTCTTTCTGCATGGCTCCATCTTGTCTCCATGGTTTGATCTTGTACGAGTCTCCCTCTTTCCCAAAGTGTGGCCTTGGATGGCCGTAGTTTGATAGGTTAGGTTTAGGGATAGTTCTAAATTCAGATGTATCATAACTGATGGGGACTTTACAGATAGTTTAAGGGCCAGTGTTGACTTTCACCTCAATAACATTATTTTGTGTGTGTACACTTTGCAACAGGTCTGTGGTGGTGTGAGCTTCAGATCAAACACAGGAGGACAGATTGTCTTTGCACAGCTACAGGAGGGAATACTGACTCAGACCACTGGAACCTGCTGAATGGACAACAACCACGATTCACAGTGAAAGTAAACTTCAGGGAACATTCTAGAGGAGGTGTTACCACCACTGACTGAATTCCTGTATTAGTTGCTTGTAGCTTCACTCAGAGACTAAATGGCCGCCAAGTCGGATTATTCCTGTTCTGTGTGTCGTGACATCTTTAAAGATCCCGTTCTCCTGTCATGTGGCCACAGCTTCTGTACAGCTTGTTTGCAGCAATGGTGGAGACAGAAGAGAATACAGGAATGTCCAGTTTGTAAGGAAATACATTCAACAGATCATCTACCCCGGAATCTGGCTATGAGGAATCTGTGTGAGGCCTTCACGAGACAGAGAGCTTCAAAACGTAAGAGAACTTCATCAGGGTATGAGGATCTCTGCGGTCTGCATGCTCAACTCAAACTGTTCTGTCTGGAATGTCAAGAGCCAGTGTGTGTTGTGTGTCGAGATTCTGAAGAACACAACAACCACAGTTTCAGACCCATCGATGAAGCTGCTCTGGATCGCAAGGAGGAAGTCCAGAAATCACTGAAGCCTTTACAGGAGAAGCTGGAGGTCTTAGATGAAGTTAAAAAGAAAAGTGAAAGAACAGCAATATACATTAAGGCCCAGTTGCAGTACACAGAGATACAGATTAAGAAACAGTTTAAGAAGCTTCATCAGTTTCTACAAGAGGAAGAGGAGGCTAGGATCACTACACTGAGGGAGGAAGGTCAGCAGAAGAGTCAAATGGTGAAGGCGAAGATTGAGGGTCTGAACAGAGACATATTAACCCTTTCAAACAACATCAGAGACATAGAGGAGGAGCTGAGAGCTGAACACATCTCATTCCTGCAGAACTACAAGACCACAATGGAAAGAGTCCAGTTCACACTGCAGGCCCCACATCTGGTCTCGGGACCACTGATAGACGAAGCCAAACACCTGGGAAACCTGACCTTCAGAGTCTGGAACAAGATGAAGGACATTGTCTCCTACACTCCCGTCATCCTGGACCCCAACACTGCGGGAAGAAACCTCATCCTATCTGAAGATCTGACCTGCGTGATATTCGGAGAGGCGCCCTGCCTCTCCGAGCTTCCTCCTGACAACCCGGAGAGGTTTGCCCAATGTCCCCTCGTTGTTGGTTCCGAGGGCTTTAACTCAGGGACTCACAGCTGGGACGTTCAGGTTGGGGACAATTTTGGTGCAGACTGGGATGTGGGTTTGTTAGCAGAGTCGTACACAAGGAAGGGAAAAGGAAAGGGTGAACACTATACAATAAGGTTAGAAGAAGGGATCTATACAGCATGGTCCTTACTAAGGAAAACCACTGTTTCATTGAAGCAGGCACCTCAAAGGATCAGAGTCCAGCTGGACTGGAACGAGGGGAAGCTGTCATTCTCTGATCCTGATACTGACACATGCATACACACCTTCACACACACCTTCACTGAAACACTCTTTCCATACATTTTAAGCATTAGTGAAACTGTTCCTTTGGCGATTTTACCAGCGGTGATCAGTGTGACATGATGATGATGATGACGACAGTCTTTAAGGGGGAATATTACTCAGTTTTATAGAATATATGATTGTGTTGTCGCATTAACAGTTTTCAAACCTATGAAATGCCCAGCTTATTTTTTTTGCGCAAGGGACCCCCGTTCCCTAGAAGAGAAGATTAATGGTAAAAAACAATTCAACATAATTTAAAACATGTTTTGTATTTTTCAATCATGTGGATTAAACCTTGATGTGAACTTTGAATTCTTGCCTGGTTTCTGTGTTGTACTGTCTGAGTCACTGAACGTTACATAAATAGTTAAATGTTCACAACTAATATATTGTCTATACAGGTTAATTGTAAAATATCATATCATGGGTCAAACTAATTCACTTTGTTATCCTTCTATAAAATCACATTATTATTTGTTTTAAATCAAACTAACACTCATTTTCATATAGTGATTGTGCAGGGCATTTCACTTTGATAATATTGGAACATTATGACGTATGCCTACATTTTGGAAATACTATAGCAATTCATAATTCCAGTATATTTTGTATTCAGATATGACTTCATATGACTTCATATGACATTCTGATCTGCCTATAGTGACAGGTAGGACTTTGGTGTCAACTTGACCAAAGGCATAACTTCATAATTTCACCACCAGCCAAATGAATTAATGTGGGCTAGTTGAAAGAGAAAAATCACACCCGTGTGAACTGAGTGGTGTAAGGTCTTATATAGCCTGTCTGACGTAATGAAATCATGTCTGACGTAATGAAATCACACCCGGGTGAACAGGGTGAACATAGCAACCATGCTCATTTTTTCTGCACAGACTAACAAAGCCAGTTGTACGTAATGAAATCACACCCGGGTGAACAGGGTGAACATAGCAACCATGCTCATTTTTTCTGCACTAACAAAGCCAGTTGTAGGAGTGGTTTACACCACTCAAAAAGTGCCTTGATTCAGTGGGATTCAGCACAAAAGCCTCTGCCCGGGCTCTGGACAGGGCCCAAATTAGCCAATATTGATCACACCTGATCACCCCTAGATCTCCATATATGGACAGCTTTTGAATGCTGCTCTCAGGGCAGCTTAAATGATATACATACACCAATGTTAAATTGCTGCCCTGAGCCTGAGGGCAACTTTTGAATTCTGCTCTGAGGGCAGCTTAAATGCTATACATACTGTAAAACCATGTTAATTTGCTGCTCTGAGGGCAGCTTTTGAATGCTGCTCTCAAGGCAGCTCAATTTTAGTGCAGGAACAAAAGCCCCAAAAGTTGACTATACCCCTCCCCGAGGTATAACAAAACGGGACATAGTTTTTTCATATCTTTAGGATGTCCCGTTCATGAAATGGATTGTCCCGAGATTTACTTTTACTGCAAAAGTCTTAAAATGTATCCATGAAGTGACTCACCACATAGGCAATAAAAAACGCCTATCTGAAAGAGAGAGTTCCAAGTAAATCCTCTGTCATTTTTTACCTGCTGTTTGTTTTTACATCATACTTGCACAAATTGTCTACAGGTAGTGTGCCTACATCCCAGAACAATCAGAATGCCAATATTTGGTTCTAATGTGAATCAGCAGCCTTTTATATAAGGCCTTAAATAGGCGGAAATAGCAAAAAGTTTACTTTTCTGACATTCACTTGTAATTTTGGTCCTACTATTTATCAACAAAATGTGACATTGTTTTTTCATATCTTTAAGATGTCCTCTTCATGAAATGGATGGTCAGAAGTTTTACTTTTACTGCAAAAGTCATTAAATCCATCCATGAAGTGATCCCCACTGAAAGAAACGCCTACCCCCCACCACACACACACACACACACACACACACACACACACACACACACACACACACACACACACACACACACACACACACACACACACACACACACACACACACACACACACACACACATTATATATTTTTATGTTTACATGGAAATTAGAATGTATTATTTTACTGTCCAATGACACAGGCCAAGTTATTGTGGAACATCCTAGTTGGATATTTCTGATGTGAAATGGCACAAGGGACCCCCACAAAAAGTCCACCCCAAAATGGTGCCCTTTTCTGGGGTTTGGGCACCTTCCCCCTCAGTGCTCTCTGCCCCCAGGATGCCAATATTTGGTTCTATTGTGAATAAGCAACCGTTTATATAAGGCCTTATTGTGACCGCAGGTCGCGTTTACTATGAAATCGTACATTTTTGTCCGTCAGTCAGTGTAACACTCTAAAGCCCCAATATATGGTGCCCACTGCCCAGGTCTCATAACATCACGTGGCATCGGAGATCCCTGATGTCATAGTAAATACAACCTGATGTCGCAATTAAGCCCATACAGTATATGGAGATCCCTGATGTATCAATATTGGCCAGCAACTCTACATCTGACCTCAAACCGCGCCCGGCAGTCGGGTTAGAGTTCTCAACAGGCCTGAAAATTAAGTCCCAGCTCATGGGCCCTCATCAAACCCTTTACACTCAAGACACTGCCCCCGCTGCCACCCTTAGATCTATATGGAGCTGACCTGTTCTGACATTCCATATGTTGATCTGACCTCATCAAACCCTGTACACTCAAGACATGCTCCATATATGGCCAGTACAGAATTCATTCCATATGTTGATCTTACCCCCCATGCCAAAGCGCCAGCGCTCGCCCAGCAGTCACCCAGGTGGATGCGTGCACGTCACCTCGCCCTTTATGACGCGGTCGCTTCTCACCCTCAGGCGTCTTACTGGTTATAAGTGGATCGATCTATCTATCTATCTATCTATCTATCTATCTATCTATCTATCTATCTATCTATCTATCTATCTATCTATCTATCTAACAGTTTTCTTTTCAAGAGTTACTTCTAAATGTTCTAATCCTGATCTAATACTGTAAAAGGCCTATACAAACTTAATAACAGGAAATATATTTTGATGCCATGTTTTTAGTTTACTCACATTCATGTGGAATCTAAGGATGTTTCTGTCTTGAGCCTATGCCTCAAAACAGCTGGAATGACAAAATATTGTTATATAAGGCAACATTGTTGTATGCTAGATGTATAGGTGTGAGTGAGGCCTAACGTCTTCTATGGTACTACTTATCAATCAGCAGCTTATTCTCAATGTCATCTTGAGCATTGTGGGGGGAACTGACTGACGGGGGCCAAATTGGTTTCCATAAGCTGCTGATTGTTGATTATTCATTAATAATGGCACACACGGGGGCACGGTGGCACAGTTGGTAGTGCTGTCGCCTCACAGCTAGAAGGTCCTGGGTTCGATTCCCGCTCGGGGCGCTGTGGGTGCTGGCGGCGTGTTTCCTCCTCCGCATCATCAGTGCCCATACCCGAGGCGGGGTTGGCGAAAGGGTCTTTCTGTGTGGTGTTTGCATGTTCTCCCCGTGTCCCCTAGGGTAGGTACCCTCACAAAAAACATGCAGTAATCCTGGTCTCTAAACTGCCTCCCCCTGGCCAGCCGGGGTGCCTGATGGAGGGGAAAGGAACTGGTTGGAATAACGTGTTCCTTCCACGCGCTACGTCCAACCAGGGAAACTCCCACTGTCAGGTGTAAAGGAGCAACTTGGACACTCAGGCATGAAGGAAGCATGAGTTCAAGTCCGTTGCTCTCCCCATGTCCCCCATATATGGGGACTAGGTTGGCGGAGAGTGTGTAGAGCCCAGGATCACATTAGATAATTGACACAGGGGTGAAAAATGGGTTACAAAATCGTGGGATAAAACTTATTTAAAAAAAAAAAGAATGGCACACACAAAGCTGTGAATTCTACAGCATTAAACCATACTGCATTTAGGCTATATGGACCTATAGAATACAACATCAATAATGTGTCATTCTTGATGCTTTCAGGTGTAGCGATATTAGGTCCACCTGAGAATAATAGATTCTATATGAATATGAAGTGGCTGGGTAAAAACATATTGTCTCCACCAGGACGAAAGGCATGGCATCTCTATGTTTTTCGCGCTAGGATGAGCGGGCCGAAGGCCCGCGAAATTCTAGTGCTATACATATGTTCTATGATGTGCTATGACTACATACAATGCAATTATTGTGCTGTCTACATGACATGCTATAAGTCTGTTTCAAATGCTATCTAAGTCTAAAAAGTGCTATCTAAGGGGGTAGGATAAGTGCTATGGGCCATTATGGAGTCTGAAAGGTGGGCTTTTGTGATGGGCCTTCAGCCTTTCACATTGAAATAGACCAATCACTGTTCTCTCAACTGGGTGAGAGGTGTGAAAAGTGTGGGAGGTGTTTTTCTGGACAAAGACAACACACTGGCCTACATACAATATGTATATATACCGGCCATTACCGTCCTCCTGCTGCCACTCCTGCCAGTGCTGAGTCAGACCACGACAGACACACGCAGACTGCACACCATGGAGTGACCTGTGACCACCACCAAGCAGCTTCAGTTCAACTATCAGACCTTCTGTTGTGAGAAGCCAAGTTATTACAGGTAAGGATGTATGCCTTCTGCCTTCTCCCCATTTCTGATAAACGCATATAGTTGCCTAAGAAGGTTTCTGTACTTTAACGTGACTTTGATTGATGATCGATACTTTATTAGTCAGAAATGTAAAACAGCACAGTACAGTCAAGACATTAAAGCTAAAAGGATATCACAAAAAAGTCCTGGGGACTTGTTTCCCTTGTGGACTTCTATCATGTCTATCCACCAGTTTCCAGTGTCCCAGGAGGCCTTGCGTGAATTATGCAATTAAGGATGTAATCTTTACTTCATTACATCCATTATTATTTGTATTATATTATCTTATGTATTGTTGTGTTTACAGTACTCTGTGGAACAATGTACTATGCACACATGTGTGAGTGAGAGACAAATATCTGCAGTGGTAGATACATAGTACTATGTTTTACTTTAGTATCAATACTGCAATATAGAAATACACTGTTACAAGTAGTCCGTAATTCAACATTTACTGGAGTAAAAGTACAAAAATGTTGGCTTAAAATGTACTTAAAGCACCAAAAGAAAACGTAGTCATTGGGCAGAATGTCCCATGTTTCAATAGCAGATCTACAAGCTCACAATGCGTTGTTGGCCGAGTTGCACCATGGGAATTATATCATCCCTCCTGACCTAGACTAGACTGTGCTTTATGTGCAAGTCCAGTTTGTGCACCAAAGATCCTCAGAACATGACTAATTTGACTCATGTGTTCAAAGCGCATTTTGCCAATGTATAACATTACAAAACCCCACTCTGCTCTTACTTTTTCAAATTAGAAATGTAAACTTAATGTTGATTTGAATTATGAAGAAGATTTCTCCAACTACTATGTGTATGTGGTTTAGTCTTTCTGCATGGCTCCATCTTGTCTCCATGGTTTGATCTTGTACGAGTCTCCCTCTTTCCCAAAGTGTGGCCTTGGATGGCCGTAGTTTGATAGGTTAGGTTTAGGGATAGTTCTAAATTCAGATGTATCATAACTGATGGGGACTTTACAGATAGTTTAAGGGCCAGTGTTGACTTTCACCTCAATAACATTATTTTGTGTGTGTACACTTTGCAACAGGTCTGTGGTGGTGTGAGCTTCAGATCAAACACAGGAGGACAGATTGTCTTTGCACAGCTACAGGAGGGAATACTGACTCAGACCACTGGAACCTGCTGAATGGACAACAACCACGATTCACAGTGAAAGTAAACTTCAGGGAACATTCTAGAGGAGGTGTTACCACCACTGACTGAATTCCTGTATTAGTTGCTTGTAGCTTCACTCAGAGACTAAATGGCCGCCAAGTCGGATTATTCCTGTTCTGTGTGTCGTGACATCTTTAAAGATCCCGTTCTCCTGTCATGTGGCCACAGCTTCTGTACAGCTTGTTTGCAGCAATGGTGGAGACAGAAGAGAATACAGGAATGTCCAGTTTGTAAGGAAATACATTCAACAGATCATCTACCCCGGAATCTGGCTATGAGGAATCTGTGTGAGGCCTTCACGAGACAGAGAGCTTCAAAACGTAAGAGAACTTCATCAGGGTATGAGGATCTCTGCGGTCTGCATGCTCAACTCAAACTGTTCTGTCTGGAATGTCAAGAGCCAGTGTGTGTTGTGTGTCGAGATTCTGAAGAACACAACAACCACAGTTTCAGACCCATCGATGAAGCTGCTCTGGATCGCAAGGAGGAAGTCCAGAAATCACTGAAGCCTTTACAGGAGAAGCTGGAGGTCTTAGATGAAGTTAAAAAGAAAAGTGAAAGAACAGCAATATACATTAAGGCCCAGTTGCAGTACACAGAGATACAGATTAAGAAACAGTTTAAGAAGCTTCATCAGTTTCTACAAGAGGAAGAGGAGGCTAGGATCACTACACTGAGGGAGGAAGGTCAGCAGAAGAGTCAAATGGTGAAGGCGAAGATTGAGGGTCTGAACAGAGACATATTAACCCTTTCAAACAACATCAGAGACATAGAGGAGGAGCTGAGAGCTGAACACATCTCATTCCTGCAGAACTACAAGACCACAATGGAAAGAGTCCAGTTCACACTGCAGGCCCCACATCTGGTCTCGGGACCACTGATAGACGAAGCCAAACACCTGGGAAACCTGACCTTCAGAGTCTGGAACAAGATGAAGGACATTGTCTCCTACACTCCCGTCATCCTGGACCCCAACACTGCGGGAAGAAACCTCATCCTATCTGAAGATCTGACCTGCGTGATATTCGGAGAGGCGCCCTGCCTCTCCGAGCTTCCTCCTGACAACCCGGAGAGGTTTGCCCAATGTCCCCTCGTTGTTGGTTCCGAGGGCTTTAACTCAGGGACTCACAGCTGGGACGTTCAGGTTGGGGACAATTTTGGTGCAGACTGGGATGTGGGTTTGTTAGCAGAGTCGTACACAAGGAAGGGAAAAGGAAAGGGTGAACACTATACAATAAGGTTAGAAGAAGGGATCTATACAGCATGGTCCTTACTAAGGAAAACCACTGTTTCATTGAAGCAGGCACCTCAAAGGATCAGAGTCCAGCTGGACTGGAACGAGGGGAAGCTGTCATTCTCTGATCCTGATACTGACACATGCATACACACCTTCACACACACCTTCACTGAAACACTCTTTCCATACATTTTAAGCATTAGTGAAACTGTTCCTTTGGCGATTTTACCAGCGGTGATCAGTGTGACATGATGATGATGATGACGACAGTCTTTAAGGGGGAATATTACTCAGTTTTATAGAATATATGATTGTGTTGTCGCATTAACAGTTTTCAAACCTATGAAATGCCCAGCTTATTTTTTTTGCGCAAGGGACCCCCGTTCCCTAGAAGAGAAGATTAATGGTAAAAAACAATTCAACATAATTTAAAACATGTTTTGTATTTTTCAATCATGTGGATTAAACCTTGATGTGAACTTTGAATTCTTGCCTGGTTTCTGTGTTGTACTGTCTGAGTCACTGAACGTTACATAAATAGTTAAATGTTCACAACTAATATATTGTCTATACAGGTTAAAGATGTTTAATTGTAAAATATCATATCATGGGTCAAACTAATTCACTTTGTTATCCTTCTATAAAATCACATTATTATTATTTTTAAATCAAACTAACACTCATTTTCATATAGTGATTGTGCAGGGCATTTCACTTTGATAATATTGGAACATTATGACGTATGCCTACATTTTGGAAATACTATAGCAATTCATAATTCCAGTATATTTTGTATTCAGATATGACTTCATATGACTTCATATGACATTCTGATCTGCCTATAGTGACAGGTAGGACTTTGGTGTCAACTTGACCAAAGGCATAACTTCATAATTTCACCACCAGCCAAATGAATTAATGTGGGCTAGTTGAAAGAGAAAAATCACACCCGTGTGAACTGAGTGGTGTAAGGTCTTATATAGCCTGTCTGACGTAATGAAATCATGTCTGACGTAATGAAATCACACCCGGGTGAACAGGGTGAACATAGCAACCATGCTCATTTTTTCTGCACAGACTAACAAAGCCAGTTGTACGTAATGAAATCACACCCGGGTGAACAGGGTGAACATAGCAACCATGCTCATTTTTTCTGCACTAACAAAGCCAGTTGTAGGAGTGGTTTACACCACTCAAAAAGTGCCTTGATTCAGTGGGATTCAGCACAAAAGCCTCTGCCCGGGCTCTGGACAGGGCCCAAATTAGCCAATATTGATCACACCTGATCACCCCTAGATCTCCATATATGGACAGCTTTTGAATGCTGCTCTCAGGGCAGCTTAAATGATATACATACACCAATGTTAAATTGCTGCCCTGAGCCTGAGGGCAACTTTTGAATTCTGCTCTGAGGGCAGCTTAAATGCTATACATACTGTAAAACCATGTTAATTTGCTGCTCTGAGGGCAGCTTTTGAATGCTGCTCTCAAGGCAGCTCAATTTTAGTGCAGGAACAAAAGCCCCAAAAGTTGACTATACCCCTCCCCGAGGTATAACAAAACGGGACATCGTTTTTTCATATCTTTAGGATGTCCCGTTCATGAAATGGATTGTCCCGAGATTTACTTTTACTGCAAAAGTCTTAAAATGTATCCATGAAGTGACTCACCACATAGGCAATAAAAAACGCCTATCTGAAAGAGAGAGTTCCAAGTAAATCCTCTGTCATTTTTTACCTGCTGTTTGTTTTTACATCATACTTGCACAAATTGTCTACAGGTAGTGTGCCTACATCCCAGAACAATCAGAATGCCAATATTTGGTTCTAATGTGAATCAGCAGCCTTTTATATAAGGCCTTAAATAGGCGGAAATAGCAAAAAGTTTACTTTTCTGACATTCACTTGTAATTTTGGTCCTACTATTTATCAACAAAATGTGACATTGTTTTTTCATATCTTTAAGATGTCCTCTTCATGAAATGGATGGTCAGAAGTTTTACTTTTACTGCAAAAGTCATTAAATCCATCCATGAAGTGATCCCCACTGAAAGAAACGCCTACCCCCCACCACACACACACACACACACACACACACACACACACACACACACACACACACACACACACACACACACACACACACACACACACACACACACACACATTATATATTTTTATGTTTACATGGAAATTAGAATGTATTATTTTACTGTCCAATGACACAGGCCAAGTTATTGTGGAACATCCTAGTTGGATATTTCTGATGTGAAATGGCACAAGGGACCCCCACAAAAAGTCCACCCCAAAATGGTGCCCTTTTCTGGGGGTTGGGCACCTTCCCCCTCAGTGCTCTCTGCCCCCAGGATGCCAATATTTGGTTCTATTGTGAATAAGCAACCGTTTATATAAGGCCTTATTGTGACCGCAGGTCGCGTTTACTATGAAATCGTACATTTTTGTCCGTCAGTCAGTGTAACACTCTAAAGCCCCAATATATGGTGCCCACTGCCCAGGTCTCATAACATCACGTGGCATCGGAGATCCCTGATGTCATAGTAAATACAACCTGATGTCGCAATTAAGCCCATACAGTATATGGAGATCCCTGATGTATCAATATTGGCCAGCAACTCTACATCTGACCTCAAACCGCGCCCGGCAGTCGGGTTAGAGTTCTCAACAGGCCTGAAAATTAAGTCCCAGCTCATGGGCCCTCATCAAACCCTTTACACTCAAGACACTGCCCCCGCTTCACCCTTAGATCTATATGGAGCTGACCTGTTCTGACATTCCATATGTTGATCTGACCTCATCAAACCCTGTACACTCAAGACATGCTCCATATATGGCCAGTACAGAATTCATTCCATATGTTGATCTTACCCCCCATGCCAAAGCGCCAGCGCTCGCCCAGCAGTCACCCAGGTGGATGCGTGCACGTCACCTCGCCCTTTATGACGCGGTCGCTTCTCACCCTCAGGCGTCTTACTGGTTATAAGTGGATCGATCTATCTATCTATCTATCTATCTATCTAACAGTTTTCTTTTCAAGAGTTACTTCTAAATGTTCTAATCCTGATCTAATACTGTAAAAGGCCTATACAAACTTAATAACAGGAAATATATTTTGATGCCATGTTTTTAGTTTACTCACATTCATGTGGAATCTAAGGATGTTTCTGTCTTGAGCCTATGCCTCAAAACAGCTGGAATGACAAAATATTGTTATATAAGGCAACATTGTTGTATGCTAGATGTATAGGTGTGAGTGAGGCCTAACGTCTTCTATGGTACTACTTATCAATCAGCAGCTTATTCTCAATGTCATCTTGAGCATTGTGGGGGGAACTGACTGACGGGGGCCAAATTGGTTTCCATAAGCTGCTGATTGTTGATTATTCATTAATAATGGCACACACGGGGGCACGGTGGCACAGTTGGTAGTGCTGTCGCCTCACAGCTAGAAGGTCCTGGGTTCGATTCCCGCTCGGGGCGCTGTGGGTGCTGGCGGCGTGTTTCCTCCTCCGCATCATCAGTGCCCATACCCGAGGCGGGGTTGGCGAAAGGGTCTTTCTGTGTGGTGTTTGCATGTTCTCCCCGTGTCCCCTAGGGTAGGTACCCTCACAAAAAACATGCAGTAATCCTGGTCTCTAAACTGCCTCCCCCTGGCCAGCCGGGGTGCCTGATGGAGGGGAAAGGAACTGGTTGGAATAACGTGTTCCTTCCACGCGCTACGTCCAACCAGGGAAACTCCCACTGTCAGGTGTAAAGGAGCAACTTGGACACTCAGGCATGAAGGAAGCATGAGTTCAAGTCCGTTGCTCTCCCCATGTCCCCCATATATGGGGACTAGGTTGGCGGAGAGTGTGTAGAGCCCAGGATCACATTAGATAATTGACACAGGGGTGAAAAATGGGTTACAAAATCGTGGGATAAAACTTATTTAAAAAAAAAAAGAATGGCACACACAAAGCTGTGAATTCTACAGCATTAAACCATACTGCATTTAGGCTATATGGACCTATAGAATACAACATCAATAATGTGTCATTCTTGATGCTTTCAGGTGTAGCGATATTAGGTCCATCTGAGAATAATAGATTCTATATGAATATGAAGTGGCTGGGTAAAAACATATTGTCTCCACCAGGACGAAAGGCATGGCATCTCTATGTTTTTCGCGCTAGGATGAGCGGGCCGAAGGCCCGCGAAATTCTAGTGCTATACATATGTTCTATGATGTGCTATGACTACATACAATGCAATTATTGTGCTGTCTACATGACATGCTATAAGTCTGTTTCAAATGCTATCTAAGTCTAAAAAGTGCTATCTAAGGGGGTAGGATAAGTGCTATGGGCCATTATGGAGTCTGAAAGGTGGGCTTTTGTGATGGGCCTTCAGCCTTTCACATTGAAATAGACCAATCACTGTTCTCTCAACTGGGTGAGAGGTGTGAAAAGTGTGGGAGGTGTTTTTCTGGACAAAGACAACACACTGGCCTACATACAATATGTATATATACCGGCCATTACCGTCCTCCTGCTGCCACTCCTGCCAGTGCTGAGTCAGACCACGACAGACACACGCAGACTGCACACCATGGAGTGACCTGTGACCACCACCAAGCAGCTTCAGTTCAACTATCAGACCTTCTGTTGTGAGAAGCCAAGTTATTACAGGTAAGGATGTATGCCTTCTGCCTTCTCCCCATTTCTGATAAACGCATATAGTTGCCTAAGAAGGTTTCTGTACTTTAACGTGACTTTGATTGATGATCGATACTTTATTAGTCAGAAATGTAAAACAGCACAGTACAGTCAAGACATTAAAGCTAAAAGGATATCACAAAAAAGTCCTGGGGACTTGTTTCCCTTGTGGACTTCTATCATGTCTATCCACCAGTTTCCAGTGTCCCAGGAGGCCTTGCGTGAATTATGCAATTAAGGATGTAATCTTTACTTCATTACATCCATTATTATTTGTATTATATTATCTTATGTATTGTTGTGTTTACAGTACTCTGTGGAACAATGTACTATGCAGTATGCACACATGTGTGAGTGAGAGACAAATATCTGCAGTGGTAGATACATAGTACTATGTTTTACTTTAGTATCAATACTGCAATATAGAAATACACTGTTACAAGTAGTCCGTAATTCAACATTTACTGGAGTAAAAGTACAAAAATGTTGGCTTAAAATGTACTTAAAGCACCAAAAGAAAACGTAGTCATTGGGCAGAATGTCCCATGTTTCAATAGCAGATCTACAAGCTCACAATGCGTTGTTGGCCGAGTTGCACCATGGGAATTATATCATCCCTCCTGACCTAGACTAGACTGTGCTTTATGTGCAAGTCCAGTTTGTGCACCAAAGATCCTCAGAACATGACTAATTTGACTCATGTGTTCAAAGCGCATTTTGCCAATGTATAACATTACAAAACCCCACTCTGCTCTTACTTTTTCAAATTAGAAATGTAAACTTAATGTTGATTTGAATTATGAAGAAGATTTCTCCAACTACTATGTGTATGTGGTTTAGTCTTTCTGCATGGCTCCATCTTGTCTCCATGGTTTGATCTTGTACGAGTCTCCCTCTTTCCCAAAGTGTGGCCTTGGATGGCCGTAGTTTGATAGGTTAGGTTTAGGGATAGTTCTAAATTCAGATGTATCATAACTGATGGGGACTTTACAGATAGTTTAAGGGCCAGTGTTGACTTTCACCTCAATAACATTATTTTGTGTGTGTACACTTTGCAACAGGTCTGTGGTGGTGTGAGCTTCAGATCAAACACAGGAGGACAGATTGTCTTTGCACAGCTACAGGAGGGAATACTGACTCAGACCACTGGAACCTGCTGAATGGACAACAACCACGATTCACAGTGAAAGTAAACTTCAGGGAACATTCTAGAGGAGGTGTTACCACCACTGACTGAATTCCTGTATTAGTTGCTTGTAGCTTCACTCAGAGACTAAATGGCCGCCAAGTCGGATTATTCCTGTTCTGTGTGTCGTGACATCTTTAAAGATCCCGTTCTCCTGTCATGTGGCCACAGCTTCTGTACAGCTTGTTTGCAGCAATGGTGGAGACAGAAGAGAATACAGGAATGTCCAGTTTGTAAGGAAATACATTCAACAGATCATCTACCCCGGAATCTGGCTATGAGGAATCTGTGTGAGGCCTTCACGAGACAGAGAGCTTCAAAACGTAAGAGAACTTCATCAGGGTATGAGGATCTCTGCGGTCTGCATGCTCAACTCAAACTGTTCTGTCTGGAATGTCAAGAGCCAGTGTGTGTTGTGTGTCGAGATTCTGAAGAACACAACAACCACAGTTTCAGACCCATCGATGAAGCTGCTCTGGATCGCAAGGAGGAAGTCCAGAAATCACTGAAGCCTTTACAGGAGAAGCTGGAGGTCTTAGATGAAGTTAAAAAGAAAAGTGAAAGAACAGCAATATACATTAAGGCCCAGTTGCAGTACACAGAGATACAGATTAAGAAACAGTTTAAGAAGCTTCATCAGTTTCTACAAGAGGAAGAGGAGGCTAGGATCACTACACTGAGGGAGGAAGGTCAGCAGAAGAGTCAAATGGTGAAGGCGAAGATTGAGGGTCTGAACAGAGACATATTAACCCTTTCAAACAACATCAGAGACATAGAGGAGGAGCTGAGAGCTGAACACATCTCATTCCTGCAGAACTACAAGACCACAATGGAAAGAGTCCAGTTCACACTGCAGGCCCCACATCTGGTCTCGGGACCACTGATAGACGAAGCCAAACACCTGGGAAACCTGACCTTCAGAGTCTGGAACAAGATGAAGGACATTGTCTCCTACACTCCCGTCATCCTGGACCCCAACACTGCGGGAAGAAACCTCATCCTATCTGAAGATCTGACCTGCGTGATATTCGGAGAGGCGCCCTGCCTCTCCGAGCTTCCTCCTGACAACCCGGAGAGGTTTGCCCAATGTCCCCTCGTTGTTGGTTCCGAGGGCTTTAACTCAGGGACTCACAGCTGGGACGTTCAGGTTGGGGACAATTTTGGTGCAGACTGGGATGTGGGTTTGTTAGCAGAGTCGTACACAAGGAAGGGAAAAGGAAAGGGTGAACACTATACAATAAGGTTAGAAGAAGGGATCTATACAGCATGGTCCTTACTAAGGAAAACCACTGTTTCATTGAAGCAGGCACCTCAAAGGATCAGAGTCCAGCTGGACTGGAACGAGGGGAAGCTGTCATTCTCTGATCCTGATACTGACACATGCATACACACCTTCACACACACCTTCACTGAAACACTCTTTCCATACATTTTAAGCATTAGTGAAACTGTTCCTTTGGCGATTTTACCAGCGGTGATCAGTGTGACATGATGATGATGATGACGACAGTCTTTAAGGGGGAATATTACTCAGTTTTATAGAATATATGATTGTGTTGTCGCATTAACAGTTTTCAAACCTATGAAATGCCCAGCTTATTTTTTTTGCGCAAGGGACCCCCGTTCCCTAGAAGAGAAGATTAATGGTAAAAAACAATTCAACATAATTTAAAACATGTTTTGTATTTTTCAATCATGTGGATTAAACCTTGATGTGAACTTTGAATTCTTGCCTGGTTTCTGTGTTGTACTGTCTGAGTCACTGAACGTTACATAAATAGTTAAATATTCACAACTAATATATTGTCTATACAGGTTAAAGATGTTTAATTGTAAAATATTATATCATGGGTCAAACTAATTCACTTTGTTATCCTTCTATAAAATCACATTATTATTTTTTTTAAATCAAACTAACACTCATTTTCATATAGTGATTGTGCAGGGCATTTCACTTTGATAATATTGGAACATTATGACGTATGCCTACATTTTGGAAATACTATAGCAATTCATAATTCCAGTATATTTTGTATTCAGATATGACTTCATATGACTTCATATGACATTCTGATCTGCCTATAGTGACAGGTAGGACTTTGGTGTCAACTTGACCAAAGGCATAACTTCATAATTTCACCACCAGCCAAATGAATTAATGTGGGCTAGTTGAAAGAGAAAAATCACACCCGTGTGAACTGAGTGGTGTAAGGTCTTATATAGCCTGTCTGACGTAATGAAATCATGTCTGACGTAATGAAATCACACCCGGGTGAACAGGGTGAACATAGCAACCATGCTCATTTTTTCTGCACAGACTAACAAAGCCAGTTGTACGTAATGAAATCACACCCGGGTGAACAGGGTGAACATAGCAACCATGCTCATTTTTTCTGCACTAACAAAGCCAGTTGTAGGAGTGGTTTACACCACTCAAAAAGTGCCTTGATTCAGTGGGATTCAGCACAAAAGCCTCTGCCCGGGCTCTGGACAGGGCCCAAATTAGCCAATATTGATCACACCTGATCACCCCTAGATCTCCATATATGGACAGCTTTTGAATGCTGCTCTCAGGGCAGCTTAAATGATATACATACACCAATGTTAAATTGCTGCCCTGAGCCTGAGGGCAACTTTTGAATTCTGCTCTGAGGGCAGCTTAAATGCTATACATACTGTAAAACCATGTTAATTTGCTGCTCTGAGGGCAGCTTTTGAATGCTGCTCTCAAGGCAGCTCAATTTTAGTGCAGGAACAAAAGCCCCAAAAGTTGACTATACCCCTCCCCGAGGTATAACAAAACGGGACATAGTTTTTTCATATCTTTAGGATGTCCCGTTCATGAAATGGATTGTCCCGAGATTTACTTTTACTGCAAAAGTCTTAAAATGTATCCATGAAGTGACTCACCACATAGGCAATAAAAAACGCCTATCTGAAAGAGAGAGTTCCAAGTAAATCCTCTGTCATTTTTTACCTGCTGTTTGTTTTTACATCATACTTGCACAAATTGTCTACAGGTAGTGTGCCTACATCCCAGAACAATCAGAATGCCAATATTTGGTTCTAATGTGAATCAGCAGCCTTTTATATAAGGCCTTAAATAGGCGGAAATAGCAAAAAGTTTACTTTTCTGACATTCACTTGTAATTTTGGTCCTACTATTTATCAACAAAATGTGACATTGTTTTTTCATATCTTTAAGATGTCCTCTTCATGAAATGGATGGTCAGAAGTTTTACTTTTACTGCAAAAGTCATTAAATCCATCCATGAAGTGATCCCCACTGAAAGAAACGCCTACCCCCCACCACACACACACACACACACACACACACACACACACACACACACACACACACACACACACACACACACACACACACACACACACACACACACACACACATTATATATTTTTATGTTTACATGGAAATTAGAATGTATTATTTTACTGTCCAATGACACAGGCCAAGTTATTGTGGAACATCCTAGTTGGATATTTCTGATGTGAAATGGCACAAGGGACCCCCACAAAAAGTCCACCCCAAAATGGTGCCCTTTTCTGGGGGTTGGGCACCTTCCCCCTCAGTGCTCTCTGCCCCCAGGATGCCAATATTTGGTTCTATTGTGAATAAGCAACCGTTTATATAAGGCCTTATTGTGACCGCAGGTCGCGTTTACTATGAAATCGTAAATTTTTGTCCGTCAGTCAGTGTAACACTCTAAAGCCCCAATATATGGTGCCCACTGCCCAGGTCTCATAACATCACGTGGCATCGGAGATCCCTGATGTCATAGTAAATACAACCTGATGTCGCAATTAAGCCCATACAGTATATGGAGATCCCTGATGTATCAATATTGGCCAGCAACTCTACATCTGACCTCAAACCGCGCCCGGCAGTCGGGTTAGAGTTCTCAACAGGCCTGAAAATTAAGTCCCAGCTCATGGGCCCTCATCAAACCCTTTACACTCAAGACACTGCCCCCGCTGCCACCCTTAGATCTATATGGAGCTGACCTGTTCTGACATTCCATATGTTGATCTGACCTCATCAAACCCTGTACACTCAAGACATGCTCCATATATGGCCAGTACAGAATTCATTCCATATGTTGATCTTACCCCCCATGCCAAAGCGCCAGCGCTCGCCCAGCAGTCACCCAGGTGGATGCGTGCACGACACCTCGCCCTTTATGACGCGGTCGCTTCTCACCCTCAGGCGTCTTACTGGTTATAAGTGGATCTATCTATCTATCTATCTATCTATCTATCTATCTATCTATCTATCTATCTAACAGTTTTCTTTTCAAGAGTTACTTCTAAATGTTCTAATCCTGATCTAATACTGTAAAAGGCCTATACAAACTTAATAACAGGAAATATATTTTGATGCCATGTTTTTAGTTTACTCACATTCATGTGGAATCTAAGGATGTTTCTGTCTTGAGCCTATGCCTCAAAACAGCTGGAATGACAAAATATTGTTATATAAGGCAACATTGTTGTATGCTAGATGTATAGGTGTGAGTGAGGCCTAACGTCTTCTATGGTACTACTTATCAATCAGCAGCTTATTCTCAATGTCATCTTGAGCATTGTGGGGGGAACTGACTGACGGGGGCCAAATTGGTTTCCATAAGCTGCTGATTGTTGATTATTCATTAATAATGGCACACACGGGGGCACGGTGGCACAGTTGGTAGTGCTGTCGCCTCACAGCTAGAAGGTCCTGGGTTCGATTCCCGCTCGGGGCGCTGTGGGTGCTGGCGGCGTGTTTCCTCCTCCGCATCATCAGTGCCCATACCCGAGGCGGGGTTGGCGAAAGGGTCTTTCTGTGTGGTGTTTGCATGTTCTCCCCGTGTCCCCTAGGGTAGGTACCCTCACAAAAAACATGCAGTAATCCTGGTCTCTAAACTGCCTCCCCCTGGCCAGCCGGGGTGCCTGATGGAGGGGAAAGGAACTGGTTGGAATAACGTGTTCCTTCCACGCGCTACGTCCAACCAGGGAAACTCCCACTGTCAGGTGTAAAGGAGCAACTTGGACACTCAGGCATGAAGGAAGCATGAGTTCAAGTCCGTTGCTCTCCCCATGTCCCCCATATATGGGGACTAGGTTGGCGGAGAGTGTGTAGAGCCCAGGATCACATTAGATAATTGACACAGGGGTGAAAAATGGGTTACAAAATCGTGGGATAAAACTTATTTAAAAAAAAAAAGAATGGCACACACAAAGCTGTGAATTCTACAGCATTAAACCATACTGCATTTAGGCTATATGGACCTATAGAATACAACATCAATAATGTGTCATTCTTGATGCTTTCAGGTATAGCGATATTAGGTCCATCTGAGAATAATAGATTCTATTATGAATATGAAGTGGCTGGGTAAAAACATATTGTCTCCACCAGGACGAAAGGCATGGCATCTCTATGTTTTTCGCGCTAGGATGAGCGGGCCGAAGGCCCGCGAAATTCTAGTGCTATACATATGTTCTATGATGTGCTATGACTACATACAATGCAATTATTGTGCTGTCTACATGACATGCTATAAGTCTGTTTCAAATGCTATCTAAGTCTAAAAAAGTGCTATCTAAGGGGGTAGGATAAGTGCTATGGGCCATTATGGAGTCTGAAAGGTGGGCTTTTGTGATGGGCCTTCAGCCTTTCACATTGAAATAGACCAATCACTGTTCTCTCAACTGGGTGAGAGGTGTGAAAAGTGTGGGAGGTGTTTTTCTGGACAAAGACAACACACTGGCCTACATACAATATGTATATATACCGGCCATTACCGTCCTCCTGCTGCCACTCCTGCCAGTGCTGAGTCAGACCACGACAGACACACGCAGACTGCACACCATGGAGTGACCTGTGACCACCACCAAGCAGCTTCAGTTCAACTATCAGACCTTCTGTTGTGAGAAGCCAAGTTATTACAGGTAAGGATGTATGCCTTCTGCCTTCTCCCCATTTCTGATAAACGCATATAGTTGCCTAAGAAGGTTTCTGTACTTTAACGTGACTTTGATTGATGATCGATACTTTATTAGTCAGAAATGTAAAACAGCACAGTACAGTCAAGACATTAAAGCTAAAAGGATATCACAAAAAAGTCCTGGGGACTTGTTTCCCTTGTGGACTTCTATCATGTCTATCCACCAGTTTCCAGTGTCCCAGGAGGCCTTGCGTGAATTATGCAATTAAGGATGTAATCTTTACTTCATTACATCCATTATTATTTGTATTATATTATCTTATGTATTGTTGTGTTTACAGTACTCTGTGGAACAATGTACTATGCAGTATGCACACATGTGTGAGTGAGAGACAAATATCTGCAGTGGTAGATACATAGTACTATGTTTTACTTTAGTATCAATACTGCAATATAGAAATACACTGTTACAAGTAGTCCGTAATTCAACATTTACTGGAGTAAAAGTACAAAAATGTTGGCTTAAAATGTACTTAAAGCACCAAAAGAAAACGTAGTCATTGGGCAGAATGTCCCATGTTTCAATAGCAGATCTACAAGCTCACAATGCGTTGTTGGCCGAGTTGCACCATGGGAATTATATCATCCCTCCTGACCTAGACTAGACTGTGCTTTATGTGCAAGTCCAGTTTGTGCACCAAAGATCCTCAGAACATGACTAATTTGACTCATGTGTTCAAAGCGCATTTTGCCAATGTATAACATTACAAAACCCCACTCTGCTCTTACTTTTTCAAATTAGAAATGTAAACTTAATGTTGATTTGAATTATGAAGAAGATTTCTCCAACTACTATGTGTATGTGGTTTAGTCTTTCTGCATGGCTCCATCTTGTCTCCATGGTTTGATCTTGTACGAGTCTCCCTCTTTCCCAAAGTGTGGCCTTGGATGGCCGTAGTTTGATAGGTTAGGTTTAGGGATAGTTCTAAATTCAGATGTATCATAACTGATGGGGACTTTACAGATAGTTTAAGGGCCAGTGTTGACTTTCACCTCAATAACATTATTTTGTGTGTGTACACTTTGCAACAGGTCTGTGGTGGTGTGAGCTTCAGATCAAACACAGGAGGACAGATTGTCTTTGCACAGCTACAGGAGGGAATACTGACTCAGACCACTGGAACCTGCTGAATGGACAACAACCACGATTCACAGTGAAAGTAAACTTCAGGGAACATTCTAGAGGAGGTGTTACCACCACTGACTGAATTCCTGTATTAGTTGCTTGTAGCTTCACTCAGAGACTAAATGGCCGCCAAGTCGGATTATTCCTGTTCTGTGTGTCGTGACATCTTTAAAGATCCCGTTCTCCTGTCATGTGGCCACAGCTTCTGTACAGCTTGTTTGCAGCAATGGTGGAGACAGAAGAGAATACAGGAATGTCCAGTTTGTAAGGAAATACATTCAACAGATCATCTACCCCGGAATCTGGCTATGAGGAATCTGTGTGAGGCCTTCACGAGACAGAGAGCTTCAAAACGTAAGAGAACTTCATCAGGGTATGAGGATCTCTGCGGTCTGCATGCTCAACTCAAACTGTTCTGTCTGGAATGTCAAGAGCCAGTGTGTGTTGTGTGTCGAGATTCTGAAGAACACAACAACCACAGTTTCAGACCCATCGATGAAGCTGCTCTGGATCGCAAGGAGGAAGTCCAGAAATCACTGAAGCCTTTACAGGAGAAGCTGGAGGTCTTAGATGAAGTTAAAAAGAAAAGTGAAAGAACAGCAATATACATTAAGGCCCAGTTGCAGTACACAGAGATACAGATTAAGAAACAGTTTAAGAAGCTTCATCAGTTTCTACAAGAGGAAGAGGAGGCTAGGATCACTACACTGAGGGAGGAAGGTCAGCAGAAGAGTCAAATGGTGAAGGCGAAGATTGAGGGTCTGAACAGAGACATATTAACCCTTTCAAACAACATCAGAGACATAGAGGAGGAGCTGAGAGCTGAACACATCTCATTCCTGCAGAACTACAAGACCACAATGGAAAGAGTCCAGTTCACACTGCAGGCCCCACATCTGGTCTCGGGACCACTGATAGACGAAGCCAAACACCTGGGAAACCTGACCTTCAGAGTCTGGAACAAGATGAAGGACATTGTCTCCTACACTCCCGTCATCCTGGACCCCAACACTGCGGGAAGAAACCTCATCCTATCTGAAGATCTGACCTGCGTGATATTCGGAGAGGCGCCCTGCCTCTCCGAGCTTCCTCCTGACAACCCGGAGAGGTTTGCCCAATGTCCCCTCGTTGTTGGTTCCGAGGGCTTTAACTCAGGGACTCACAGCTGGGACGTTCAGGTTGGGGACAATTTTGGTGCAGACTGGGATGTGGGTTTGTTAGCAGAGTCGTACACAAGGAAGGGAAAAGGAAAGGGTGAACACTATACAATAAGGTTAGAAGAAGGGATCTATACAGCATGGTCCTTACTAAGGAAAACCACTGTTTCATTGAAGCAGGCACCTCAAAGGATCAGAGTCCAGCTGGACTGGAACGAGGGGAAGCTGTCATTCTCTGATCCTGATACTGACACATGCATACACACCTTCACACACACCTTCACTGAAACACTCTTTCCATACATTTTAAGCATTAGTGAAACTGTTCCTTTGGCGATTTTACCAGCGGTGATCAGTGTGACATGATGATGATGATGACGACAGTCTTTAAGGGGGAATATTACTCAGTTTTATAGAATATATGATTGTGTTGTCGCATTAACAGTTTTCAAACCTATGAAATGCCCAGCTTATTTTTTTTGCGCAAGGGACCCCCGTTCCCTAGAAGAGAAGATTAATGGTAAAAAACAATTCAACATAATTTAAAACATGTTTTGTATTTTTCAATCATGTGGATTAAACCTTGATGTGAACTTTGAATTCTTGCCTGGTTTCTGTGTTGTACTGTCTGAGTCACTGAACGTTACATAAATAGTTAAATATTCACAACTAATATATTGTCTATACAGGTTAAAGATGTTTAATTGTAAAATATTATATCATGGGTCAAACTAATTCACTTTGTTATCCTTCTATAAAATCACATTATTATTTTTTTTAAATCAAACTAACACTCATTTTCATATAGTGATTGTGCAGGGCATTTCACTTTGATAATATTGGAACATTATGACGTATGCCTACATTTTGGAAATACTATAGCAATTCATAATTCCAGTATATTTTGTATTCAGATATGACTTCATATGACTTCATATGACATTCTGATCTGCCTATAGTGACAGGTAGGACTTTGGTGTCAACTTGACCAAAGGCATAACTTCATAATTTCACCACCAGCCAAATGAATTAATGTGGGCTAGTTGAAAGAGAAAAATCACACCCGTGTGAACTGAGTGGTGTAAGGTCTTATATAGCCTGTCTGACGTAATGAAATCATGTCTGACGTAATGAAATCACACCCGGGTGAACAGGGTGAACATAGCAACCATGCTCATTTTTTCTGCACAGACTAACAAAGCAAATTCTGCTCTGAGGGCAGCTTAAATGCTATACATACTGTAAAACCATGTTAATTTGCTGCTCTGAGGGCAGCTTTTGAATGCTGCTCTCAAGGCAGCTCAATTTTAGTGCAGGAACAAAAGCCCCAAAAGTTGACTATACCCCTCCCCGAGGTATAACAAAACGAGACATAGTTTTTTCATATCTTTAGGATGTCCCGTTCATGAAATGGATTGTCCCGAGATTTACTTTTACTGCAAAAGTCTTAAAATGTATTCATGAAGTGACTCACCACATAGGCAATAAAAAACGCCTATCTGAAAGAGAGAGTTCCAAGTAAATCCTCTGTCATTTTTTACCTGCTGTTTGTTTTTACATCATACTTGCACAAATTGTCTACAGGTAGTGTGCCTACATCCCAGAACAATCAGAATGCCAATATTTGGTTCTAATGTGAATCAGCAGCCTTTTATATAAGGCCTTAAATAGGCGGAAATAGCAAAAAGTTTACTTTTCTGACATTCACTTGTAATTTTGGTCCTACTATTTCCCCACTGAAAGAAACGCCTACCCCCCACCACACACACACACACACACACACACACACACACACACACACACACACACACACACACACACACACACACACACACACACACACACACACACACACACACACACACACACACACATTATATATTTTTATGTTTACATGGAAATTAGAATGTATTATTTTACTGTCCAATGACACAGGCCAAGTTATTGTGGAACATCCTAGTTGGATATTTCTGATGTGAAATGGCACAAGGGACCCCCACAAAAAGTCCACCCCAAAATGGTGCCCTTTTCTGGGGGTTGGGCACCTTCCCCCTCAGTGCTCTCTGCCCCCAGGATGCCAATATTTGGTTCTATTGTGAATAAGCAACCGTTTATATAAGGCCTTATTGTGACCGCAGGTCGCGTTTACTATGAAATCGTACATTTTTGTCCGTCAGTCAGTGTAACACTCTAAAGCCCCAATATATGGTGCCCACTGCCCAGGTCTCATAACATCACGTGGCATCGGAGATCCCTGATGTCATAGTAAATACAACCTGATGTCGCAATTAAGCCCATACAGTATATGGAGATCCCTGATGTATCAATATTGGCCAGCAACTCTACATCTGACCTCAAACCGCGCCCGGCAGTCGGGTTAGAGTTCTCAACAGGCCTGAAAATTAAGTCCCAGCTCATGGGCCCTCATCAAACCCTTTACACTCAAGACACTGCCCCCGCTGCCACCCTTAGATCTATATGGAGCTGACCTGTTCTGACATTCCATATGTTGATCTGACCTCATCAAACCCTGTACACTCAAGACATGCTCCATATATGGCCAGTACAGAATTCATTCCATATGTTGATCTTACCCCCCATGCCAAAGCGCCAGCGCTCGCCCAGCAGTCACCCAGGTGGATGCGTGCACGTCACCTCGCCCTTTATGACGCGGTCGCTTCTCACCCTCAGGCGTCTTACTGGTTATAAGTGGATCGATCTATCTATCTATCTATCTATCTATCTATCTATCTATCTAACAGTTTTCTTTTCAAGAGTTACTTCTAAATGTTCTAATCCTGATCTAATACTGTAAAAGGCCTATACAAACTTAATAACAGGAAATATATTTTGATGCCATGTTTTTAGTTTACTCACATTCATGTGGAATCTAAGGATGTTTCTGTCTTGAGCCTATGCCTCAAAACAGCTGGAATGACAAAATATTGTTATATAAGGCAACATTGTTGTATGCTAGATGTATAGGTGTGAGTGAGGCCTAACGTCTTCTATGGTACTACTTATCAATCAGCAGCTTATTCTCAATGTCATCTTGAGCATTGTGGGGGGAACTGACTGACGGGGGCCAAATTGGTTTCCATAAGCTGCTGATTGTTGATTATTCATTAATAATGGCACACACGGGGGCACGGTGGCACAGTTGGTAGTGCTGTCGCCTCACAGCTAGAAGGTCCTGGGTTCGATTCCCGCTCGGGGCGCTGTGGGTGCTGGCGGCGTGTTTCCTCCTCCGCATCATCAGTGCCCATACCCGAGGCGGGGTTGGCGAAAGGGTCTTTCTGTGTGGTGTTTGCATGTTCTCCCCGTGTCCCCTAGGGTAGGTACCCTCACAAAAAACATGCAGTAATCCTGGTCTCTAAACTGCCTCCCCCTGGCCAGCCGGGGTGCCTGATGGAGGGGAAAGGAACTGGTTGGAATAACGTGTTCCTTCCACGCGCTACGTCCAACCAGGGAAACTCCCACTGTCAGGTGTAAAGGAGCAACTTGGACACTCAGGCATGAAGGAAGCATGAGTTCAAGTCCGTTGCTCTCCCCATGTCCCCCATATATGGGGACTAGGTTGGTGGAGAGTGTGTAGAGCCCAGGATCACATTAGATAATTGACACAGGGGTGAAAAATGGGTTACAAAATCGTGGGATAAAACTTATTTAAAAAAAAAAAAGAATGGCACACACAAAGCTGTGAATTCTACAGCATTAAACCATACTGCATTTAGGCTATATGGACCTATAGAATACAACATCAATAATGTGTCATTCTTGATGCTTTCAGGTGTAGCGATATTAGGTCCATCTGAGAATAATAGATTCTATATGAATATGAAGTGGCTGGGTAAAAACATATTGTCTCCACCAGGACGAAAGGCATGGCATCTCTATGTTTTTCGCGCTAGGATGAGCGGGCCGAAGGCCCGCAAAATTCTAGTGCTATACATATGTTCTATGATGTGCTATGACTACATACAATGCAATTATTGTGCTGTCTACATGACATGCTATAAGTCTGTTTCAAATGCTATCTAAGTCTAAAAAGTGCTATCTAAGGGGGTAGGATAAGTGCTATGGGCCATTATGGAGTCTGAAAGGTGGGCTTTTGTGATGGGCCTTCAGCCTTTCACATTGAAATAGACCAATCACTGTTCTCTCAACTGGGTGAGAGGTGTGAAAAGTGTGGGAGGTGTTTTTCTGGACAAAGACAACACACTGGCCTACATACAATATGTATATATACCGGCCATTACCGTCCTCCTGCTGCCACTCCTGCCAGTGCTGAGTCAGACCACGACAGACACACGCAGACTGCACACCATGGAGTGACCTGTGACCACCACCAAGCAGCTTCAGTTCAACTATCAGACCTTCTGTTGTGAGAAGCCAAGTTATTACAGGTAAGGATGTATGCCTTCTGCCTTCTCCCCATTTCTGATAAACGCATATAGTTGCCTAAGAAGGTTTCTGTACTTTAACGTGACTTTGATTGATGATCGATACTTTATTAGTCAGAAATGTAAAACAGCACAGTACAGTCAAGACATTAAAGCTAAAAGGATATCACAAAAAAGTCCTGGGGACTTGTTTCCCTTGTGGACTTCTATCATGTCTATCCACCAGTTTCCAGTGTCCCAGGAGGCCTTGCGTGAATTATGCAATTAAGGATGTAATCTTTACTTCATTACATCCATTATTATTTGTATTATATTATCTTATGTATTGTTGTGTTTACAGTACTCTGTGGAACAATGTACTATGCACACATGTGTGAGTGAGAGACAAATATCTGCAGTGGTAGATAGATAGTACTATGTTTTACTTCAGTATCAATACTGCAATATAGAAATACACTGTTACAAGTAGTCCGTAATTCAACATTTACTGGAGTAAAAGTACAAAAATGTTGGCTTAAAATGTACTTAAAGCACCAAAAGAAAACGTAGTCATTGGGCAGAATGTCCCATGTTTCAATAGCAGATCTACAAGCTCACAATGTGTTGTTGGCCGAGTTGCACCATGGGAATTATATCATCCCTCCTGACCTAGACTAGACTGTGCTTTATGTGCAAGTCCAGTTTGTGCACCAAAGATCCTCAGAACATGACTAATTTGACTCATGTGTTCAAAGCGCATTTTGCCAATGTATAACATTACAAAACCCCACTCTGCTCTTACTTTTTCAAATTAGAAATGTAAACTTAATGTTGATTTGAAATATGAAGAAGATTTCTCCAACTACTATGTGTATGTGGTTTAGTCTTTCTGCATGGCTCCATCTTGTCTCCATGGTTTGATCTTGTACGAGTTCTAAATTCAGATGTATCATAACTGATGGGGACTTTACAGATAGTTTAAGGGCCAGTGTTGACTTTCACCTCAATAACATTCTTTTGTGTGTGTACACTTTGCAACAGGTCTGTGGTGGTGTGAGCTTCAGATCAAACACAGGAGTACAGATTGTCTTTGCACGGCTACAGGAGGGAATACTGACTCAGACCACTGGAACCTGCTGAATGGACAACAACCACGATTCACAGTGAAAGTAAACTTCAGGGAACATTCTAGAGGAGGTGTTACCACCACTGACTGAATTCCTGTATTAGTTGCTTGTAGATTCACTCAGAGACTAAATGGCCGCCAAGTCGTCTTTTTCAGAAGAGGATTTTTCCTGTTCTGTGTGTCGTGACTCGTGACATCTTTAAAGATCCCGTTCTCCTGTCATGTGGCCACAGCTTCTGTACAGCTTGTTTGCAGCAATGGTGGAGACAGAAGAGAATACAGGAATGTCCAGTTTGTAAGGAAATACATTCAACAGATCATCTACCCCGGAATCTGGCTATGAGGAATCTGTGTGAGGCCTTCACGAGACAGAGAGCTTCAAAACGTAAGAGAACTTCATCAGGGGATCTCTGCGGTCTGCATGCTCAACTCAAACTGTTCTGTCTGGAATGTCAAGAGCCAGTGTGTGTTGTGTGTCGAGATTCTGAAGAACACAACAACCACAGTTTCAGACCCATCGATGAAGCTGCTCTGGATCGCAAGGAGGAAGTCCAGAAATCACTGAAGCCTTTACAGGAGAAGCTGGAGGTCTTAGATAAAGTTAAAAAGAAAAGTGAAAGATATCAAAGCTATATTCGAATATACAATGTGGGGACAAAGCTATATTCGAATATAAAATTGTGGGACACGGGAAGCAGGCAACTGTTGGAGAAAATGTAATAGTGCAATGGCTGACCACTTCCACGTATTCTGGGACTGCCCAATAATACAACGATTCTGGCTAGAAATAGTATCGGACATTAACACAATAATGGGTTTTGAGATTGAATTTGAATTTACAAAGGTTTACCTGTGTAACATACCAGATGACCTTAATACCCCAGATAAATACCTTCTTAAAATATTGCTAGTGGCAGCAAAAAAGGCAATAACCAAGAAGTGGCTGGATAGAAGCCCGCCTAAGAAAGGAGAGTGGACAGCCATTGTACGAAACATATACGAAATGGAAGAACTTACTTTCGCAGTTAGGATATGTACAGAAAAGTTTCACAGATACTGGTTGAAATGGATATTATACATGGGAATAGACATTTTGTAAAGGATCTGTATGAATGAATAAGAGGTGAACACTGTCATTAATCTGTCATTAATAATGTCATTATTGTATCTGTTGTGCTCAAGTTTTTGTTTTATTTGTTTTGTCCACTGTTTACCCTTCGTTTCGTATTTTATTTTATTTTTAGGATTCTCTGTTTTCCCTCTGTTTTCTTTTTCACCTTCCGTCATTGTTTTTCATAATCTTGTACATTGATTTAATTTAAACAACAAAAAGAATGGAATGCCGATGTATAATTATCATGAAACCTGTAACTGGGAGCGAACTGACTAAAACAAACTGAAACTACTCAAAGAGGGTTCCCCTACCCACCTGGAACTGTATGACCCGTAACACAATGAAAGTTAATAATAATTAATGTAACAAATGACTTGTAACAATTACAAAATGTACTGTGATGCCCAATGTGACCCACCTGTTCACCGAAAATTCTAAATAAAAACAAAGTTTCAAAAAAAAGTGAAAGAACAGCAATATACATTAAGGCCCAGTTCCAGTACACAGAGATACAGATTAAGAAACAGTTTAAGAAGCTTCATCAGTTTCTACAAGAGGAAGAGGAGGCTAGGATCACTACACTGAGGGAGGAAGGTCAGCAGAAGAGTCAAATGGTGAAGGCGAAGATTGAGGGTCTGAACAGAGACATATTAACCCTTTCAATCAGAGACATAGAGGAGGAGCTGAGAGCTGAACACATCTCATTCCTGCAGAACTACAAGACCACAATGGAAAGAGTCCAGTTCACACTGCAGGCCCCACATCTGGTCTCGGGACCACTGATAGACGAAGCCAAACACCTGGGAAACCTGACCTTCAGAGTCTGGAACAAGATGAAGGACATTGTCTCCTACACTCCCGTCATCCTGGACCCCAACACTGCGGGAACAAACCTCATCCTATCTGAAGATCTGACCGGCGTGATATTCGCAGAGGCAGGGCAGCTTCCTCCTGACAACCCGGAGAGGTTTGCCCAATGTCCCCTCGTTGTTGGTTCCGAGGGCTTTAACTCAGGGACTCACAGCTGGGACATTCAGGTTGGGGACAATTTTGGTGCAGACTGGGATGTGGGTTTGTTAGCAGAGTCGTACACAAGGAAGGGAAAAGGAAAGGGTGAACACTATACAATAAGGTTAGAAGAAGGGATCTATAAAGCAGGCTCCTTACTAAGGAAAACCACTGTTTCATTGAAGCAGGCACCTCAAAGGATCAGAGTCCAGCTGGACTGGAACGAGGGGAAGCTGTCATTCTCTGATCCTGATACTGACACATGCATACACACCTTCACACACACCTTCACTGAAACACTCTTTCCATACATTTTAAGCATTAGTGAAACTGTTCCTTTGGCGATTTTACCAGCGGTGATCAGTGTGACATGATGATGATGATGACGACAGTCTTTAAGGGGGAATATTACTCAGTTTTATAGAATATATGATTGTGTTGTCGCATTAACAGTTTTCAAACCTATGAAATGCCCAGCTTATTTTTTTTTTGCGCAAGGGACCCCCGTTCCCTAGAAGAGAAGATTAATGGTAAACAACAATTCAACATCATTTAAAACATGTTTTGTATTTTTCAGTCATGTGGATTAAACCTTGATGTGAACTTTGAATTCTTGCCTGGTTTCTGTGTTGTACTGTCTGAGTCACTGAACGTTACATAAATAGTTAAATATTCACAACTAATATATTGACTATACAGGTTAAAGATGTTTAATTGTAAAATATTATATCATGGGTCAAACTAATTCACTTTGTTAATATTGGAACATTATGACGTATGCCTACATTTTGGAAATACTATAGCAATTCATAATTCCAGTATATTTTGTATTCAGATATGACTTCATATGACATTCTGATCTGCCTATAGTGACAGGTAGGACTTTGGTGTCAACTTGACCAAAGGCATAACTTCATAATTTCACCACCAGCCAAATGAATTATTGTGGGCTAGTTGAAAGAGAAAAATCACACCCGTGTGAACTGAGTGGTGTAAGGTCTTATATAGCCTGTCTGACGTAATGAAATCATGTCTGACGTAATGAAATCACACCCGGGTGAACAGGGTGAACATAGCAACCATGCTCATTTTTTCTGCACAGACTAACAAAGCCAGTTGTACGTAATGAAATCACACCCGGGTGAACAGGGTGAACATAGCAACCATGCTCATTTTTTCTGCACTAACAAAGCCAGTTGTAGGAGTGGTTTACACCACTCAAAAAGTGCCTTGATTCAGTGGGATTCAGCACAAAAGCCTCTGCCCGGGCTCTGGACAGGGCCCAAATTAGCCAATATTGATCACACCTGATCACCCCTAGATCTCCATATATGGACAGCTTTTGAATGCTGCTCTCAGGGCAGCTTAAATGATATACATACACCAATGTTAAATTGCTGCCCTGAGCCTGAGGGCAACTTTTGAATTCTGCTCTGAGGGCAGCTTAAATGCTATACATACTGTAAAACCATGTTCATTTGCTGCTCTGAGGGCAGCTTTTGAATGCTGCTCTCAAGGCAGCTCAATTTGTCTGGTGTCCAGGCTAATCTCTATATCTCAAATAAGGGACCTATAGCTTAATGGAAATGCTAAAAGCTTTGTGTTGTTTCAAACAAACACACATACAGTAGACACACGTATGTGACTCAAATACAAAGTACAAAGAAATACACAGAAGTACAGATCTATACATTTATTTGTATTTGTTTAACTTAAGTCCAGAACTCAAGTACTGTAAATGTACTTCATTACTGTCCAACCACTGTTTTTTGTGTGTGTGTGTGTGTGTGTGTGTGTGTGTGTGTGTGTGTGTGTGTGTGTGTGTGTGTGTGTGTGTGTGTGTGTGTGTGTGTGTGTGTGTGTGTGTGTGTGTGTGTGTTCCGTTCCATTGAGTGTGGCTGCGCTCCATGTGTGTGTGTTCCGTTCCATTGAGTGTGGCTGCGCTCCATGTGTGCTGCAGGTTTTGTCTCATTGCCTATGAGGGGGAGACCTCAGCAGTGTAATTATTATTATTATTTAATCACAAGCTGTCAATACTTTTCGTTGGTTCAATATTCACAAAACCCACAGAGTAAAAAAAGGTAAGACGTATAAGCTGCTATTTACACTACTTTTGTGTGATACCATTGTACAAAGTAGGGTATTAAATTATGATTTATAATACATAACATGTAGAAATATGGCGATACGATATCTCTGCCCGACAGCCACGTCGTTAAAAGATGAAGCCATGATGCACTCAGAGCTATTTGACATGACAGTCATGACATAGTGACATCACAGGTCAGTGGTCGATGCTCTCATAGACTTCAAAACTATACTGGACGCCGTGCTCCTCCTGCACGCCTTCTGCTACACCTGCAACCCTGCAACACAAAACACATGACGGACACAGTGTTACTTTTGTCCACTAAAACTATGGCGAAAAATGTTTGTCGACTACCTGTTTTCACTGAGGAAAACAATATAAAAACTAAGCCATGATGACTAAAAGGGTTATAGTGGTTAAAGTGATTTATTAAGACATTTTGTGATTTATTAAGACTTTTTTGGGGGGGAAGAGCCGCAAGGAACCCACTTTGAGAACCGCCGTACGTTTTCTTCCACCAAGTCTCTTCAAAACAGCCGATTGGCTATTTTGGCTGAATGTTCGTCTCCACAATAGGTTCTCAAAGTGGGGTCCTGGGAAATTTGTTTAATACAGCATCACAATCATTTTAACACCTTGATCCATTTTTTTTATACGTTGACCATTCAAAAATAGCAGATATACAAGCTCACTGCGCGTCACTGCGAGCTTGTACATCCATCTGCTATTTCTGAACATTTTGGAAAATTCTTTGGGGAAAAAAATAATATTTTTGATTTATTTTTTTGACAAGGGGGTCCACAGCCAAATACATATCAATTCGGGGGTCCTTGACTCCTTGAGCACTACTGACCCCTTGAGCACTACTGCTCTAGGGGTCATGTGTAAAACTCACCCAGACAGGAGGCGGTATTTGTCCATGCTGATCTCAGGCAGGAAAGTGTCACAGTCAAACTGTTTGTGGACCCGGGTGACAAACAGCCTCCTGGTCCCCGGGCTCTCCATCACTTCCTGGCGGGTGGGCACACATGGCACACACACACACACACACACACACACACACACACACACACACACACACACACACACACACACACACACACACACACACACACACACACACACACACACACACACACACACACACACACACACACACACACACACACACACACACACACACACACACACACAGTTCAACACAGCATGTCTGTCTGTCTGTCTGTCTGTCTGTCTGTCTGTCTGTCTGTCTGTCTGTCTGTCTGTCTGTCTGTCGGTCTGTCTGTCTGTCTGTAGGATTGACTCACACCATATTGTCACTGTCGGGGTTTAAAACTTGTATGTCCAAAACTATTAAACAGAAAAATAAATTGAAAGGTGTCGTGAGCTTGTGGATCGGATATTATTTTGCTACAGTCGGACAACAGTATCGCTACTCTTGTCCGACGAAGTAGGGCATTCATTTACTAAAAAACATAGTAGAAATATTATACATACAAGGTTTCTGCCCGACAAATACATTATGCTCTCACACTCATCCTTGAGCTGGTCTCCATGACAACTGAACTGACAACAAAGGGAAGTGTGTGACAAAGGTTCAAACTTAGTCATCACAGGTGTCCGAGATTCACCGTCATTTATATTTGATAACGTGCAGAAACCTTGTGTATGTCAATTTCTCAACTTTTTTGTAAGTTAATACCGGCGTACTTCATCGGACAAAAATGTCCCGCAAAAATAGACGATCTACAAGCTCAGAATGCGTCACGATGTAGAGCAATGTTTTGCTATTACTGAAAGTCAAAGTGAAAGTGTGTCTGTGGGTTGTATAATCCAGTGTTTCCCAACCTTTTTTGTCCCAGGGCACACTTTTCATAGCCTAAAAATATCAGGGCACACCTAGATATACGGTGTATAGGCCTATCTATATACATATACATACATGTATATAATATATACAGTATATATATAAATTATATATATATATATATATATATATATATTCATGGTTCCAAAAAAATAACTATTTTAGTTATTTTTCGTTAGTACCACAGCCCATAGCCATATAGAACCTCAGACTTTATTGAATAAAAAAACTTTGGGGGATTTAACACTTTGATTGCTACAAGATCTCGACAGGCCTATTTGGATGTTGCTACCGTTTAACATTGCACAAAGGCCTTGTTCGGGGGCCCACAGCAAAATGTTCTCTTATAGCGAGAATCACACGCATACATCAAAAGAAAGCTGAACTTGTCATTTTGATTTTACCATGTTCCATTCTGGAGATATTGACCTTTTTGCAACACCTGCATTTGCCTGGAAGTGGTTATCTTGAACAGCGAGCAGAGTTATGGATGGTTTAAAGTCAGAGACATTGACAGGCAGATATAAAATTGAACCCAATAAATATCCTATACATCCTATACACCGAATGAAAGCCCTGAATGTGTACTTTTACGAGGAAAAGAGTAAACATTGATCCCATGTACAGTTAGACAGTAATTGGTTATTGAATGCAGCTTGTGCCCACCAGATAACTTCAGAGAAGACATGGACGTGAACTCCTCAATATTCACAAAATAAGGCCTATAGCGACATATAAATACTATATACCGTATGAAACAGAAGACTCTCTGCTTTCATAAGAAAAAAACTTCTACTGTAGTAATAATAAAAATCACACCCATGTGAAGTGAGTGGTGCAACTCTGTCCCATATTCTGTTCTCTGCTTATTCAATACAGCTCGCTATATACGGACTGAGGCAGAAAGTCATGTAAACCTTTTATTTACAGTTTGGTCTGTAAACTTCTACTGTAATAATAAAAATCACAACCCTGTGAAGTGAGCATTGCAACTGTTCTGTACTTATTCACTACAGCTCGCTATATACGGACTGAGACAGAAAGTCATGTAAACCTGTTCTCTACAGTTGCACCCAACTGTAGAGAACAGTTGCACCGCTCACTTCACAGGGGTGTGATTTTTATTATTACAGTAGAAGTTTACAGACCAAACTGTAAATAAAAGGTTTACATGACTTTCTGTCTCAGTCCGTATATAGCGAGCTGTAGTGAATAAGTACAGAACAGTTGCAACGCTCACTTCACAGGGGTGTGATTTTTATTATTACAGTAGAAGTTTACAGACCAAACTGTAAATAAAAGGTTTACATGACTTTCTGCCTCAGTCCGTATATAGCGAGCTGTATTGAATAAGCAGAGAACAGAATATGGGACAGAGTTGCACCACTCACTTCACATGGGTGTGATTTTTATTATTACTACAGTAGAAGTTTTTTTCTTATGAAAGCAGAGAGTCTTCTGTTTCATACGGTATATAGTATTTATATGTCGCTATAGGCCTTATTTTGTGAATATTGAGTACGGGTCCATGTCTTCTCTGCAGTTATATCTGGTGGGCGCAATGTGCATCCACCCAGTAACCAATTTATGACAGACTGTACATGGGATCAATGTTTACTCTTTTCCTCGTAAAAGTACACATTCAGGGCTTTCATTCGGTGTATAGGATGTATAGCATATTTATTGTGTTTATTGTTATATCTGCCTGTCAATGTCTGACTATAAACCTTCATAACTCTGCATCCTTTAGATGATGATGATGATTCACTGCTTTCATTGTTTTGATCGCAGTAACATTGGGGGGGGGGGGGGGGGGGTCATGGGCACATTGGGCAGCAAAAGTCTTGATCGTACGGCTATAAAAAGTCCCATTCCACCGTTCGGTTCGAGAACTATAGTATAACGGTGAGACGCGTTGTCATCATGAGCTGATTTTGTTTTTCAAGCTAGTATAGGGAACATGCCTGGGCATGCACGGTTTAGGACGCGGAAAAGTTCGTTATACATTACACCCGGGTCGATTACGTCCCCGACGCGTTCATTGCGGTCTTATCACTACAATTATAATGAATAAAAAAGCGTTACAATCACACGTCTGAGCGATCTCCGATTATGACGGCTCTGCATGGCGATACGTGATCCACCAACGGTAGACTGTCTAATGTCATGGCGGCCCCTCTCGATACTGTAGTTCGTTTGTTAGTTCGTAGTATTGTAGGCTCGGGGATCGTTTGGTCGCTACAGTATGAAGAAGTAAACATGCATCTGTCCATGTGTGTTGCCGATCTGGTGCAGAATCTGCAGATCATGTGTTAGGCAGCGTAACAGCGTTCCGTATGTTTTTTTCCGAGACATGAGCCCCCATCTCGCAAGGCCCTCCTCCTGCAGGAGAAACAGGAGGGGAGGGGGGAATCGAGTATAAAAGCCAATAGGTGGAGGAAAGCCTGGTGAGGCGAGGTTAGGTGAAATTTGATTCTTTTCACACACGGGCTACATCGGCATGGGCGCATCCATTCTACACTGGTTTATACACGTAAAGCGGCCCGCCCTCCTGTTTTCAGGAGGGGAGGGGTTTTTTTTTTTTTGGTTTTTTTTTCTGATCACGTGAGCGGGACTAAGCAGCAATGATAGGGCGATGGTTCTTCATTGTCCGGGTGGGTAAAAAGATGAATGAAAGTGATTGAAACGTATTGATACGTGATCCGCACCCGACGTTTGATTAATTGATAACGTATTGATACGCGATTCGCGTCGGCTGTGTTAATAATACAAAATTAATTCCTTTAAAAAAAATACATTTTGGAGAAAAAATAGCTCATATGCAATGTGAAATGCCACCTAATTCTTAATCTTTTTCCTTGTCTTTATTATGGGCCAACTTGTGAAAGCTGCATGCTTTTATTGTGAAGGGTCTCAGTTCTCACAGCCTGCATATTTCCACGTGCTGAAAATAGCTGATCGACAAGCTCACAACGCGTTGTGAGCTTGTAAATCAGCCATTTTCAGCATGGAACACGTGTACGACGAAGAATAAATCAGGCATCACTGCGCTTCTGTGGAGGGAGGGAGATATATTGTGTTGGCCGAACGAGGCGATCATGTATGGACACTTGGACAGCTATTTTTGGTGGCACATTATGTTTAATCACAACAACGTCACGTTTACTTTACCTCCTCAGTGTTTGGGTCGGGACATGTAGGACTGTATGTGTCTGCTGTCTACGTGCATATGCGCGAAATGTAGCGTCTTCTGGATGCATCTCTTTTGCATTAACATTTCAATGGCCGAGGGTCGTTAGAGTCTATTGTTCCGTCGTTATCGCACGTCTAATGGTTAGACGTGTGACAACAACGACGCAACAATAGGAAGCCTGCAGCCCAGTAGCTATAATATTGCTTTCGGGGGAGGCTTAGTGTTATTTTCGGTAAAATCAGGCGGCACACCTAGACACATCAAACGGCACAGTAAAGTGCCGCGGCACACAGGTTGGGAAACACTGGATAATCAATGGAATGCATCAAGACCTTGTGACTAAATAATAACTCCATTGAATCTGATTGTGACTAAAATAATAACTACATTGGATCCATTGGAACTCCTGAAATTAACAGTTTTGGACATAGAAGGTTTCCAACCAACAGCAACGGACCAACAGTATTCCAATGTCCTTGAAACTGAATCAATAGATCATATTAGCAGATCTTCCTCGTCTAAGGAGCTGTTTCATAGCCAGTGGGACAGAACATACTGTCAGTGAGTTTGTATGTTAATAAACAACGAAGCCCCTTGTAGCGCCTAAACCCCATTATTAGGCGGTACTGGTTGCCAACAGCCAGGATTGAAGTTATGACGGGTGCTCCAGGAAAGTGATGTCCAAACATGTCCATTCAGTTGAAGTATATTTATTAGCTGCCAAAGCCCTATACTTTTACATATAAATAAACAAGTCAAAAGAATATACCGGTAGACAATGAGCCCTCCAAACAGTCTAAAAACTGTTTGCCTTTGCATGTCAGCAACACCTGCACCTGATTAGGGCCAGGGTTAAATACCCCTCCCTGTAACCAAGGCAACCAAGGCCTTGATTGGCAAGTCCTTCAATGACAGCACAGAATAGATGCATGACTCAAATGGCTCTTACACACCCACCCCTAATTGCTACTGGTGTGAAAACAGAGAAATTCAAAACATAAAAAAAACAAAGAGCCATTAAATAACAAAATGACATGAAAACAAAATGCAACATTTTTAAGGCAATAACTCAGACAATATTCATGATTGCAATAACCAAACTCAAATGTTAATCTGTAGGACAAAAGGCATTTTTATTCAAGTCTTTCTGCTTTTATCCTTTTCTTTCTCGAGCTCTGCCACCTTCCTTCCCTCCTCTTTCTTGAGCTGTGCCATTTTCCTTTCTTCCTCTTTCTTTGGCTCTGCCATTTTTCTTTCTTCCTCCTCCTTGAGCTTTTAGCTGGTACCTTCTTGGTGGCAGGCTTGACTTTCTTCTGCACTTCCTTGACAACTGCAGGCTTCTTTGGTGCCACCTTCTTTGGCCTTTTAGCTGCACCAGGTTTCTTTGCTTTCACAGCTTTCTTAGCAGCAGGCTTCTTCGCCTCTTGTGTCCTCCTCGGAGCCTCAGCCTGGTGAGCCTGCTCCTCCTGTGTCTTCAGAGACTCACCACTGTCTCTGACATAATCATGACCAGCAACACAACTCTCAATATCCGAAATCATATCATCATCACCAGGGCAACTTGAACTTTGACCATAGAGCCATCTGTACATTCCATCCTCAATCCATCTGTCCATTTCATCCATAAAACAGTCAAAACTCTGCGTTTTTACTTTGTGCCATTTTGGAAGAGCATTTTCGGCTTCATCATAAGTACTCATGAAGTTGCAATATATATCTTTAGCCTCATTTAAATATTGCTCATCGTTCCACCAGGCAACATCTTTTGGGTTAGACAGCTTGAGCTTGTACCGCTTTGCCCTACTGTCCCTTTGCAAAGTGTCAATATTTTCAATCAAATCTTTGTGAGTCATTTTGACCACAGCCCCATCACCAGACTCAAGTTCAACACCATTGTCATTTGTTGGCTGCTTGTAAGCGCAAGTTTGCGCCTCACCTTTCTCCATGAGGAAAAGGTCAATGGTTCATGTTCAATATGGTTTGTCACAACACATTATTTGCATCGGCGGCCCTGCACCGCTGAAACGTACCACACTTTCTCTTGGTGAAGCGTGCCGTGGATGATCTCTATCTCCACCGTATGGCCGCCCGTTACAGTCAGACTCCGGTCCCGATCCGCTGCTGTGACTGCGGTCCCGTGACCGGTTCGGTCCTATGGTCTGGTGCCGATGATCTGCTGCAGAGCTGGCTGCTGTGCTGTGGCAGCAGTACTGCTAATGCCGAAGTCCCGACTCCCTAAAGCGCCCCTGTAGCTCCGAGTCGATCACCTCCAAACAGCAGAACTTGCTTGCAGCCGATTCTTGCAACACACGCTGAGGCCCGGTCCTGTGCCGTGCTTGCAGCGTGTCCACTCCAAAACTGGCCCCGCTGGTTCTTCGACTTCCCTATCAGTCTACATGGAACCGAGGCAAAGTTTTTAGACTTAAATGTAGCGCCTAAACCCCATTATTAGGCGGTACTGGTTGCCAACAGCCAGGATTGAAGTTATGACGGGTGCTCCAGGAAAGTGATGTCCAAACATGTCCATTCAGTTGAAGTATATTTATTAGCTGCCAAAGCCCTATACTTTTACATATAAATAAACAAGTCAAAAGAATATACCGGTAGACAATGAGCCCTCCAAACACAGTCTAAAAACTGTTTGCCTTTGCATGTCAGCAACACCTGCACCTGATTAGGGCCAGGGTTAAATACCCCTCCCTGTAACCAAGGCAACCAAGGCCTTGATTGGCAAGTCCTTCAATGACAGCACAGAATAGATGCATGACTCAAATGGCTCTTACACCCCTAATTCATCATAAGATGTGACCCGCTAATAGGTTTATATATATCAGTGCTTCTCAACATTATTTTTTAAATGATTATTATTTCTGGGGTCACCTTCTTAACACACCGCAGTTACACGCAAATAATGTTTCTACATCCGGTTCCAGCGGAACCTTCAAAATAAGGGTTTCAGCCTTCATCCACGGCATTTTCCTACCAGAACTGTTCAAGGCAAAGCAGTCACGCAGCTCTGACTTCCTTGTCAACTCAGCGTCATCTCTACACATTAACATTGATAATGTAACAGTACCTTGTAGAGAGAACTGCCTCCTATGACCCAGACCTGGTCGGCTGTGTCTGCCATCTCAGCCGTGTCCAGCAGGCGGAGCGCTGAGCTGAAGTCTGAGGCCAGGTGGTGCGCACCTGGAGGCGCTTCTCTGTGGGGGTTGATTGACAGCTGGTCAGTGCATGAGCCAGTAATGTACTCAAGTACTGCACTCAATTTGAAAATAGTTACTTTGTAGATTTTGATTAATATTACACACTAACCACTTCAAAATAGCAGACCTACAAGTTCACAATGTGTGTAGATCTGCTATTTTCAAAGGATTTCTTTTTATACATTTTGAACTTGTGAAATGGGACATTCTGCACAATGTGTACTTTTACTTTTGGTACTTAAAAGTATATTTTGACGCCAAAATACTTTTGTAATACGGGACTTCTACTACATTGCACTGCAGTAGAGATACTTTCACTTAAGTAAAGAAATGTAGTACTTTTTCCACCACTGGCATGAGTTACAGCTATGTTTAGCTTTGGCCTAATGCAAACCCATCTAGAAATAATGTCAGGTATTTGCTGTGTTCACTGAGGCGTTTTTTAAGGTGCTTAAAGGATAACTTTGTTTTTTAGTTATTTTTCATCTGTACTTTTCAATTGTTGTCCGGGAAGTTCAGCCGGTCCTCGGTAGAGCTCTCGCCTTTGGACCAAGGTTGGTCATAGGTTCGGTCCCGGGCAACTCAGTGTATGAGTAGCACGGCTTGGGTGCAGAAAGTTGTGTGGTCAAGTACTGGGACCTAGGCATGCATGATATAATCTGTAGCATAATCGGAATCGGCCATAAAAATGCCATATTGGTATCGGAACAGTCTCAAAATAATCCTGATTAATTAATCAGTTTTCACCAGCACGAAAAATGTATACATTTATCAAGGAGTTCAATATAAATCAAAAGTTTCTAGTACCCCTAGTCTTGAACAAAAGTCAAATCGAATATGATGTAAAATCTTAAGTAAAAATGATTTTTACTAAAAAATCATTCAGTTGTGAGAACAGACACTTGGAAAAGAGTATATGCTATTTATTGTTTGATTGAATACTTTATTGACAGGCTTTGGGCCAAGCCCCTAGGGCCTAGGCTTGTTTCCATTGTGGTCCTCTGTATAATTTCGGAATCTGTCAGAATCCGTATCGGCAGATATGACCCTGCAAATAATCGGAGATCGGATATCGGTCAGAATTCCATAATCGTGCACCCCTATACTGGGAGATGGAGCCCCACACCTACCATCAGCTCTAGCACATTGTAATAGGGATAGACTACAGATTTATCGGCTGATACCGACAATAATCCCCTCCGACCTACTTACTTATTGTTAATCGCAATAATTTGTATGACAATAAATCGTCAAGTAAAATGTAATGATGGTGATTCGTGACTGCCCCATTCATACAGTACATACTTGAGTTCTCTGCTGAGGACGATGTTGATCCTTCCGCTGAGAGGTCTGTTCTTCTCCGGGATGGAGAACCACGTCTTTCTGCCCATTATCACCACGTTCTGTTTACCTAGAACAGTGGTTCCCAAACATTTTAGCCCGTGACCCAAAAGAGAAATTAGACATTCCCCGTGACCCAAATTAGTGAAAATAGCAAATTGGCTACAAAAAAAAGGGAAAAAAAGAGTGAGCGGCACCCACAGCCAGAATACTAGAGGAAGTGACAACAACGATCTGGTAACACCCACCTATAGAACAAACATGGGTAAATTCTCCTTCTATAATACAGCACCGCCACCCAAATGTGGATCACTGGCTTCTTTTAAAACAGGCCTCACTTCTCCATTGGAAAGGTGGTCACCCATTCATATAGTGTTTTATATTTGTGATGATATTGTACAGTATTTTAAATACATAGGACCTCAATGGAAACATGCCCACAGGGCTTTTGGGGGTTATCCTTTTAGAGTAGACCAAGTGTTTGACCGTACTTGAACTATTTGCATTTCTATTTAATACAGTATTCAATCAATGAAAAATACACACTTAACCACTTCAAACGTGGCCTCCCTATTTTCGACATGTCAGTATAATACCTCAGTAATGAACAATGTCGCTGTCGGGTGGACAAAACCATTCCTTTTTTTAAAAACAGTGAAAATCTTGTAGATTGTACATGAAGTGAACCAAAAACGTCAGTTACCTTCAGCAGATGGGGTTGATGTCATCTTCCGGAAATGTTTGAATTCATTACTGTAATAAAATAAAGAACAACAAAAAAAGTTAATTCAAGACTTGGTCAGTAACAAGGTGACACATTATTTACTAATGTTTCTTTTTTATTTTAATTGATTTCACTAGACATATTATATTACATCTTTTAGACGACTATAGCAAATTAAAAGACTGCACATTTCAAAATGTACACAATACGTTGTGTAGTGTGTGTGTGTGTGTGTGTGTTTTTTTTTTCCAGGGGTCCTTGAGGGGGCTCCCCAGCAGCATTTTTACTCGAGTCGTGACCCATAAAAATTGGTCCGTGACGCGTGACACACATGGGAAAATTCTGTCTTTCAAGGGACGGCAGGCAATATAATAGCCTGTCTCTTTAATTCTCTCATTGCACCATCTTGTGCAACAAACATAATGGACTGTGGACTCTGAACACAACCCAGCAGACATGGCTTTAGTTTTTGTTGCTGTCAGATGGAAAGTTAAAACATGTGTGAAAATCTACAACTGACAACGTGTCACAATGCTTGTACATCGTCTATGTTCAATACTTTTGTATGACGAAGAATGGCATTTCATTTATGAAAAACATTAAAAGTTGAAATATGAAGTAATTAGGTTTCTGCCCAACAGCAATGATAGTTTAGTCACTTTAGTGCATGGTTAATGTATGCTGTCTAATCCTACCAGTTTCTCAAAGTGTGGCCCAGGGACCCCAGGGGCCCTTGGAGGCGCCTTCATGACTGATAGTTCATCTTGTTGTTACACATGTAGGCTACTACAAGTAAATGCAACTACAGAACATACAAGAATGTCTATTTGGGTCAGTTCCATCTTATATTAACAATGGTAGACAGACAGCAATACCCACAGTATGCTAGACAAGACAGACAGACAGACAGACAGACAGACAGACATGCAGTGTTGAAATGTGTGTGTGTGTGTGTGTGTGTGTGTGTGTGTGTGTGTGTGTGTGTGTGTGTGTGTGTGTGTGTGTGTGTGTGTGTGTGTGTGTGTGTGTGTGTATGTGTGTGTGTGTGTGTCTCATGTGTGCCCACCCGACAGACAGGCAGACAGACAGACAGACAGACAGACAGACAGACAGACAGACAGACAGACAGACAGACAGACAGACAGACAGACAGACAGACAGACAGACAGACAGACAGACAGACAGACAGCATTCTGGACCAAATGACAGATTTGATATGAGATCAAATCATGCCACAAAATAAAAAGGTTCTTTAGATATGAGTTAATCACTGCTTTAAATAAAAACATAATTTGAGAATCGCTATCTATCCCTTACTTCCTGTGTGTGTGTGTGTGTGTGTGTGTGTGTGTGTGTGTGTGTGTGTGTGTGTGTGTGTGTGTGTGTGTGTGTGTGTGTGTGTGTGTGTGTGTGTGCGTTGATAGCTTGTAGATCTGTTCTCTTTTGTTGCTGTTGTCGCGAGATGCCGACGTACCTGAGTCGTATGGGATGCCAGGGTAAATTACCGTTGTTTCCGATGCCCATGTTAGGACACACGGCCACAATGGCGTTCAGGACACGAGACATTATTTTATAACTTATAATTAAACTCAATTAAATGTCATCAAAATAATAAAATGTGCCAGATTTGTTACTTGGCGAAAATAAACACCAGGCTGGTTCAATGCTGCCGCCAAATAAGCCGACGAGAGGAAGTGAGTAGTGACACAACCAAGGGGCCAGCGAGGCTATTCAACGTTGAAGCTCTGGGTCCTAGTGGTAGGAGGAGGGACTACAGGCGGACCCGTGGATTCATGACCGGGAAACCCCGTGCAGCTGGGCTTTAACGTTGAGCGCTCGGTTGCCCTACGTCACTCAGGACCTCAAAGTTGAGGTCCTGGGAGGGACTTCCAGCAGTCTTCCGGGTGCTTCAAAACACAACCCAGCAGACATGGCTTTAGTTTTTGTTGCTGTCAGATGGAAAGTTAAAACATGTGTGAAAATCTACAACTGACAACGTGTCACAATGCTTGTACATCGTCTATGTTCAATACTTTTGTATGACGAAGAATGGCATTTAATTTATGAAAAACATTAAAAGTTGAAATATGAAGTAATTAGGTTTCTGCCCAACAGCAATGATAGTTTAGTCACTTTAGTGCATGGTTAATGTATGCTGTCTAATCCTACCAGTTTCTCAAAGTGTGGCCCAGGGACCCCAGGGGCCCTTGGAGGCGCCTTCATGACTGATAGTTCATCTTGTTGTTACACATGTAGGCTACTACAAGTAAATGCAACTACAGAACATACAAGAATGTCTATTTGGGTCAGTTCCATCTTATATTAACAATGGTAGACAGACAGCAATACCCACAGTATGCTAGACAGACAGACAGACAGACAGACAGACAGACAGACAGACAGACAGACAGACAGACAGACAGACAGACAGACAGACAGACATGCAGTGTTGAAATGTGTGTGTGTGTGTGTGTGTGTGTGTGTGTGTGTGTGTGTGTGTGTGTGTGTGTGTGTGTGTGTGTCTCATGTGTGCCCACCCGACAGACAGACAGGCAGACAGACAGACAGACAGACAGACAGACAGACAGACAGACAGACAGCATTCTGGACCAAATGACAGATTTGATATGAGATCAAATCATGCCCCAAAATAAAAAGGTTCTTTAGATATGAGTTAATCACTGCTTTAAATAAAAACATAATTTGAGAATCGCTATCTATCCCTTACTTCCTGTGTGTGTGTGTGTGTGTGTGTGTGTGTGTGTGTGTGTGTGTGTGTGTGTGTGTGTGTGTGTGTGTGTGTGTGTGTGTGTGTGTGTGCGTTGATAGCTTGTAGATCTGTTCTCTTTTGTTGCTGTTGTCGCGAGATGCCGACGTACCTGAGTCGTATGGGATGCCAGGGTAAATTACCGTTGTTTCCGATGCCCATGTTAGGACACACGGCCACAATGGCGTTCAGGACACGAGACATTATTTTATAACTTATAATTAAACTCAATTAAATGTCATCAAAATAATAAAATGTGCCAGATTTGTTACTTGGCGAAAATAAACACCAGGCTGGTTCAATGCTGCCGCCAAATAAGCCGACGAGAGGAAGTGAGTAGTGACACAACCAAGGGGCCAGCGAGGCTATTCAACGTTGAAGCTCTGGGTCCTAGTGGTAGGAGGAGGGACTACAGGCGGACCCGTGGATTCATGACCGGGAAACCCCGTGCAGCTGGGCTTTAACGTTGAGCGCTCGGTTGCCCTACGTCACTCAGGACCTCAAAGTTGAGGTCCGGGGAGGGACTTCCGGCAGTCTTCCGGGTGCTTCAAAACGCCACTGAGCAACTTCCACTCAAGGGGCCAGTGAGGCTATTCAACGTTGAAGCTCTGGGTCCTAGTGGTAGGAGGAGGGACTACAGGCGGACCCGTGGATTCATGACCGGGAAACCCCGTGCAGCTGGGCTTTAACGTTGAGCGCTCGGTTGCCCTACGTCACTCAGGACCTCAAAGTTGAGGTCCGGGGAGGGACTTCCGGCAGTCTTCCGGGTGCTTCAAAACGCCACTGAGCAACTTCCACTGACATGAATAGCTGGGGGGGCGGAGCTTCGCGCCAGTTCAGTCTCTATTATATATATACTCTATGCTTCCACTGACATGAATAGCTGGGGGGGCGGAGCTTCGCGCCAGTTCAGTCTCTATTATATATATAATCTATGGACACAACGGAACTCTACTGGAGGAAAGTCTATGCATCCCATGGCCCGAACGATTGATTGATACAATGCTAAATTTTAAATGTGACATGGCTCTCTATAATGTGACAATGCTGTAGCCTACAGTACCCCTCCCATTTTCCTAAATTGTTTTTTATTATATTCTGACACTTGCTTTGGCAATGTAAACGTTTTAGCATGCCAATAAAGCTCCTTTGAATTGGAAAACCGAATTGAGTAGAGTATAGCCTACAGCCTACTACTTCAATGTTTTTTTTCAGGCCAAGGACCCCAGCTAAATAAATGGTAAATGGTGCATTTATATAGCGCCTTTATCCAAGGCGCTTTACATAGATTGTGCATTACATTCACACACACATTCATACACCGATGGCGACGGAAACCATGCAAGGCACCAACCAGCACATCATAGGAGCAATTAGGGCTTCAGTGTCTTGCTCAAGGACACTTCGACACTAACTCTGGGAGAGCCCGGGTTCGACATCCGGCCACTCTATCCCTGAGCCACCACCGCTGAGAGACAGATGAAGCAAGGCCCCCCACTACATATTGTTTATACAATTGTGTTGCATTGCATTAAAAAAGAAAGAAAAAAGAAAACCATTTTTTTCTTTTTTCCTCTGGCACATTATCTTTCTTATTGATTTTGTTGTTACTGCATGTATCCTACACTTGTTAAGAATTTGTCTCATCCTCACTTTCTCTCATGTGTTTTTAACTGTGTAAATAAAATAAAGTGAAATAACTCAAATTTGAAATGTGTTCACTATTTCCAATATTAACTATCCAGTCAGCATGATATGTCTGGTTGATGACGATGTTCGGAAATCAGGCTCAAATAGAAGTCTGCCAGACTGAGAAGTCTAGTGAAAATCCTCAGTACAGGTCATTGAACTCAAGTGACGACCTGGGAAAATAAAAGTCAAACAATGGACTTTGTGTCCATTTGCTTTATGATACTCGTCAAATAAGTGTCCATCAACTCTCAATGACGATATTAATTTCCCTCAACACACTAGGAGGATGATCGTCACTGGGTTTTAGGAGTCCGGGTAGGTTTCAATATTTTAATTATTTTGGCACAGAAATATTTCCATGGTGCTCTGAAATTAATCTCAGAAACGGCTATTCTTTGATTTTTTTGAATGACATTGATGTCAGATATGCAGAGGATTCAGTGGGGTAAAAAAAAAAGACAACTGAAATTTACACCACAGAGAGATTAATCTTTTCTCTCTATATATATACTGTATGTATATATGTAAGGATCAAGCAGATTTGTTCAAGGTGGATTAATTATGCAGCCTCAGTATAGTATAGTATACATCATGTGTGTCTGAAGATAAAGATAAACCAACTGTGTTGGTTGGTAGCTGTATGTAGTTGTGTAGAAAAAATAAGCATGCATGTATATATATATATATATATATATACATGCATATATATATATATTATCAAAAAAGAGAAAAGCCTTCCAAGGAAGGGACTGCACACTCCGTGAGCTTCGTCAGGTGCTCATAGCACCTGCCGGAGTGTGCAGTCCCTTCCTTGGAAGGTTTTTCTCTTTTTTGATGTCTATGCCTGCTACTGTAACTAGACTTGCACCTCGCACGGGTCTTTTTGGATGTGCAGGAGTCCTCTTTTTTGTCTATATATATATATATATATACATATACATACATACTAGGAGGTACAGTACCAACCATTGATTGATTGATTGATAAATGTAAACATCCTTTTAGTCTTAATGTCTGACCGTAACTTGCTGTTTACATGTATCACTAATTCAATCAATCAATCAATCAATCAATCAATCAATCAATCAATCAATCAATCAATCAATCAATCAAAGGTTGGTACTGTACCTAGTAAGTAAATCCATGGTCCATGGTTCATCAAGTAAGAACACTGTCTTACTGACTGGATAACTCGATGACTTAAATTAACCTTTTTAAATTTGATAACAGTTAGAAAAGAGAACTGGATTAACTTCCTCATTTAGCCTGTTTCAATTCACTAAATTCGAGTTTCTTTGATATTTCTGTCTCATCTGAGTCCCAACAGGACGAGAATGAGGCCATTATGTTATGTTATGTTTTATGTCCATAAACATAATGGCATAGTCCTTGGAACATGAACATGAGCCATGTGGAATATCTATAGAATGAGAATCCTTGTCAAGTTAAAGTATTGCATGTGTACTGAATACTTTTATGCTCTTTAGATCATCAATGCTGAACAGTGTCACCAACCAGTGTACTGACAGTTGACCCTGAATACGCTACAGACAGGAAGCTGGCATTGTTTCCGCTTCTTATTTCTGCTGTGCACGCTTCATCTTAGTCCCATCATGGCTTATATCCTGAACGACTGCACTATTGTTTACTCTGACAATGTCACTGCTGGTGTTTCAGTGGATTGTGAACATCGTCAACTTGTTAGCGTACCGGATGACATTCCCAGGGACGTTACATCATTAACACTCCAGAGAAATGTAATTCGAAAAATAAACAGATTTTTACCATCTGTCAAATCTCAGAGATTTGGAACTGGGTTTTAATTATATAACCCATATAGATGACGGGGCTTTTGTCCATTTCATGGAACTTAAAGTGCTCCATATGAACGACAACAACCTAACAACACTGACCGACAATATGTTTCAGGGACTGTGCTTGGATAAAAAAAACATCCAATTCATCAACCCTGCTGCCTTCCAGTTACTCCCCAGTTTAGAGGCACTAAATCTGGAGTTTAACCATATACATCAAATGACTCAATTCATGAGTTAGTGTCTTTTCAGTCAAAATAACTGCCATCAAACATGTCGTGTGAGCTCAGGGAGTTGAAACTTAATTCAGAGTCAAAAGTTTAGCAATTCAACGGCTGCATTACCACATCTTGAGACAATTGAGCTTTCAGACGGTGAAGGATGGGAGTGGGACATAACAGACAAGTATTTTCTCAGAAATATAAGTAGGCTACTGTGTATTGACAGTGATCAATGTCTCTGTGTTCCGTTCTATGCCTGCTCTCAGGTATGTGTTAACATGGCCGACAACCCTTTCGATTGTGATTGCTCGAATTATGACTTCCAGCAGTGGATGCAGAACAACCGAATGCAGGTGCGTGCAGTTGATGTTCACCGCTACATTTGTGCTTATCCACTGGCTATAAAGGGTACCAGGTTTCTGGACATTGACTATCATTCTTGTTGGGTGGAGGCTATTCATCTGCTACATTTCCTCCACTTTGTGATTGTGCTGCTGACTCTGCTCACATCCTTCACTTATCACTTCCTGAGGTTGCATCCTCTATGCCTACTACCTCTTCCTGGCCGTCCTTCACGACGCCAAGGAAAGAAAGAGGGATCTCCTCTGCGCTACGATGCCTTCATCTCCTACAATGTCCACGATGAGCTCTGGGTTTGCAGAGAAATGCTTCCAGTGCTGGAGGGAGAGCAGTGCTGGAGACTCGATAAAAAAGTTTAGCATCACAACGGCTGCATTACCACATCTTGAGACAATCGACCTGTCAGACTGTTGTGGTGAAGGATGGGAGTGTAGGCTATTTTCTCAGAAATATAAGTACGGTGTATTTTAGTATTTATTCGCAACATTCTACATCTTTTTACTCTATCAGAAAGTCTCTTCAGAGCCTTGATTCAGTACCTGGATCTGGAGTACGTGGATGAGTGGATAAACGGAGGTCTCTTAAACATCGCCTGCAAAACACCTACACTGAGGACACAAAAAGTAACCTATAGCAATATTGGCAACGTAAGTGAACAACTGGCACATTGCACTCAGCTAACCAACCTAGATTTACCATTCAACTACCTGACTGAACTGTCTAAGGATTCAATAAAACAAATGAAGCAACTGAGTCATCTGAACCTCGCCAGTAACCATCTTTCCCAAGTGCCAGATGATGTTAAGAATCTCTCAACGCTTCAAATACTAAACCTTATTGACAATGAATTGAATGACTTAGACTGCTTAGACTTACATTTAATCAGACTCACACACCTTCATCTAGAATAGCGTCACCAAGATGCCAAAAGCCGCGAGCGGCAGGCGTCTCTTCCGGAGGCATTGTCCTGGGCCGTGGGCACGTCTGCCGTCGTTTGCCTCGCAAGCGGAGGCATTGTCCTGGGCCGTGGGCACGTCTGCCGTCGTTTGCCTCGCAAGCGGAGGCATTGTCCTGTGCTGTGGGCACGTCTGCCCAATATGTGTGTTTGAATCGTTTAACAGAGGTAAGGCAGTTCTGCTACTAGACTGTAGTTTGATCTCAGTTAATCATGTCCAGGTATTAATGGTATCCTTTTGTTTGTATCAGGAGAACTCAATCCAGTCTGCCTTGCCTCTGCTGTTTTTGGCCTCTTTATTTTGGTTATGATTTCGTTTCGTTTTGTTTTATTTTGTTTGGTGCAAACCTAGCTCTCATGAATTGATGCCATAAGGCTTGAACATAACGTTATATTGGGCTCTGCCTCAGTTTATAGTAGTGCCAGTAGCTAAGGGTGCTGTAGTTGTAGTCCCGACAGGTGGTGGGTCACGTGGTCCTGTAGGCTGTCTTGGGGTAATAGCTATAGTGCATGATTGTTTAATGTGAGACCAGTGATGTGTGTATAATTGTATTCTCTTCTCTTGCAGTGCTTTATGTGAAGTGTGCGATATTTTGGTGGCGGTGACCTTCCCCCTCACTCCCTCACTCCCTGCCTTCCTCCTGTCAGCAAGGACACCTTGGCACCCCCTGACTACTGGTAGTTTTACGATATTAGGCTCTGCCTTTTTTAGATCCTTTTGATAATGACCTGTGATAATAAAGTCACTTTTAAATAGCATTTTGTATTAAATTACAACATAATTAAATAAATACATTGTCTAAACCTACCCTCTTCTTACAGTCATCTCAAGTCATTTCTCATTTCATTCTGCTATAACTTATCAATAAAACCATATATATTACTTTAAACTGGAACTGCACGTCTCTGCTCCCATTCTTATATCTGCCCAGTGGGCTGTATTGTGTATTATATTCTCTGGGTGAAATTCCCATTGTGGCGTAGTCTGGCTCTGTTTCCGGGCCTTAGTGCCCAGGTTACACATGCTTTCTATGGCATAGGCAGCTCCCGGCTGGATCCGCCGGGAGAATCTACGCAGCTGCGCCACATGAGAAAAATAATTAGAGCGAAAGAGAGAGAGAGGAGTGTGTGACGATCAGAAATCAGCAGAGAGTGATCAACGTTTGCTATACTCTATGACATAGAGTATAGCAAACTCATTTTGGGGCAAGGGCCACATTGCCCACACACACACACACACACACACACACACACACACACACACACACACACACACACACATTCCTGGTACTCAGCTGTTCATTGTTAAGCAATGAATGAAGCTAATTTGAATTAGCCTACCCAGGCTACATTTGAATTGAAATAAGTGGCCATTAACAAAGGTGACACCCCATAGCATGGCCACAGGGTAATCCAATGTATCTGATGTCCATTGTTTCTTTTTTCACGCCTCCCTTTTCAGCAGCTAGACTGGGCAAAATGTGTGTTTGGGTGGGGGGGGGGGGTGCATGATGTGTGTTTGGGGTCGGGGGACTGGGAGAATGGTTGGGATGTGTGTGTTCATGTGTTGAACAAAAGGCCTTTTAGTCGATTCCTGAAAAATGGAAGAGTAGTGTTTAAAATGACACTCTTCTACAGAAACAAGCTGTCTGAAGAACAACAACACACCGCACACACTGATTCTAACTTGGACGGAGAGCGCTGCGATTACATACATACACAGTTAAAATAATGCAAACACGACCGCGTCGACACCTGGCGTGGTACAAGCGGGACGAACCGAGGCGCATATATGGATAAGAACAACAACACCAACACTACACGCACACGCGCGCGCTGCAACAACGCGCTGCAACACAAAACAGCTACGTACAGTGTGTGTGTGTGTGTGTGTGTGTGTGTGTGTGTGTGTGTGTGCGTCCGTGCGTGCGCGGGGGGGATTTTGTATCGCCTCGCGATGCAAAGCAAATGGCACAAAACGCTAATAATAATAATACAAAATAAGAACATTACACTAATAACAACAATAATATCAACAGTACAGAGAACAGTACAGTACACATGACTACAGTACAGTACAGAAAGAAGGCTCACATCAGAATATTAATCCATGTAATAATAATAATAATAATAACAAATAAGAACACAACACTAATAACAACTATAATATCAACAGTACAGAGTACAGTACAGTACATCAGAATATTAATCCATGTAATAATAATAATCATCATAATAATAAAAAATAAGAACACAACACTAATAACAACAGTACAGAGAACAGTACAGTACACATGAGTACAGTACAGTACAAAGACTTACAGTACAGTACAGTACAGTACAGTACAGTACAGTACAGTACAGTACAGTACAGTACAGTACAGTACAGTACAGTACAGTACAGTATACTGTTCCTGCGCCTTGCCATGCTCGCTTTCATACACAAATACACAAAACCAAACAAGGTCACTCAGCCAGCTTTGCAACTTTGCGCTTTCCAAGCAAATGCATAAATGAAAACATCATGGGTTGCCATTGCCTTCTTCCCATTTGCGTATCGCATGGCGCTAGGATGAGCGGGCCGAAGGCCCGCGAAATTCTAGTGCTATACATATGTTCTATGATGTGCTATGACTACATACAATGCAATTATTGTGCTGTCTACATGACATGCTATAAGTCTGTTTCAAATGCTATCTAAGTCTAAAAAGTGCTATCTAAGGGGGTAGGATAAGTGCTATGGGCCATTATGGAGTCTGAAAGGTGGGCTTTTGTGATGGGCCTTCAGCCTTTCACATTGAAATAGACCAATCACTGTTCTCTCAACTGGGTGAGAGGTGTGAGAAAGTGTGGGAGGTGTTTTTCTGGACAAAGACAACACACTGGCCTACATACAATATGTATATATACCGGCCATTACCGTCCTCCTGCTGCCACTCCTGCCAGTGCTGAGTCAGACCACGACAGACACACGCAGACTGCACACCATGGAGTGACCTGTGACCACCACCAAGCAGCTTCAGTTCAACTATCAGACCTTCTGTTGTGAGAAGCCAAGTTATTACAGGTAAGGATGTATGCCTTCTGCCTTCTCCCCATTTCTGATAAACGCATATAGTTGCCTAAGAAGGTTTCTGTACTTTAACTTGACTTTGATTGATGATCGATACTTTATTAGTCAGAAATGTAAAACAGCACAGTACAGTCAAGACATTAAAGCTAAAAGGATATCACAAAAAAGTCCTGGGGACTTGTTTCCCTTGTGGACTTCTATCATGTCTATCCACCAGTTTCCAGTGTCCCAGGAGGCCTTGCGTGAATTATGCAATTAAGGATGTAATCTTTACTTCATTACATCCATTATTATTTGTATTATATTATCTTATGTATTGTTGTGTTTACAGTACTCTGTGGAACAATGTACTATGCACACATGTGTGAGTGAGAGACAAATATCTGCAGTGGTAGATACATAGTACTATGTTTTACTTTAGTATCAATACTGCAATATAGAAATACACTGTTACAAGTAGTCCGTAATTCAACATTTACTGGAGTAAAAGTACAAAAATGTTGGCTTAAAATGTACTTAAAGCACCAAAAGAAAACGTAGTCATTGGGCAGAATGTCCCATGTTTCAATAGCAGATCTACAAGCTCACAATGTGTTGTTGGCCGAGTTGCACCATGGGAATTATATCATCCCTCCTGACCTAGACTAGACTGTGCTTTATGTGCAAGTCCAGTTTGTGCACCAAAGATCCTCAGAACATGACTAATTTGACTCATGTGTTCAAAGCGCATTTTGCCAATGTATAACATTACAAAACCCCACTCTGCTCTTACTTTTTCAAATTAGAAATGTAAACTTAATGTTGATTTGAAATATGAAGAAGATTTCTCCAACTACTATGTGTATGTGGTTTAGTCTTTCTGCATGGCTCCATCTTGTCTCCATGGTTTGATCTTGTACGAGTTCTAAATTCAGATGTATCATAACTGATGGGGACTTTACAGATAGTTTAAGGGCCAGTGTTGACTTTCACCTCAATAACATTCTTTTGTGTGTGTACACTTTGCAACAGGTCTGTGGTGGTGTGAGCTTCAGATCAAACACAGGAGGACAGATTGTCTTTGCACGGCTACAGGAGGGAATACTGACTCAGACCACTGGAACCTGCTGAATGGACAACAACCACGATTCACAGTGAAAGTAAACTTCAGGGAACATTCTAGAGGAGGTGTTACCACCACTGACTGAATTCCTGTATTAGTTGCTTGTAGCTTCACTCAGAGACTAAATGGCCGCCAAGTCGTCTTTTTCAGAAGAGGATTTTTCCTGTTCTGTGTGTCGTGACATCTTTAAAGATCCCGTTCTCCTGTCATGTGGCCACAGCTTCTGTACAGCTTGTTTGCAGCAATGGTGGAGACAGAAGAGAATACAGGAATGTCCAGTTTGTAAGGAAATACATTCAACAGATCATCTACCCCGGAATCTGGCTATGAGGAATCTGTGTGAGGCCTTCACGAGACAGAGAGCTTCAAAACGTAAGAGAACTTCATCAGGGGATCTCTGCGGTCTGCATGCTCAACTCAAACTGTTCTGTCTGGAATGTCAAGAGCCAGTGTGTGTTGTGTGTCGAGATTCTGAAGAACACAACAACCACAGTTTCAGACCCATCGATGAAGCTGCTCTGGATCGCAAGGAGGAAGTCCAGAAATCACTGAAGCCTTTACAGGAGAAGCTGGAGGTCTTAGATAAAGTTAAAAAGAAAAGTGAAAGATATCAAAGCTATATTCGAATATACAATGTGGGGACAAAGCTATATTCGAATATAAAATTGTGGGACACCGGAAGCAGGCAACTGTTGGAGAAAATGTAATAGTGCAATGGCTGACCACTTCCACATATTCTGGGACTGCCCAATAATACAACGATTCTGGCTAGAAATAGTATCGGACATTAACACAATAATGGGTTTTGAGATTGAATTTGAATTTACAAAGGTTTACCTGTGTAACATACCAGATGACCTTAATACCCCAGATAAATACCTTCTTAAAATATTGCTAGTGGCAGCAAAAAAGGCAATAACCAAGAAGTGGCTGGATAGAAGCCCGCCTAAGAAAGGAGAGTGGACAGCCATTGTACGAAACATATACGAAATGGAGGAACTTACTTTCGCAGTTAGGATATGTACAGAAAAGTTTCACAGATACTGGTTGAAATGGATATTATACATGGGAATAGACATTTTGTAAAGGATCTGTATGAATGAATAAGAGGTGAACACTGTCATTAATCTGTCATTAATGATGTCATTATTGTATCTGTTGTGCTCACGTTTTTGTTTTATTTGTTTTGTCCACTGTTTACCCTTCGTTTCGTATTTTATTTTATTTTTAGGATTCTCTGTTTTCCCTCTGTTTTATTTTTCACCTTCCGTCATTGTTTTTCATAATCTTGTACATTGATTTAATTTAAACAACAAAAAGAATGGAATGCCGATGTATAATTATCATGAAACCTGTAACTGGGAGCGAACTGACTAAAACGAACTGAAACTACTCAAAGAGGGTTCCCCTACCCACCTGGAACTGTATGACCCGTAACACAATGAAAGTTAATAATAATTAATGTAACAAATGACTTGTAACAATTACAAAATGTACTGTGATGCCCAATGTGACCCACCTGTTCACCGAAAATTCTAAATAAAAACAAAGTTTCAAAAAAAAGTGAAAGAACAGCAATATACATTAAGGCCCAGTTCCAGTACACAGAGATACAGATTAAGAAACAGTTTAAGAAGCTTCATCAGTTTCTACAAGAGGAAGAGGAGGCTAGGATCACTACACTGAGGGAGGAAGGTCAGCAGAAGAGTCAAATGGTGAAGGCGAAGATTGAGGGTCTGAACAGAGACATATTAACCCTTTCAATCAGAGACATAGAGGAGGAGCTGAGAGCTGAACACATCTCATTCCTGCAGAACTACAAGACCACAATGGAAAGAGTCCAGTTCACACTGCAGGCCCCACATCTGGTCTCGGGACCACTGATAGACGAAGCCAAACACCTGGGAAACCTGACCTTCAGAGTCTGGAACAAGATGAAGGACATTGTCTCCTACACTCCCGTCATCCTGGACCCCAACACTGCGGGAACAAACCTCATCCTATCTGAAGATCTGACCGGCGTGATATTCGCAGAGGCAGGGCAGCTTCCTCCTGACAACCCGGAGAGGTTTGCCCAATGTCCCCTCGTTGTTGGTTCCGAGGGCTTTAACTCAGGGACTCACAGCTGGGACATTCAGGTTGGGGACAATTTTGGTGCAGACTGGGATGTGGGTTTGTTAGCAGAGTCGTACACAAGGAAGGGAAAAGGAAAGGGTGAACACTATACAATAAGGTTAGAAGAAGGGATCTATAAAGCAGGCTCCTTACTAAGGAAAACCACTGTTTCATTGAAGCAGGCACCTCAAAGGATCAGAGTCCAGCTGGACTGGAACGAGGGGAAGCTGTCATTCTCTGATCCTGATACTGACACATGCATACACACCTTCACACACACCTTCACTGAAACACTCTTTCCATACATTTTAAGCATTAGTGAAACTGTTCCTTTGGCGATTTTACCAGCGGTGATCAGTGTGACATGATGATGATGATGACGACAGTCTTTAAGGGGGAATATTACTCAGTTTTATAGAATATATGATTGTGTTGTCGCATTAACAGTTTTCAAACCTATGAAATGCCCAGCTTATTTTTTTTTGCGCAAGGGACCCCCGTTCCCTAGAAGAGAAGATTAATGGTAAAAAACAATTCAACATCATTTAAAACATGTTTTGTATTTTTCAGTCATGTGGATTAAACCTTGATGTGAACTTTGAATTCTTGCCTGGTTTCTGTGTTGTACTGTCTGAGTCACTGAACGTTACATAAATAGTTAAATATTCACAACTAATATATTGACTATACAGGTTAAAGATGTTTAATTGTAAAATATTATATCATGGGTCAAACTAATTCACTTTGTTAATATTGGAACATTATGACGTATGCCTACATTTTGGAAATACTATAGCAATTCATAATTCCAGTATATTTTGTATTCAGATATGACTTCATATGACATTCTGATCTGCCTATAGTGACAGGTAGGACTTTGGTGTCAACTTGACCAAAGGCATAACTTCATAATTTCACCACCAGCCAAATGAATTAATGTGGGCTAGTTGAAAGAGAAAAATCACACCCGTGTGAACTGAGTGGTGTAAGGTCTTATATAGCCTGTCTGACGTAATGAAATCATGTCTGACGTAATGAAATCACACCCGGGTGAACAGGGTGAACATAGCAACCATGCTCATTTTTTCTGCACAGACTAACAAAGCCAGTTGTACGTAATGAAATCACACCCGGGTGAACAGGGTGAACATAGCAACCATGCTCATTTTTTCTGCACAGACTAACAAAGCCAGTTGTACGTAATGAAATCACACCCGGGTGAACAGGGTGAACATAGCAACCATGCTCATTTTTTCTGCACTAACAAAGCCAGTTGTAGGAGTGGTTTACACCACTCAAAAAGTGCCTTGATTCAGTGGGATTCAGCACAAAAGCCTCTGCCCGGGCTCTGGACAGGGCCCAAATTAGCCAATATTGATCACACCTGATCACCCCTAGATCTCCATATATGGACAGCTTTTGAATGCTGCTCTCAGGGCAGCTTAAATGATATACATACACCAATGTTAAATTGCTGCCCTGAGCCTGAGGGCAACTTTTGAATTCTGCTCTGAGGGCAGCTTAAATGCTATACATACTGTAAAACCATGTTCATTTGCTGCTCTGAGGGCAGCTTTTGAATGCTGCTCTCAAGGCAGCTCAATTTGTCTGGTGTCCAGGCTAATCTCTATATCTCAAATAAGGGACCTATAGCTTAATGGAAATGCTAAAAGCTTTGTGTTGTTTCAAACAAACACACATACAGTAGACACACGTATGTGACTCAAATACAAAGTACAAAGAAATACACAGAAGTACAGATCTATACATTTATTTGTATTTGTTTAACTTAAGTCCAGAACTCAAGTACTGTAAATGTACTTCATTACTGTCCAACCACTGTTTTGTGTGTGTGTGTGTGTGTGTGTGTGTGTGTGTGTGTGTGTGTGTGTGTGTGTGTGTGTGTGTTCCGTTCCATTGAGTGTGGCTGCGCTCCATGTGTGTGTGTTCCGTTCCATTGAGTGTGGCTGCGCTCCATGTGTGCTGCAGGTGTTGTCTCATTGCCTATGAGGGGGAGACCTCAGCAGTGTAATTATTATTATTATTTAATCACAAGCTGTCAATACTTTTCGTTGGTTCAATATTCACAAAACCCACAGAGTAAAAAAAGGTAAGACGTATAAGCTGCTATTTACACTACTTTTGTGTGATACCATTGTACAAAGTAGGGCATTAAATTATGATTTATAATACATAACATGTAGAAATATGGCGATACGATATCTCTGCCCGACAGCCACGTCGTTAAAAGATGAAGCCATGATGCACTCAGAGCTATTTGACATGACAGTCATGACATAGTGACATCACAGGTCAGTGGTCGATGCTCTCATAGACTTCAAAACTATACTGGACGCCGTGCTCCTCCTGCACGCCTTCTGCTACACCTGCAACCCTGCAACACAAAACACATGACGGACACAGTGTTACTTTTGTCCACTAAAACTATGGCGAAAAATGTTTGTCGACTACCTGTTTTCACTGAGGAAAACAATATAAAAACTAAGCCATGATGACTAAAAGGGTTATAGTGGTTAAAGTGATTTATTAAGACATTTTGCGATTTATTAAGACTTTTTTTGGGGGGAAGAGCCGCAAGGAACCCACTTTGAGAACCGCCGTACGTTTTCTTCCACCAAGTCTCTTCAAAACAGCCGATTGGCTATTTTGGCTGAATGTTCGTCTCCACAATAGGTTCTCAAAGTGGGGTCCTGGGAAATTTGTTTAATACAGCATCACAATCATTTTAACACCTTGATCCATTTTTTTTATACGTTGACCATTCAAAAATAGCAGATATACAAGCTCACTGCGCGTCACTGCGAGCTTGTACATCCATCTGCTATTTCTGAACATTTTGGAAAATTCTTTGGGGAAAAAAATAATATTTTTGATTTATTTTTTTTACACATAATTTTCAGAAGGGGGTCCACAGCCAAATACATATCAATTCGGGGGTCCTTGACTCCTTGAGCACTACTGACCCCTTGAGCACTACTGCTCTAGGGGTCATGTGTAAAACTCACCCAGACAGGAGGCGGTATTTGTCCATGCTGATCTCAGGCAGGAAAGTGTCACAGTCAAACTGTTTGTGGACCCGGGTGACAAACAGCCTCCTGGTCCCCGGGCTCTCCATCACTTCCTGGAGGGTGGGCGGGTGGGCACACACACACACACACACACACACACACACACACACACACACACACACACACACACACACACACACACACACACACACACACACACACACACACACACACACACACACACACACACACACACACACACACACACACACACACACACACACACACACACACACACACTTCAACACAGCATGTCTGTCTGTCTGTCTGTCTGTCTGTCTGTCTGTCTGTCTGTAGGATTGACTCACACCATATTGTCACTGTCGGGGTTTAAAACTTGTATGTCCAAAACTATTAAACAGAAAAATAAATTGAAAGGTGTCGTGAGCTTGTGGATCGGATATTATTTTGCTACAGTCGGACAACAGTATCGCTACTCTTGTCCGACGAAGTAGGGCATTCATTTACTAAAAAACATAGTAGAAATATTATACATACAAGGTTTCTGCCCGACAAATACATTATGCTCTCACACTCATCCTTGAGCTGGTCTCCATGACGACTGAACTGACAACAAAGGGAAGTGTGTGACAAAGGTTCAAACTTAGTCATCACAGGTGTCCGAGATTCACCGTCATTTATATTTGATAACGTGCAGAAACCTTGTGTATGTCAATTTCTCAACTTTTGTGTAAGTTAATACCGGCGTACTTCATCGGACAAAAATGTCCCGCAAAAATAGACGATCTACAAGCTCAGAATGCGTCGCGATGTAGAGCAATGTTTTGCTATTACTGAAAGTCAAAGTGAAAGTGTGTCTGTGGGTTGTATAATCCAGTGTTTCCCAACCTTTTTTGTCCCAGGGCACACTTTTCATAGCCTAAAAATCTCAGGGCACACCTAGATATACGGTGTATAGGCCTATCTATATACATATACATACATATGTGTATGTATGTGTATATAATATATACAGTATATATATAAATTATATACAGTATATATATATATATATATATATATATATATATATTCATGGTTCCAAAAAATTAACTATTTTAGTTATTTTTCGTTAGTACCACAGCCCATAGCCATATAGAACCTCAGACTTTATTGAATAAAAAAACTTTGGGGGATTTAATAATAAAAAAATAATTCCTTGAGAAAAAATAGCTCATATGCAATGTGAAATGCCACCTAATTCTTAATCTTTTTCCTTGTCTTTATTATGGGCCAACTTGTGAAAGCTGCATGCTTTTATTGTGAAGGGTCTCAGTTCTCACAGCCTGCATATTTCCAAGCTCACAACGCGTTGTGAGCTTGTCGATCAGCTATTTTCAGCATGGAACACGTGTACGACGAAGAATAAATCAGGCATCACTGCGCTTCTGTGGAGGGAGGGAGATATATTGTGTTGGCCGAACGAGGCGATCATGTATGGACACTTGGACAGCTATTTTTGGTGGCACATTATGTTTAATCACAACAACGTCACGTTTACTTTACCTCCTCAGTGTTTGGGTCGGGACATGTAGGACTGTATGTGTCTGCTGTCTACGTGCATATGCGCGAAATGTAGCGTCTTCTGGATGCATCTCTTTTGCATTAACATTTCAATGGCCGAGGGTCGTTACGCCAGGGCTCCACCGGACGCGTTGCGTCTCCGTCGCGTCGCGTCAAAAAACGCACCGCTTCAATTTTAATGCACGCGTCGCGTCTCCGTCAACGCGGGCAGTGGAGCCACCCTTCATTGATTAAAAAGGGAACATTCCCTGACGGTGACGGAGACGCGACGCTGACGCGCCCGGTGGAGCCCGGCCGTTAAAGTCTATTGTTCCGTCGTTATCGCACGTCTAATGGTTAGACGTGTGACAACAACAACGACGCAACAATAGGAAGCCTGCAGCCCAGTAGCTATAATATTGCTTTCGGGGGAGGCTTAGTGTTATTTTCGGTAAAATCAGGCGGCACACCTGGACACATCAAACGGCACAGTAAAGTGCCGCGGCACACAGGTTGGGAAACACTGGATAATCAATGGAATGCATCAAGACCTTGTGACTAAATAATAACTCCATTGAATCTGATTGTGACTAAAATAATAACTACATTGGATCCATTGGAACTCCTGAAATTAACAGTTTTGGACATAGAAGGTTTCCAACCAACAGCAACGGACCAACGGTATTCAAATGTCCTTGAAACTGAATCAATAGATCATATTAGCAGATCTTCCTCGTCTAAGGAGCTGTTTCATAGCCAGTGGGACAGAACATACTGTCAGTGAGTTTGTATGTTAATAAACAATGAAGCCCCTAATTCATCATAAGATGTGACCCGCTAATAGGTTTATATTATATCAGTGCTTCTCAACATTATTTTTTAAATGATTATTATTTCTGGGGTCACCTTCTTAACACACCGCAGTTACACGCAAATAATGTTTCTACATCCGGTTCCAGCGGAACCTTCAAAATAAGGGTTTCAGCCTTCATCCACGGCATTTTCCTACCAGAACTGTTCAAGGCAAAGCAGTCACGCAGCTCTGACTTCCTTGTCAACTCAGCGTCATCTCTACACATTAACATTGATAATGTAACAGTACCTTGTAGAGAGAACTGCCTCCTATGACCCAGACCTGGTCGGCTGTGTCTGCCATCTCAGCCGTGTCCAGCAGGCGGAGCGCTGAGCTGAAGTCTGAGGCCAGGTGGTGCGCACCTGGAGGCGCTTCTCTGTGGGGGTTGATTGACAGCTGGTCAGTGCATGAGCCAGTAATGTACTCAAGTACTGCACTCAATTTGAAAATAGTTACTTTGTAGATTTTGATTAATATTACACACTAACCACTTCAAAATAGCAGACCTACAAGTTCACAATGTGTCAGCATGCAACGCATTGTGATCTTGTAGATCTGCTATTTTCAAAGGATTTCTTTTTATACATTTTGAACTTGTGAAATGGGACATTCTGCACAATGTGTACTTTTACTTTTGGTACTTAAAAGTATATTTTGACGCCAAAATACTTTTGTAATACGGGACTTCTACTACATTGCACTGCAGTAGAGATACTTTCACTTAAGTAAAGAAATGTAGTACTTTTTCCACCACTGGCATGAGTTACAGCTATGTTTAGCTTTGGCCTAATGCAAACCAATCTAGAAATAATGTCAGGTATTTGCTGTGTTCACTGAGGCGTTTTTTAAGGTGCTTAAAGGATAACTTTGTTTTTTAGTTATTTTTCATCTGTACTTTTTCAATTGTTGTCCGGGAAGTTCAGCCGGTCCTCGGTAGAGCTCTCGCCTTTGGACCAAGGTTGGTCATAGGTTCGGTCCCGGGCAACTCAGTGTATGAGTAGCACGGCTTGGGTGCAGAAAGTTGTGTGGTCAAGTACTGGGACCTAGGCATGCATGATATAATCTGTAGCATAATCGGAATCGGCCATATCGGCCATAAAAATGCCATATTGGTATCGGAACAGTCTCAAAATAATCCTGATTAATTAATCAGTTTTCACCAGCACGAAAAATGTATACATTTATCAAGGAGTTCAATATAAATCAAAAGTTTCTAGTACCCCTAGTCTTGAACAAAAGTCAAATCGAATATGATGTAAAATCTTAAGTAAAAATGATTTTTACTAAAAAATCATTCAGTTGTGAGAACAGACACTTGGAAAAGAGTATAGGCTATTTATTGTTTGATTGAATACTTTATTGACAGGCTTTGGGCCAAGCCCCTAGGGCCTAGGCTTGTTTCCATTGTGGTCCTCTGTATAATTTCGGAATCTGTCAGAATCCGTATCGGCAGATATGACCCTGCAAATAATCGGAGATCGGATATCGGTCAGAATTCCATAATCGTGCACCCCTATACTGGGAGATGGAGCCCCACACCTACCATCAGCTCTAGCACATTGTAATAGGGATAGACTACAGCTTTATCGGCTGATACCGACAATAATCCCCTCTGACCTACTTACTTATTGTTAATCGCAATAATTTGTATGACAATAAATCGTCAAGTAAAATGTAATGATGGTGATTCGTGACTGCCCCATTCATACAGTACATACTTGAGTTCTCTGCTGAGGACGATGTTGATCCTTCCGCTGAGAGGTCTGTTCTTCTCCGGGATGGAGAACCACGTCTTTCTGCCCATTATCACCACGTTCTGTTTACCTAGAACAGTGGTTCCCAAACATTTTAGCCCGTGACCCAAAAGAGAAATTAGACATTCCCCCGTGACCCAAATTAGTGAAAATAGCAAATTGGCTACAAAAAAAAGGAAAAAAAAGAGTGAGCGGCACCCACAGCCAGAATACTAGAGGAAGTGACAACAACGATCTGGTAACACCCACCTATAGAACAAACATGGGTAAATTCTCCTTCTATAATACAGCACCGCCACCCAAATGTGGATCACTGGCTTCTTTTAAAACAGGCCTCACTTCTCCATTGGAAAGGTGGTCACCCATTCATATAGTGTTTTATATTTGTGATGATATTGTACAGTATTTTAAATACATAGGACCTCAATGGAAACATGCCCACAGGGCTTTTGGGGGTTATCCTTTTAGAGTAGACCAAGTGTTTGACCGTACTTGAACTATTTGCATTTCTATTTAATACAGTATTCAATCAATGAAAAATACACACTTAACCACTTCAAACGTGGCCTCCCTATTTTCGACATGTCAGTATAATACCTCAGTAATGAACAATGTCGCTGTCGGGTGGACAAAACCATTCCTTTTTTTTAAAAACAGTGAAAATCTTGTAGATTGTACATGAAGTGAACCAAAAACGTCAGTTACCTTCAGCAGATGGGGTTGATGTCATCTTCCGGAAATGTTTGAATTCATTACTGTAATAAAATAAAGAACAACAAAAAAAGTTAATTCAAGACTTGGTCAGTAACAAGGTGACACATTATTTACTAATGTTTCTTTTTTATTTTAATTGATTTCACTAGACATATTATATTACATCTTTTAGACGACTATAGCAAATTAAAAGACTGCACATTTCAAAATGTACACAATACGTTGTGTAGTGTGTGTGTGTGTGTTTTTTTTCCAGGGGTCCTTGAGGGGGCTCCCCAGCAGCATTTTTACTCGAGTCGTGACCCATAAAAATTGGTCCGTGACGCGTGACACACATGGGAAAATTCTGTCTTTCAAGGGACGGCAGGCAATATAATAGCCTGTCTCTTTAATTCTCTCATTGCACCATCTTGTGCAACAAACATAATGGACTGTGGACTCTGAACACAACCCAGCAGACATGGCTTTAGTTTTTGTTGCTGTCAGATGGAAAGTTAAAACATGTGTGAAGATCAACGTGTCACAATGCTTGTACATCGTCTATGTTCAATACTTTTGTATGACGAAGAATGGCATTTCATTTATGAAAAACATTAAAAGTTGAAATATTAAGTAATTAGGTTTCTGCCCAACAGCAATGATAGTTTAGTCACTTTAGTGCATGGTTAATGTATGCTGTCTAATCCTACCGGTTTCTCAAAGTGTGGCCCAGGGACCCCAGGGGCCCTTGGAGGCGCCTTCATGACTGATAGTTCATCTTGTTGTTACACATGTAGGCTACTACAAGTAAATGCAACTACAGAACATACAAGAATGTCTATTTGGGTCAGTTCCATCTTATATTAACAATGGTAGACAGACAGCAATACCCACAGTATGCTAGACAAGACAGACAGACAGACAGACAGACAGACAGACATGCAGTGTTGAAATGTGTGTGTGTGTGTGTGTGTGTGTGTGTGTGTGTGTGTGTGTGTGTGTGTGTGTGTGTGTGTGTGTGTGTGTGTGTGTGTGTGTGTGTGTGTGTGTGTGTGTCATGTGTGCCCACCCGACAGACAGACAGACAGACAGACAGCATTCTGGACCAAATGACAGATTTGATATGAGATCAAATCATGCCCCAAAATAAAAAGGTTCTTTAGATATGAGTTAATCACTGCTTTAAATAAAAAAATAATTTTAGAATCGCTATCTATCCCTTACTTCCTGTGTGTGTGTGTGTGTGTGTGTGTGTGTGTGTGTGTGTGTGTGTGTGTGTGTGTGTGTGTGTGTGTGTGTGTGTGTGTGTGTGTGTGTGTGTGTGTGTGTGTGTGTGTGTGTGTGTGTGTGTGTGTGTGTGTGTGTGTGTGTGTGTGTGTGTGTGTGTGTGTGTGTGTGTGTGCGCGCGCGTTGATAGCTTGTAGATCTGTTCTCTTTTGTTGCTGTTGTCGCGAGATGCCGACGTACCTGAGTCGTATGGGATGCCAGGGTAAATTACCGTTGTTTCCGATGCCCATGTTAGGACACACGGCCACAATGGCGTTCAGGACACGAGACATTATTTTATAACTTACAATTAAACTCAATTAAATGTCATCAAAATAATAAAATGTGCCAGATGTGTTACTTGGCGAAAATAAACACCAGGCTGGTTCAATGCTGCCGCCAAATAAGCCGACGTGAGGAAGTGAGTAGTGACACAACGGAACTCTACTGGAGGAAAGTCTATGCACCCCATGGCCCGAACGGACGACGCGCTGTAATTGGCTAGTTGGTTGTTAGGCGACCGTTGACGTAATGATGCCTGAGTGGAGACGGTTAAACAAAAAAAAAACATATTAACCACTAGAGGGAGATAGAGAGTTTCTATTCTGTACATATAACTTTGTGTTGACCTGACCTCTCTAAAGCTGCTACCTTTAAACACATTTAAAATTCTGAGGCGTTTGTATATTACACTATTTAAATAGCTTTGAGAAGAATGCTGCTATTTGTCCCAAACGTGACTGCAAAAGATTTGCTATTTGTTTCAAAAAGCTTTTGGTTGAATGCTTGCTTGCTTGCTTGATTGATTGATACAATGCTAAAAGGATTGAATCCAAGAATGCACTGTCTTTGTTTCCATTGCCTATGCCGTGTATTTTAAATGTGACATGGCTCTCTATAATGTGACAATGCTGTAGCCTACAGTACCCCTCCAATTGTAGCCTATACATACTTTCCCCATTTTCCTAAATTGTTTTTTATTATATTCTGACACTTGCTTTGGCAATGTAAACGTTTTAGCATGCCAATAAAGCTCCTTTGAATTGGAAAACCGAATTGAGTAGAGTAGCCTACAGCCTACTACTTCAATGTTTTTTTCAGGCCAAGGACCCCTTAGCTAAATAAATGGTAAATGGTGCATTTATATAGCGCCTTTATCCAAGGCACTTTACATAGATTGTGCATTACATTCACACACACATTCATACACCGATGGCGACGGAAACCATGCAAGGCACCAACCAGCACATCATAGGAGCAATTAGGGGTTCAGTGTCTTGCTCAAGGACACTTCGACACTAACTCTGGGAGAGCCCGGGTTCGACATCCGGCCACTCTATCCCTGAGCCACCACCGCTGAGAGACAGATGAAGCAAGGCCCCCCACTACATATTGTTTATACAATTGTGTTGCATTGCATTAAAAAAGAAAGAAAAAAGAAAACCATTTTTTTCTTTTTTCCTCTGGCACATTATCTTTCTTATTGATTTTGTTGTTACTGCATGTATCCTACCCTTGTTAAGAATTTGTCTCATCCTCACTTTCTCTCATGTGTTTTTAACTGTGTAAATAAAATAAACTGAAATAACTCAAATTTGAAATGTGTTCACTATTTCCAATATTAACTATCCAGTCAGCATGATATGTCTGGATGATGACGATGTTCGGAAATCAGGCTCAAATAGAAGTCTGCCAGACTGAGAAGTCTAGTGAAAATCCTCAGTACAGGTCATTGAACTCAAGTGACGACCTGGGAAAATAAAAGTCAAACAATGGACTTTGTGTCCATTTGCTTTATGATACTCGTCAAATAAGTGTCCATCAACTCTCAATGACCCTTATTAATTTCCCTCAACACACTAGGAGGATGATCGTCACTGGGTTTTAGGAGTCCGGGTAGGTTTCAATATTTTAATTATTTTGGCACAGAAATATTTCCATGGTGCTCTGAAATTAATCTCAGAAACGGCTATTCTTTGATTTTTTTGAATGACATTGATGTCAGATATGCAGAGGATTCAGTGGGGTAAAAAAAAAAAGACAACTGAAATTTACACCACAAAGAGATTAATCTTTTCTCTCTATATATATATACTGTATGTATATATGTAAGTATCAAGCAGATTTGTTCAAGGTGGATTAATTATGCAGCCCCACTATAGTATAGTATACATCATGTGTGTCTGAAGATAAAGAAACATCTCTAACAACTGTGTTGGTTGGTAGCTGTATGTAGTTGTGTAGAAAAAATAAGCATGCATGTATATATATATATATATATATATATATATATATATATATATATATATATATATATATACATACATGCATATATATATATATTATCAAAAAAGAGAAAAACCTTCCAAGGAAGGGACTGCACACTCCAGGGAACAGAGACGGACAACTTACTGCATCAACTTATTTATTAGCACGACACGTTTCGCCTTGAGCTTCGTCAGGTGCTCATAGCACCTGCCGGAGTGTGCAGTCCCTTCCTTGGAAGGTTTTTCTCTTTTTTGATGTCTATGGCCTGTTTCGCACGGGTCTTTTTGGATGTGCAGGAGTCCCTTTTTTGTCTCTCTCTATATATATATATATATATATATATATATATATATATATATATATATATACATACATACATACTAGGAGGTACAGTACCAACCATTGATTGATTGATTGATAAATGTAAACATCCTTTTAGTCTTAATGTCTGACCGTAACTTGCTGTTTACATGTATCACTAATTCAATCAATCAATCAATCAATCAATCAATCAATCAATCAATCAATCAATCAATCAATCAAAGGTTGGTACTGTACCTAGTAAGTAAATCCATGGTTCATCAAGTAAGAACACTGTCTTACTGACTGGATAACTCGATGACTTAAATTAACCTTTTTAAATTTGATAACAGTTAGAAAAGAGAACTGGATTAACTTCCGTCCGTCCGTCCGTGTGTCCGTCTGTGAACAGCTAATCTCTGGCACTGTTAACCCGGTCAATGCCACATTTTGCACACACACTCCCTGGATGCCAACGATGAACCTCTGCCCCAGAATTTCCAGAACGGCCTGTTATAGCGCCACCAGGAGGCCGCTTTGTGCAAAACAAGTTTTTGGACAGTACACCTACAGATTTTGTCCAAACATCACACAAATTGGTACACAGTCTCTCTAGAGCCATTCAACAAAACAGGTCTTTCAGATTTCTCAGACTCCATCCTGATTGGCTAAGATTGCCTTCCAAAGTTCGCAGGAGTTCTCAGTTTCAAACAAAATGCTGCAAATCATGAACACATCGTGTGATTTCCGTGCAATTGTGCACGCACATTCCCACTAGGCAGAGGAAGAAATGCCACATGAACATTTTCAACTCAGCCTCATGGTGGCGCTATCACTGGCCGAAAAGTGTTTTTACCTCTAACTGCATGGATCTGTGGATAACTTTGTATGCCAACTCCCTAGAGGCCAAGGAAAAACCTTTGCCCGGAATTTTTCACATCTGCTCTTTATAGCGCCACCAGGAGGCCGACATATGTAAAACACATTTTCTAATATTACTCCTTCAGATTTTATCCACATTTCACGCAAATCAGTACACATGCTCTCCATAGTCATGTGATCAAGACGGGTTTGTTTGATTTCTCATAATCCACCCTCATTGGCTACGATTGGCTTCTAAACTTTTCAGGAGTAGCCCGTGTTGTACAAATCGCCACAACTACTCAACGCAGCGTCCGATTGCGGTGAAACTGTGCATGCATATTCCTACTAGGCTGAGGAAGAAATGCCACTTGACAGTTTTCAAATCAGCCTCATGGTGGCGCTACAACAGACCAAGCCGCGTCTCACACACACACACACACACACACACACACACACACACACACACACACACACACACACACACACACACACACACACACACACACACACGTTTATATATTACTCCTAAACATTTTGCCAAACATCACACACACTGGTGGAGACCTGTGCCCAGAACTTCACTAAATTCGAGTTTCTTTGATATTTCTGTCTCATCTGAGTCCCAACAGGACGAGAATGATGCCATTATGTTATGTTATGTTTTATGTCCATAAACATAATGGCATAGTCCTTGGAACATGAACATGATTCATGTGGAATATCTATAGAATGAGAATCCTTGTCAAGTTAAAGATTAAATAAAGTATTGCATGTGTATCGAATACTTTTATGCTCTTTAGATCATCAATGCTGAACAGTGTCACCAACCAGTGTACTGACAGTTGACCCTGAAGACGCTACAGACAGGAAGCTGGCATTGTTTCCGCTTCTTATTTCTGCTGTGCACGCTTCATCTTAGTCCCATCATGGCTTATATCCTGAACGACTGCACTATTGTTTACTCTGACAATGTCACTGCTGGTGTTTCAGTGGATCGTCAACTTGTTAGCGTACCGGATGACATTCCCAGGGACGTTACATCATTAACACTCCAGAGAAATGTAATTCGAAAAATAAACAGGACAGATTTTTACCATCTGTCAAATCTCAGAGATTTGGAACTGGGTTTTAATTATATAACCCATATAGATGACGGGGCTTTTGTCCATTTCATGGAACTTAAAGTGCTCCATATGAACGACAACAACCTAACAACACTGACCGACAATATGTTTCAGGGACTGTGCTTGGATAAAAAAAACATCCAATTCATCAACCCTGCTGCCTTCCAGTTACTCCCCAGTTTAGAGGCACTAAATCTGGAGTTTAACCATATACATCAAATTACTCAATTCATGAGTTAGTGTCTTTTCAGTCAAAATAACTGCCATCAAACATGTCGTGTGAGCTCAGGGAGTTGTAAGTTAATTCAGAGTCGATAAAAAAGTTTAGCATTACAACGGCTGCATTACCACATCTTGAGACAATCGAGCTTTCAAACGGTGAAGGATGGGAGTGGGACATACCAGACAAGTATTTTCTCAGAAATATAAGTACGGTGTATTGACGGTGATCAATGTCTCTGTGTTCCGTTCTATGCCTGCTCTCAGGTATGTGTTAACATGGCCGACAACCCTTTCGCTTGCGATTGCTCGAATTATGACTTCCAGCAGTGGATGCAGAACAACCGAATGCAGGTGCGTGCAGTTGATGTTCACCGCTACATTTGTGCTTATCCACTGGCTATAAAGGGTACCAGGTTTCTGGACATTGACTATCATTCTTGTTGGGTGGAGGCTATTCATCTGCTACATTTCCTCCACTTTGTGATTGTGCTGCTGACTCTGCTCACATCCTTCACTTATCACTTCCTGAGGTTGCATCCTCTATGCCTACTACCTCTTCCTGGCCGTCCTTCACGACGCCAAGGAAAGAAAGAGGGATCTCCTCTGCGCTACGATGCCTTCATCTCCTACAATGTCCACGATGAGCTCTGGGTTTGCAGAGAAATGCTTCCAGTGCTGGAGGGAGAGCAGTGCTGGAGACTCGATAAAAAAGTTTAGCATCACAACGGCTGCATTACCACATCTTGAGACAATCGACCTGTCAGACTGTTGTGGTGAAGGATGGGAGTGTAGGCTATTTTCTCAGAAATATAAGTACGGTGTATTTTAGTATTTATTCGCAACATTCTACATCTTTTTACTCTATCAGAAAGTCTCTTCATAGTGTAATCAGTGTGACTGACACTGCCTGTGTTTCGTTAGCACCACCCCCTCAGCTCAGCATATTACGTAGCTAGTCAGGCATAGGGTGAAGCTGTGTATTGCCCAGGTTGCCCACTTCCGGCGTCGGTTCAAACGGTCTGGCGTCGCGTCAAGTTTGTGCTCACTTACAGCGTCGAGGTAAGCCGTAGTTTTAATTAATATAGTGCTGTCTAGTTTCTAGGTTGACTTATGTAAACAACCTCTTACTTACGTTTATCTCTTCTCTTGTTAGACGTTGGTGGAGCTCTGACTTAGAGCGGACAGCCGTCATTGTATGCATGTTGGTATACAGGCTGCTAGAAACAAAGGTAGGCTTGCCTCGTACGGCGATAGCACAAACAACCCGTTGAATCTAAGAAATGGTGCGCCAGTTATTTATGTCAATGCTTATCTCGTTGGTAGACGCTGTGAACGAGAGCCCTGCTAGAGTGTGTGTGCGTGGTACACACACGAGCTGGAACGAGAGGCTGCTAGTGTGTGTGTGACATGAGTCTAGAGGTAGGCTTAGCGTCTGTATTGCGACAGCATTACGTCTTTTTATAATGTGTAAAATGTGAGTTCTCATAATGTGTTTATATTACACAGATCATGGTGTGCTGAACGAGCAAACGCACTGTTAAACAACCTGGGATGCCCTGACACCTGTTAACAGGGTATGTGCTAACCTGCATACTAAAACAATACTTTGAATGCACTTTATAGTACTAGTGTAATGCTAATGAGGGCTACGCCCAAATTGTATTCTAAGTACTATGGCAAGCACTTTAGACCCAGGATAAATTGTGAGGCTAATTCAATGTTTGCTCTATTACAGGATCGTGTACTGTCGAACCGCTGTTCTTTTTTACCTTTTATTTTGGTTTTAAATTCTATGCTGCTACATTTTTATTGTTTTAGACTGTACCTGAAATAGCCCATGTGGCTTTAAACGAGTCCTTAATTGTCGTCGTTACCAAACTTGCTTTAATAGGCATCAAAGACAGACATATACTTGGTTAATGGTTATGCTGCAGACTGGCGCTTGATTACTGCCCCTTTTGCTGTGTTTATGGCTTTTAGCCTTTTGATATTGTTTTGCAGTGATCTTTGCTGTGTTTAAAGCGTTTAATGCCTTTTACCTTTGGCTCTGAGTGGTTTCGATTTGCTCATTTGCAGTGTTACCTGTGTGTATGGAACTAATCAAATAAGACATCTCAGTACAGCTATTTACCCAAGTTATGATCTGACTAATTAAGCCTTTTGCAATCTATATTGGTGACATTTGGAAATGTGTTTTGATTAAATGCCAATACTGTGTACGTTTCTAAATAAAGTTCTATGTACATGAGCAACCGACCATCATTATTCACCATTGTTCACTCAACTGAACACTTACCTTTCGGGTCTCCCACCCTGTAATTGGGAGTGGCGTAGTAACTGTGATACTAGGAGTACTGTGTGACTCCATTTGGTTACGATTGGCGTAGCCGGCAGGACCTTTAAATGTTGGTCGGTTGTTGAATGGTACATGGTATTGGTTTAGTAGCAGCATAGTTGGGTTTTTATTTTTTTGAGTTTTAAAGAACAGCGGTTGGCAGTTGAGGCTGCTCCCACGTGAAGTAATCCCCTGGTGGCTCTCCCTGGGACTGCAGTCGCTATGGAGGAAGAGCTCCGGAGACTACGGGAGGAGATGGCTCAGCTTCGAGCTGAAAATCAAAGACTTTCTGTGTCAGAACAACCATCTGACACTGTAAACAATGCACCTACACCCCCACCCCCACAGAGAAGAGAACAGACCGTTTACCTCCCTAGGGAGCGCAAATGCCCCAAATTCTCAGGGTCTTCACTTTCTGGGGCTTTAACTGTGGATGAGTGGGTGGAGGAGGTGGAGGGTTGTTTGAGGGCAAGGCACATGTCCACAATTGACAAAGCATTGTTTGTGTACGACCATTTGGAAGGTACTGCTCGCACTGAAATTAAATTTAGAGATCAAGGGGTAAGGGAGGATTCTGAGCAGATTATTACAATACTACAGGAGGTCTATGGGTGCTCAAAATCCTATGTATCTTTGCAACAAAAATTCTTTGAGAGAAAACAGAAAGAGGGAGAATCATTGCAGGATTTCTCCCACGCTCTTATGACTTTAATGGAAAAAGTGCAATTGTGTAACGCTATGTCCAATTCACAGATTTTGCTGCGAGACCAGTTCTGTGAAAATGTGAGAGACCATATGCTGCGCAGACAACTAAAGACATTGGTGAGGCAAAATGGAGAACTGTCTCTACTTGACATTCGCAAAGAGGCGATCCGATGGGTCGAGGAGGGTCAGCCTTCCAGGGAAAAGTATGTACGCCCCATTCCACAAACTTGTGAAGCTCAGGCCACTGCAACTAGTGAAGCAGTTGGAGTAGGTAAATCGGAATATGAAGAGTTGAAAAACATGTTTGTTAAGCAACAAGCTCAACTGGATTTGATCACACAGACTCTAAATTCTAATGGGGGTGCAGGTAGAGACAGATCGTTCTCCAGGGTTAATAGATACCAGCGTGCCCCTGATGGCCGACCCATATGTCTTAAGTGTGCGCAGCCAGGCCACATCGCTCGTTATTGTACTCAAGACACCCCGCCCTCACAGGCTAGCACTACTGCTGCACAGATTACACCGGCGGGAAACTAGAACCTTCCAGTGTGCAGAGTCAAACGCTGGGAGGGGGGTTTTCCGACTCACATATTGAACACCAAGAGTTAATCCGCAAGTTAATTGGGCCTTGCTCGGTAGTGGTGGTGCCCATGGGCGGAGTGGAGGTTCCTTGTCTGTTGGACACTGGCTCCATGGTTACCACTATTACAGAAAGCTGTTTTCATGAACATTTTGCACACTTGTCTAAACATGAACTGCGCGATTGTAAGTGGCTTGGTCTCAAGGCAGCTAATGGGTTGGACATACCGTATTTGGGCTATATTGAGCTTGATGTAAAAGTGCTTGGCACCTGTCTGCCTAGTATGGGTATATTAATTGTGAAAGACCCACCTGATGGTGTTCTAACCAGTCGAAAGAAAGCCACCCCTGGTATCCTTGGCATGAATATCATTATTGACTGTTACCGTGAACTATTTACACAACATGGCACCAACTTATTCCAGAGCTCTGCTGTACAGTCTGCTGCGGTGGCGTGGAAGCTGGCCTTTCGCCACTGTGAGAAAATAGAGGCTATAGTAAGTTCATCTTCTGCCTTTAAAGTCAGGGTACAAGGCAAACGCCCCATATGTGTTACAGCTGGAACACTGTCAATGGTCCCTGTTACTTGTCCCCAGGTTCCACCTATGGCGTTTTTGCTCGAACCCCTTGGGCCATTGGATGTTGGTCTCCCTGAAGGCTTGCTTGTCTCTCCTGCCCTAGTCCATGCTGAGAAAGGTACCCTCTATGCCCCTGTCACTAATGTAGGTCAGTCTGATGTATGGCTAGTGCCCCGTAGAGTGATAGGAACTGTGCAGGTTGTAGAGGGTAGAGATATTGTAGCGGGTAATACGCCTTGCATAGACCTATCCATCGATGCATCCACCCAAGAATGTACGGCTTATGTTTCAGTACAGTCTGTAGAGATGGACAGTAATGCTTCCATTGACCTTGAACAGCTTGACTTTCCTGGCCTCCTGCCTGAAGATAAGATTGATGCTAAGCGCCTATTGACTAAATACAAGCATGTATTTGCTAAAAGTGAGGGCGATTTAGGATGTACCAACCTCATTACACATGAGATCCCACTCTTAGAGGACGCACCCGTGCGTCAACCTTATCGCCGCATTCCCCCCTCGCAGTATGAGGCAGTCAGGGCACACATTAAACAGTTACTTGAAAGTCAAGTGATCAGAGAGAGTTGCAGCCCGTATTCATCCCCTATTGTGCTGGTGGCTAAGAAGGGAGGGGGCCTACGCATGTGCGTTGACTACAGGCAGCTGAACGCGAAGACCCGGAAAGATGCATATCCACTTCCAAGGATCGAGGAGTCCCTTGATGCCTTAACGGGAGCCAAGTGGTTCTCCACACTAGATCTAGCCAGTGGCTACAACCAAGTGCCGATGGCTGAAGCAGATCGGGCTAAAACTGCATTCTGTACCCCCTTTGGCTTATTTGAGTTTAACCGAATGCCTTTTGGCTTATGTAATGCACCCGGGACTTTTCAGCGCTTAATGGAGCGCATGTTTGGCAACCAGCGTTTCCAATCAGTCTTGCTATATCTTGATGACATCATTGTGTACTCCTCTACTGTACAACAACACTTGGAACGTCTAGAAGTGGTCTTTTCCCGTCTCGATCAACAAGGCCTGAAGGCAAAGCTATCCAAATGCCATTTCTTCCAAAAGAAAGTCAAGTATCTCGGCCATGTTGTCTCTGAACAGGGGGTAGCCACAGACCCAGACAAGTTAGCTGCAGTGCGTGAGTGGAGGCGGCCTTCGCATTTGGCTGAACTAAGATCCTTCCTGGGCTTTGCCTCCTATTATAGAAGGTTTGTGGAAAATTTTGCCAAGCTAGCAGCCCCTCTCCATCACCTGGTGGCGCGGTTGAGTGGACCCAACAAGAAGGGTAAGACGCCTAAAACCCCCTTGGCCACCTTCTGGGACGAACACTGTGAACAGGCATTCATGGCGCTAAGAGAAGGCTTGACTACAGCCCCAGTCCTTGCTTACGCCGACTTTCAGAAGCCCTTCATTCTTGAGACCGACGCCAGCCATGGTGGTTTGGGTGCAGTTCTTTCTCAAGACCATGACGGGAAGCGCAGGCCGATAGCCTTTGCTAGTCGAGGCCTTAAACCAACCGAGAGAAACATGGATAATTACAGCTCCATGAAGCTTGAGTTCCTTGCCCTTAAATGGGCCGTTACAGAAAAATTTAGAGAATACCTATTGGGCAATAAAGTAACTATCTACACAGACAACAACCCCCTCCGACACCTCCAAACCGCTAAGCTGGGAGCACTGGAGCAGCGATGGGCTTCCCAATTGGCTTCCTTTGACTACACCTTGGAATATCGTCCAGGTCGTAGTAATGGCAATGCTGATGCTTTATCGAGACAGTATCTGGACCGGTTCACCCCTGGGGTAGAAGTTCCGGCGGCTTTACACCACTCTCAGCCTGCCTCGCCTGTCTCCCATGAAACTCACATTCGTGAGATGGCTGCCTTGCCTAGTTTGTCACTGCTGGAATTGTCATCACTACAGAAACAAGATCCAGTTATTGGCCCTGTGGAGAAATACTGGCGCGAAGGGCGGAACCCTGGCCGGGAAGAGCGTGAACAGCTGAGCCAAGAGTGCAGAGAGCTGCTTCGCCAGAGGGAAGGGGTGCTGTACAGAAAGATCTACCCTCCAGGTGGGGGTAAAGAACTTCTCCAAATACTATTACCCCAGTGTCTCAGGGAAAAGGTTTTCCAGAGTGTGCACGATGGCCATGGACACCAGGGTGTAGACCGCACCTTACAATTGACACGGGATCGGGGGTACTGGCCAGGTATGTCAAAGGACATTGAAAATTGGTGCCGTAACTGCGGGAGATGCATCCTAGCAAAAGAAGGCCCTAGAGTAAGGGCATACAGGGGAAGCCTCCAGGCATCTCGACCTAATGAGCTACTAGCTATGGATTTCACTCTATTAGAACCAGCCAGTGATGGACGAGAAAATGTCCTAGTGATTACAGATGTTTTTTCCAAGTTCACACAAGCGATCCCAACAAGAGACCAGCGGGCGAGCACGGTGGCAGACATCTTGGTGAAACACTGGTTCCACCTGTTCGGGCCCCCCAGCCGCATTCATTCCGACCAAGGCCGAAACTTTGAAAGCAAGATAATAAGGCAGCTGTGTGACACCTACGGCATCAAAAAAACCAGGACGACCCCATACCATCCTGAGGGAAATGGCCAGTGCGAGCGGTTCAATAGGACGCTCCATGACCTCCTCCGTACTCTACCACCAGAGCAAAAAAGACGCTGGCCTCAGCACCTGTCCCAACTAACCTACTCTTACAATACTACTGCGCATCACACTACTGGTTTGGCTCCCCACTATATCATGTTTGGCCGTGAACCCCAGCTCCCTGTCGATTTTCTCCTTGGAGGTGACGAAGACCCAGGTGAGGAGGCCCCAGAGGAATGGGTACAAAAACATCAAGAGTCCCTAAGGACGGTGTACGACCACGTATGGAAACAACTCCATGCCAAAGCAGAGCAACGGAACAGACAACATAACCAGCAGGTGACTAGTCCTGGTCTAGAAGTGGGCCAGTTCGTGTACAAGAGGAATCACCAGGTGAGAGGGAGGAACAAGATCCAAGACCGTTGGCTATCCTGCCTTTATCGGGTGGTGAACAGACCCCATGAACAGGGAATGGTATATACCGTCGCCCCTGTCCACCAGGAAGGCCCTGCCTTGCGACTACACCGAACAGAGCTGCGGCGTGCACCAGAGAGGTAGGGACCTGATGTCCAACCAGTAAATCTAGTGCCTGTCACTCGGGACCGTACACCTCCAGGTCATGCCATAAGTGACTCGGAGGAATCAATCGTTCTGGTCCTGGAAGATGATGTGAGAAGAGATCCAGGAATACGAACACCAGAACCTGAGGATCAAGGGAGCCCACTGCATCCGGGACAAGACCAGGGAAGTAGCCCGGGATCCTTTGAAGGCTCAGAAGAACATCTATCGCCACCTTCCCCTGGTCTGCGCCGTAGCAGCCGAAGTAATGCTGGTTGCCACCCCAACCCTCACCGGCTGCCATATCGTCAAACAGTATGTCACCAGCACAATGGGGGAGAATAGGGGCCTGCTTCTCAGGGGGCATATCGTCGGGACGCCGATTCAATTTGGGGGGGGCGAATGTAATCAGTGTGACTGACACTGCCTGTGTTTCGTTAGCACCACCCCCTCAGCTCAGCATATTACGTAGCTAGTCAGGCATAGGGTGAAGCTGTGTATTGCCCAGGTTGCCCACTTCCGGCGTCGGTTCAAACGGGACATACCAGACAAGTATTTTCTCAGAAATATAAGTACGGTGTATTGACGGTGATCAATGTCTCTGTGTTCCGTTCTATGCCTGCTCTCAGGTATGTGTTAACATGGCCGACAACCCTTTCGCTTGCGATTGCTCGAATTATGACTTCCAGCAGTGGATGCAGAACAACCGAATGCAGGTGTGTGCAGTTGATGTTCACCGCTACATTTGTGCTTATCCACTGGCTATAAAGGGTACCAGGTTTCTGGACATTGACTATCATTCTTGTTGGGTGGAGGCTATTCATCTGCTACATTTCCTCCACTTTGTGATTGTGCTGCTGACTCTGCTCACATCCTTCACTTATCACTTCCTGAGGTTGCATCCTCTATGCCTACTACCTCTTCCTGGCCGTCCTTCACGACGCCAAGGAAAGAAAGAGGGATCTCCTCTGCGCTACGATGCCTTCATCTCCTACAATGTCCACGATGAGCTCTGGGTTTGCAGAGAAATGCTTCCAGTGCTGGAGGGAGAGCAGTGCTGGAGACTCGATAAAAAAGTTTAGCATCACAACGGCTGCATTACCACATCTTGAGACAATCGACCTGTCAGACTGTTGTGGTGAAGGATGGGAGTGTAGGCTATTTTCTCAGAAATATAAGTACGGTGTATTTTAGTATTTATTCGCAACATTCTACATCTTTTTACTCTATCAGAAAGTCTCTTCATAGTGTAATCAGTGTGACTGACACTGCCTGTGTTTCGTTAGCACCACCCCCTCAGCTCAGCATATTACGTAGCTAGTCAGGCATAGGGTGAAGCTGTGTATTGCCCAGGTTGCCCACTTCCGGCGTCGGTTCAAACGGTCTGGCGTCGCGTCAAGTTTGTGCTCACTTACAGCGTCGAGGTAAGCCGTAGTTTTAATTAATATAGTGCTGTCTAGTTTCTAGGTTGACTTATGTAAACAACCTCTTACTTACGTTTATCTCTTCTCTTGTTAGACGTTGGTGGAGCTCTGACTTAGAGCGGACAGCCGTCATTGTATGCATGTTGGTATACAGGCTGCTAGAAACAAAGGTAGGCTTGCCTCGTACGGCGATAGCACAAACAACCCGTTGAATCTAAGAAATGGTGCGCCAGTTATTTATGTCAATGCTTATCTCGTTGGTAGACGCTGTGAACGAGAGCCCTGCTAGAGTGTGTGTGCGTGGTACACACACGAGCTGGAACGAGAGGCTGCTAGTGTGTGTGTGACATGAGTCTAGAGGTAGGCTTAGCGTCTGTATTGCGACAGCATTACGTCTTTTTATAATGTGTAAAATGTGAGTTCTCATAATGTGTTTATATTACACAGATCATGGTGTGCTGAACGAGCAAACGCACTGTTAAACAACCTGGGATGCCCTGACACCTGTTAACAGGGTATGTGCTAACCTGCATACTAAAACAATACTTTGAATGCACTTTATAGTACTAGTGTAATGCTAATGAGGGCTACGCCCAAATTGTATTCTAAGTACTATGGCAAGCACTTTAGACCCAGGATAAATTGTGAGGCTAATTCAATGTTTGCTCTATTACAGGATCGTGTACTGTCGAACCGCTGTTCTTTTTTACCTTTTATTTTGGTTTTAAATTCTATGCTGCTACATTTTTATTGTTTTAGACTGTACCTGAAATAGCCCATGTGGCTTTAAACGAGTCCTTAATTGTCGTCGTTACCAAACTTGCTTTAATAGGCATCAAAGACAGACATATACTTGGTTAATGGTTATGCTGCAGACTGGCGCTTGATTACTGCCCCTTTTGCTGTGTTTATGGCTTTTAGCCTTTTGATATTGTTTTGCAGTGATCTTTGCTGTGTTTAAAGCGTTTAATGCCTTTTACCTTTGGCTCTGAGTGGTTTCGATTTGCTCATTTGCAGTGTTACCTGTGTGTATGGAACTAATCAAATAAGACATCTCAGTACAGCTATTTACCCAAGTTATGATCTGACTAATTAAGCCTTTTGCAATCTATATTGGTGACATTTGGAAATGTGTTTTGATTAAATGCCAATACTGTGTACGTTTCTAAATAAAGTTCTATGTACATGAGCAACCGACCATCATTATTCACCATTGTTCACTCAACTGAACACTTACCTTTCGGGTCTCCCACCCTGTAATTGGGAGTGGCGTAGTAACTGTGATACTAGGAGTACTGTGTGACTCCATTTGGTTACAATAGCCTTGATTCAGTACCTGGATCTGGAGTACGTGGATGAGTGGATAAACGGAGGTCTCTTAAACATTGCCTGCAAAACACCTACACCGAGGACACAAAAAGTAACCTATAGCAATATTGGCAACGTAAGTGAACAACTGGCACATTGCACTCAGCTAACCAACCTAGATTTACCATTCAACTACCTGACTGAACTGTCTAAGGATTCAATAAAACAAATGAAGCAACTGAGTCATCTGAACCTCGCCAGTAACCATCTTTCCCAAGTGCCAGATGATGTTAAGAATCTCTCAACGCTTCAAATACTAAACCTTATTGACAATGAATTGAATGACTTAGACTGCTTAGACTTACATTTAATCAGACTCACACACCTTCATCTAGAATAGCGTCACCAAGATGACAAAAGCCGCGAGCGGCAGGCGTCTCTTACGGAGGCATTGTCCTGGGCCGTGGGCACGTCTGCCGTCGTTTGCCTCGCAAGCGGAGGCATTGTCCTGTGCTGTGGGCACGTCTGCCCAATATGTGTGTTTGAATCGTTTAACAGAGGTAAGGCAGTTCTGCTACTAGACTGTAGTTTGATCTCAGTTAATCATGTCCAGGTATTAATGGTATCCTTTTGTTTGTATCAGGAGAACTCAATCCAGTCTGCCTTGCCTCTGCTGTTTTTGTCCTCTTTATTTTGGTTATGATTTCGTTTTGTTTTGGTTTATTTTGTTTGGTGCAAACCTAGCTCTCATGAATTGATGCCATAAGGCTTGAACATAACGTTATATTGGGCTCTGCCTCAGTTTATAGTAGTGCCAGTAGCTAAGGGTGCTGTAGTTGTAGTCCCGACAGGTGGTGGGTCACGTGGTCCTGTAGGCTGTCTTGGGGTAATAGCTATAGTGCATGATTGTTTAATGTGAGACCAGTGATGTGTGTATAATTGTATTCTCTTCTCTTGCAGTGCTTTATGTGAAGTGTGCACTCCCTGCCTTCCTCCTGTCAGTAAGGACACCTTGGCACCCCCTGACTACTGGTAGTTTTACGATATTAGGCTCTGCCTTTTTTAGATCCTTTTGATAATGACCTGTGATAATAAAGTCACTTTTAAATAGCATTTTGTATTAAATTACAACATAATTAAATAAATACATTGTCTAAACCTACCCTCTTCTTACAGTCATCTCAAGTCATTTCTCATTTCATTCTGCTATAACTTATCAATAAAACCATATATATTACTTTAAACTGGAACTGCACGTCTCTGCTCCCATTCTTATATCTGCCCAGTGGGCTGTATTGTGTATTATATTCTCTGGGTGAAATTCCCATTGTGGCGTAGTCTGGCTCTGTTTCCGGGCCTTAGTGCCCAGGTTACACATGCTTTCTATGGCATAGGCAGCTCCCGGCTGGATCCGCCGGGAGAATCTACGCAGCTGCGCCACATGAGAAAAATAATTAGAGCGAAAGAGAGAGAGAGGAGTGTGTGTGTGTGTGTGTGACGATCAGAAATCAGCAGAGAGTGATCAACGTTTGCTATACTCTATGACATAGAGTATAGCAAACTCATTTTGGGGCAAGGGCCACATTGCCCACACACACACACACACACACACACACACACACACACACACACACACACACACACACACACACACACACACACACACACACACACACACACACACACACACACATTCCTGGTACTCAGCTGTTCATTGTTAAGCAATGAATGAAGCTAATTTGAATTAGCCTACCCAGGCTACATTTGAATTGAAATAAGTGGTCATTAACAAAGGTGACACCCCATAGCATGGCCACAGGGTAATCCAATGTATCTGATGTCCATTGTTTCTTTTTTCACGCCTCCCTTTTCAGCAGCTAGACTGGGCAAAATGTGTGTTTGGTTGGGGGGGGGGGGGGGGGGGGGGTGCATGATGTGTGTTTGGGGTCGGGGGACTGGGAGAATGGTTGGGATGTGTGTGTTCATGTGTTGAACAAAAGGCCTTTTAGTCGATTCCTGAAAAATGGAAGAGTAGTGTTTAAAATGACACTCTTCTACAGAAACAAGCTGTCTGAAGAACAACAACACACCGCACACACTGATTCTAACTTGGACGGAGAGCGCTGCGATTACATACATACACAGTTAAAATAATGCAAACACGACCGCGTCGACACCTGGCGTGGTACAAGCGGGACGAACCGAGGCGCATATATGGATAAGAACAACAACACCAACACTACACGCACACGCGCGCGCTGCAACAACGCGCTGCAACACAAAACAGCTACGTACAGTGTGTGTGTGTGTGTGTGTGTGTGTGTGTGTGTGTGTGTGTGTGTGTGTGTGCGTGCGTGCGTGCGTGCGTGCGCGGGGGGGATTTTGTATCGCCTCGCGATGCAAAGCAAATGGCACAAAACGCTAATAATAATAATACAAAATAAGAACACTACACTAATAACAACAATAATATCAACAGTACAGAGAACAGTACAGTACACATGACTACAGTACAGTACAGAAAGAAGGCTCACATCAGAATATTAATCCATGTAATAATAATAATAATAATACAAAATAAGAACACAACACTAATAACAACTATAATATCAACAGTACAGAGTACAGTACAGTACATCAGAATATTAATCCATGTAATAATAATAATCATCATAATAATAAAAAATAAGAACACAACACTAATAACAACAGTACAGAGAACAGTACAGTACACATGAGTACAGTACAGTACAGTACAAAGACTTACAGTACAGCACAGTACAGTACAGTACAGTACAGTACAGTACAGTACAGTACAGTACAGTATACTGTTCCTGCGCCTTGCCATGCTCGCTTTCATACACAAATACACAAAACCAAACAAGGTCACTCAGCCAGCTTTGCAACTTTGCGCTTTCCAAGCAAATGCATAAATGAAAACATCATGGGTTGCCATTGCCTTCTTCCCATTTGCGTATCGCATGGCGCTAGGATGAGCGCCATGTGCTATGACTACATATGACTACATACAATGCAATTATTGTGCTGTCTACATGACATGCTATAAGTCTGTTTCAAATGCTATCTAAGTCTAAAAAGTGCTATCTAAGGGGGTAGGATAAGTGCTATGGGCCATTATGGAGTCTGAAAGGTGGGCTTTTGTGATGGGCCTTCAGCCTTTCACATTGAAATAGACCAATCACTGTTCTCTCAACTGGGTGAGAGGTGTGAGAAAGTGTGGGAGGTGTTTTTCTGGACAAAGACAACACACTGGCCTACATACAATATGTATATATACCGGCCATTACCGTCCTCCTGCTGCCAATCCTGCCAGTGCTGAGTCAGACCACGACAGACACACGCAGACTGCACACCATGGAGTGACCTGTGACCACCACCAAGCAGCTTCAGTTCAACTATCAGACCTTCTGTTGTGAGAAGCCAAGTTATTACAGGTAAGGATGTATGCCTTCTGCCTTCTCCCCATTTCTGATAAACGCATATAGTTGCCTAAGAAGGTTTCTGTACTTTAACGTGACTTTGATTGATGATCGATACTTTATTAGTCAGAAATGTAAAACAGCACAGTACAGTCAAGACATTAAAGCTAAAAGGATATCACAAAAAAGTCCTGGGGACTTGTTTCCCTTGTGGACTTCTATCATGTCTATCCACCAGTTTCCAGTGTCCCAGGAGGCCTTGCGTGAATTATGCAATTAAGGATGTAATCTTTACTTCATTACATCCATTATTATTTGTATTATATTATCTTATGTATTGTTGTGTTTACAGTACTCTGTGGAACAATGTACTATGCACACATGTGTGAGTGAGAGACAAATATCTGCAGTGGTAGATACATAGTACTATGTTTTACTTTAGTATCAATACTGCAATATAGAAATACACTGTTACAAGTAGTCCGTAATTCAACATTTACTGGAGTAAAAGTACAAAAATGTTGGCTTAAAATGTACTTAAAGCACCAAAAGAAAACGTAGTCATTGGGCAGAATGTCCCATGTTTCAATAGCAGATCTACAAGCTCACAATGTGTTGTTGGCCGAGTTGCACCATGGGAATTATATCATCCCTCCTGACCTAGACTAGACTGTGCTTTATGTGCAAGTCCAGTTTGTGCACCAAAGATCCTCAGAACATGACTAATTTGACTCATGTGTTCAAAGCGCATTTTGCCAATGTATAACATTACAAAACCCCACTCTGCTCTTACTTTTTCAAATTAGAAATGTAAACTTAATGTTGATTTGAAATATGAAGAAGATTTCTCCAACTACTATGTGTATGTGGTTTAGTCTTTCTGCATGGCTCCATCTTGTCTCCATGGTTTGATCTTGTACGAGTTCTAAATTCAGATGTATCATAACTGATGGGGACTTTACAGATAGTTTAAGGGCCAGTGTTGACTTTCACCTCAATAACATTCTTTTGTGTGTGTACACTTTGCAACAGGTCTGTGGTGGTGTGAGCTTCAGATCAAACACAGGAGGACAGATTGTCTTTGCACGGCTACAGGAGGGAATACTGACTCAGACCACTGGAACCTGCTGAATGGACAACAACCACGATTCACAGTGAAAGTAAACTTCAGGGAACATTCTAGAGGAGGTGTTACCACCACTGACTGAATTCCTGTATTAGTTGCTTGTAGCTTCACTCAGAGACTAAATGGCCGCCAAGTCGTCTTTTTCAGAAGAGGATTTTTCCTGTTCTGTGTGTCGTGACATCTTTAAAGATCCCGTTCTCCTGTCATGTGGCCACAGCTTCTGTACAGCTTGTTTGCAGCAATGGTGGAGACAGAAGAGAATACAGGAATGTCCAGTTTGTAAGGAAATACATTCAACAGATCATCTACCCCGGAATCTGGCTATGAGGAATCTGTGTGAGGCCTTCACGAGACAGAGAGCTTCAAAACGTAAGAGAACTTCATCAGGGGATCTCTGCGGTCTGCATGCTCAACTCAAACTGTTCTGTCTGGAATGTCAAGAGCCAGTGTGTGTTGTGTGTCGAGATTCTGAAGAACACAACAACCACAGTTTCAGACCCATCGATGAAGCTGCTCTGGATCGCAAGGAGGAAGTCCAGAAATCACTGAAGCCTTTACAGGAGAAGCTGGAGGTCTTAGATAAAGTTAAAAAGAAAAGTGAAAGATATCAAAGCTATATTCGAATATACAATGTGGGGACAAAGCTATATTCGAATATAAAATTGTGGGACACCGGAAGCAGGCAACTGTTGGAGAAAATGTAATAGTGCAATGGCTGACCACTTCCACGTATTCTGGGACTGCCCAATAATACAACGATTCTGGCTAGAAATAGTATCGGACATTAACACAATAATGGGTTTTGAGATTGAATTTGAATTTACAAAGGTTTACCTGTGTAACATACCAGATGACCTTAATACCCCAGATAAATACCTTCTTAAAATATTGCTAGTGGCAGCAAAAAAGGCAATAACCAAGAAGTGGCTGGATAGAAGCCCGCCTAAGAAAGGAGAGTGGACAGCCATTGTACGAAACATATACGAAATGGAGGAACTTACTTTCGCAGTTAGGATATGTACAGAAAAGTTTCACAGATACTGGTTGAAATGGATATTATACATGGGAATAGACATTTTGTAAAAGATCTGTATGAATGAATAAGAGGTGAACACTGTCATTAATCTGTCATTAATGATGTCATTATTGTATCTGTTGTGCTCAAGTTTTTGTTTTATTTGTTTTGTCCACTGTTTACCCTTCGTTTCATATTTTATTTTATTTTTAGGATTCTCTGTTTTCCCTCTTTCTCCTTTCTTTTTCACCTTCCGTCATTGTTTTTCATAATCTTGTACATTGATTTAATTTAAACAACAAAAAGAATGGAATGCCGATGTATAATTATCATGAAACCTGTAACTGGGAGCGAACTGACTAAAACGAACTGAAACTACTCAAAGAGGGTTCCCCTACCCACCTGGAACTGTATGACCCGTAACACAATGAAAGTTAATAATAATTAATGTAACAAATGACTTGTAACAATTACAAAATGTACTGTGATGCCCAATGTGACCCACCTGTTCACCGAAAATTCTAAATAAAAACAAAGTTTCAAAAAAAAAGTGAAAGAACAGCAATATACATTAAGGCCCAGTTCCAGTACACAGAGATACAGATTAAGAAACAGTTTAAGAAGCTTCATCAGTTTCTACAAGAGGAAGAGGAGGCTAGGATCACTACACTGAGGGAGGAAGGTCAGCAGAAGAGTCAAATGGTGAAGGCGAAGATTGAGGGTCTGAACAGAGACATATTAACCCTTTCAATCAGAGACATAGAGGAGGAGCTGAGAGCTGAACACATCTCATTCCTGCAGAACTACAAGACCACAATGGAAAGAGTCCAGTTCACACTGCAGGCCCCACATCTGGTCTCGGGACCACTGATAGACGAAGCCAAACACCTGGGAAACCTGACCTTCAGAGTCTGGAACAAGATGAAGGACATTGTCTCCTACACTCCCGTCATCCTGGACCCCAACACTGCGGGAACAAACCAAACCTCACCTCTGAAGATCTGACCGGCGTGATATTCGCAGAGGCAGGGCAGCTTCCTCCTGACAACCCGGAGAGGTTTGCCCAATGTCCCCTCGTTGTTGGTTCCGAGGGCTTTAACTCAGGGACTCACAGCTGGGACGTTCAGGTTGGGGACAATTTTGGTGCAGACTGGGATGTGGGTTTGTTAGCAGAGTCGTACACAAGGAAGGGAAAAGGAAAGGGTGAACACTATACAATAAGGTTAGAAGAAGGGATCTATAAAGCAGGTTCCTTACTAAGGAAAACCACTGTTTCATTGAAGCAGGCACCTCAAAGGATCAGAGTCCAGCTGGACTGGAACGAGGGGAAGCTGTCATTCTCTGATCCTGATACTGACACATGCATACACACCTTCACACACACCTTCACTGAAACACTCTTTCCATACATTTTAAGCATTAGTGAAACTGTTCCTTTGGCGATTTTACCAGCGGTGATCAGTGTGACATGATGATGATGATGACGACAGTCTTTAAGGGGGAATATTACTCAGTTTTATAGAATATATGATTGTGTTGTCGCATTAACAGTTTTCAAACCTATGAAATGCCCAGCTTATTTTTTTTTGCGCAAGGGACCCCCGTTCCCTAGAAGAGAAGATTAATGGTAAAAAACAATTCAACATCATTTAAAACATGTTTTGTATTTTTCAGTCATGTGGATTAAACCTTGATGTGAACTTTGAATTCTTGCCTGGTTTCTGTGTTGTACTGTCTGAGTCACTGAACGTTACATAAATAGTTAAATATTCACAACTAATATATTGACTATACAGGTTAAAGATGTTTAATTGTAAAATATTATATCATGGGTCAAACTAATTCACTTTGTTAATATTGGAACATTATGACGTATGCCTACATTTTGGAAATACTATAGCAATTCATAATTCCAGTATATTTTGTATTCAGATATGACTTCATATGACATTCTGATCTGCCTATAGTGACAGGTAGGACTTTGGTGTCAACTTGACCAAAGGCATAACTTCATAATTTCACCACCAGCCAAATGAATTAATGTGGGCTAGTTGAAAGAGAAAAATCACACCCGTGTGAACTGAGTGGTGTAAGGTCTTATATAGCCTGTCTGACGTAATGAAATCATGTCTGACGTAATGAAATCACACCCGGGTGAACAGGTTGAACATAGCAACCATGCTCATTTTTTCTGCACAGACTAACAAAGCCAGTTGTACGTAATGAAATCACACCCGGGTGAACAGGGTGAACATAGCAACCATGCTCATTTTTTCTGCACTAACAAAGCCAGTTGTAGGAGTGGTTTACACCACTCAAAAAGTGCCTTGATTCAGTGGGATTCAGCACAAAAGCCTCTGCCCGGGCTCTGGACAGGGCCCAAATTAGCCAATATTGATCACACCTGATCACCCCTAGATCTCCATATATGGACAGCTTTTGAATGCTGCTCTCAGGGCAGCTTAAATGATATACATACACCAATGTTAAATTGCTGCCCTGAGCCTGAGGGCAACTTTTGAATTCTGCTCTGAGGGCAGCTTAAATGCTATACATACTGTAAAACCATGTTCATTTGCTGCTCTGAGGGCAGCTTTTGAATGCTGCTCTCAAGGCAGCTCAATTTGTCTGGTGTCCAGGCTAATCTCTATATCTCAAATAAGGGACCTATAGCTTAATGGAAATGCTAAAAGCTTTGTGTTGTTTCAAACAAACACACATACAGTAGACACACGTATGTGACTCAAATACAAAGTACAAAGAAATACAAAGTACAGATCTATACATTTATGAAGAATGCTGCTATTTGTCCCAAACGTGACTGCAAAAGATTTGCTATTTGTTTCAAAAAGCTTTTGGTTGAATGCTTGCTTGCTTGCTTGATTGATTGATACAATGCTAAATTTTAAATGTGACATGGCTCTCTATAATGTGATAATGCTGTAGCCTACAGTACCCCTCCCATTTTCCTAAATTGTTTTTTATTATATTCTGACACTTGCTTTGGCAATGTAAACGTTTTAGCATGCCAATAAAGCTCCTTTGAATTGGAAAACCGAATTGAGTAGAGTATAGCCTACAGCCTACTACTTCAATGTTTTTTTCAGGCCAAGGACCCCAGCTAAATAAATGGTAAATGGTGCATTTATATAGCGCCTTTATCCAAGGCGCTTTACATAGATTGTGCATTACATTCACACACACATTCATACACCGATGGCGACGGAAACCATGCAAGGCACCAACCAGCACATCATAGGAGCAATTAGGGCTTCAGTGTCTTGCTCAAGGACACTTCGACACTAACTCTGGGAGAGCCCGGGTTCGACATCCGGCCACTCTATCCCTGAGCCACCACCGCTGAGAGACAGATGAAGCAAGGCCCCCCACTACATATTGTTTATACAATTGTGTTGCATTGCATTAAAAAAGAAAGAAAAAAGAAAACCATTTTTTCTTTTTTCCTCTGGCACATTATCTTTCTTATTGATTTTGTTGTTACTGCATGTATCCTACACTTGTTAAGAATTTGTCTCATCCTCACTTTCTCTCATGTGTTTTTAACTGTGTAAATAAAATAAACTGAAATAACTCAAATTTGAAATGTGTTCACTATTTCCAATATTAACTATCCAGTCAGCATGATATGTCTGGATGATGACGATGTTCGGAAATCAGGCTCAAATAGAAGTCTGCCAGACTGAGAAGTCTAGTGAAAATCCTCAGTACAGGTCATTGAACTCAAGTGACGACCTGGGAAAATAAAAGTCAAACAATGGACTTTGTGTCCATTTGCTTTATGATACTCGTCAAATAAGTGTCCATCAACTCTCAATGACCCTTATTAATTTCCCTCAACACACTAGGAGGATGATCGTCACTGGGTTTTAGGAGTCCGGGTAGGTTTCAATATTTTAATTATTTTGGCACAGAAATATTTCCATGGTGCTCTGAAATTAATCTCAGAAACGGCTATTCTTTGATTTTTTTTTAATGACATTGATGTCAGATATGCAGAGGATTCAGTGGGGTAAAAAAAAAAGACAACTGAAATTTACACCACAGAGAGATTAATCTTTTCTCTCTATATATATACTGTATGTATATATGTAAGTATCAAGCAGATTTGTTCAAGGTGGATTAATTATGCAGCCTCAGTATAGTATAGTATACATCATGTGTGTCTGAAGATAAAGATAAACCAACTGTGTTGGTTGGTAGCTGTATGTAGTTGTGTAGAAAAAATAAGCATGCATGTATATATATATATATATATACATGCATATATATATATATTATCAAAAAAGAGAAAAACCTTCCAAGGAAGGGACTGCACACTCCAGGGAACAGAGACGGACAACTTACTGCATCAACTTATTTAATAGCACAACCTGTTTTGCAGTGAGCTTCGTCAGGTGCTCATAGCACCTGCCGGAGTGTGCAGTCCCTTCCTTGGAAGGTTTTTCTCTTTTTTGATGTCTATGCCTGCTACTGTAACTAGACTTGCACCTCGCACGGGTCTTTTTGGATGTGCATGAGTCCTCTTTTTTGTCTATATATATATATATATATATATATATATATATATATATATACATATACATACATACTAGGAGGTACAGTACCAACCATTGATTGATTGATTGATAAATGTAAACATCCTTTTAGTCTTAATGTCTGACCGTAACTTGCTGTTTACATGTATCACTAATTCAATCAATCAATCAATCAATCAATCAATCAATCAATCAATCAATCAATCAAAGGTTGGTACTGTACCTAGTAAGTAAATCCATGGTCCATGGTTCATCAAGTAAGAACACTGTCTTACTGACTGGATAACTCGATGACTTAAATTAACCTTTTTAAATTTGATAACAGTTAGAAAAGAGAACTGGATTAACTTCCTCATTTAGCCTGTTTCAATTCACTAAATTCGAGTTTCTTTGATATTTCTGTCTCATCTGAGTCCCAACAGGACGAGAATGATGCCATTATGTTATGTTATGTTTTATGTCCATAAACATAATGGCATAGTCCTTGGAACATGAACATGAGCCATGTGGAATATCTATAGAATGAGAATCCTTGTCAAGTTAAAGTATTGCATGTGTACTGAATACTTTTATGCTCTTTAGATCATCAATGCTGAACAGTGTCACCAACCAGTGTACTGACAGTTGACCCTGAATACGCTACAGACAGGAAGCTGGCATTGTTTCCGCTTCTTATTTCTGCTGTGCACGCTTCATCTTAGTCCCATCATGGCTTATATCCTGAACGACTGCACTATTGTTTACTCTGACAATGTCACTGCTGGTGTTTCAGTGGATTGTGAACATCGTCAACTTGTTAGCGTACCGGATGACATTCCCAGGGACGTTACATCATTAACACTCCAGAGAAATGTAATTCGAAAAATAAACAGATTTTTACCATCTGTCAAATCTCAGAGATTTGGAACTGGGTTTTAATTATATAACCCATATAGATGACGGGGCTTTTGTCCATTTCATGGAACTTAAAGTGCTCCATATGAACGACAACAACCTAACAACACTGACCGACAATATGTTTCAGGGACTGTGCTTGGATAAAAAAAACATCCAATTCATCAACCCTGCTGCCTTCCAGTTACTCCCCAGTTTAGAGGCACTAAATCTGGAGTTTAACCATATACATCAAATGACTCAATTCATGAGTTAGTGTCTTTTCAGTCAAAATAACTGCCATCAAACATGTCGTGTGAGCTCAGGGAGTTGAAAGTTAATTCAGAGTCAAAAGTTTAGCAATTCAACGGCTGCATTACCACATCTTGAGACAATTGAGCTTTCAGACGGTGAAGGATGGGAGTGGGACATACCAGACAAGTATTTTCTCAGAAATATAAGTACGGTGTATTGACGGTGATCAATGTCTCTGTGTTCCGTTCTATGCCTGCTCTCAGGTATGTGTTAACATGGCCGACAACCCTTTCGCTTGCGATTGCTCGAATTATGACTTCCAGCAGTGGATGCAGAACAACCGAATGCAGGTGCGTGCAGTTGATGTTCACCGCTACATTTGTGCTTATCCACTGGCTATAAAGGGTACCAGGTTTCTGGACATTGACTATCATTCTTGTTGGGTGGAGGCTATTCATCTGCTACATTTCCTCCACTTTGTGATTGTGCTGCTGACTCTGCTCACATCCTTCACTTATCACTTCCTGAGGTTGCATCCTCTATGCCTACTACCTCTTCCTGGCCGTCCTTCACGACGCCAAGGAAAGAAAGAGGGATCTCCTCTGCGCTACGATGCCTTCATCTCCTACAATGTCCACGATGAGCTCTGGGTTTGCAGAGAAATGCTTCCAGTGCTGGAGGGAGAGCAGTGCTGGAGACTCGATAAAAAAGTTTAGCATCACAACGGCTGCATTACCACATCTTGAGACAATCGACCTGTCAGACTGTTGTGGTGAAGGATGGGAGTGTAGGCTATTTTCTCAGAAATATAAGTACAGTGTATTTTAGTATTTATTCGCAACATTCTACATCTTTTTACTCTATCAGAAAGTCTCTTCAGAGCCTTGATTCAGTACCTGGATCTGGAGTACGTGGATGAGTGGATAAACGGAGGTCTCTTAAACATTGCCTGCAAAACACCTACACCGAGGACACAAAAAGTAACCTATAGCAATATTGGCAACGTAAGTGAACAACTGGCACATTGCACTCAGCTAACCAACCTAGATTTACCATTCAACTACCTGACTGAACTGTCTAAGGATTCAATAAAACAAATGAAGCAACTGAGTCATCTGAACCTCGCCAGTAACCATCTTTCCCAAGTGCCAGATGATGTTAAGAATCTCTCAACGCTTCAAATACTAAACCTTATTGACAATGAATTGAATGACTTAGACTGCTTAGACTTACATTTAATCAGACTCACACACCTTCATCTAGAATAGCGTCACCAAGATGCCAAAAGCCGCGAGCGGCAGGCGTCTCTTCCGGAGGCATTGTCCTGGGCCGTGGGCACGTCTGCCGTCGTTTGCCTCGCAAGTGGAGGCATTGTCCTGGGCCGTGGGCACGTCTGCCGTCGTTTGCCTCGCAAGCGGAGGCATTGTCCTGTGCTGTGGGCACGTCTGCCCAATATGTGTGTTTGAATCGTTTAACAGAGGTAAGGCAGTTCTGCTACTAGACTGTAGTTTGATCTCAGTTAATCATGTCCAGGTATTAATGGTATCCTTTTGTTTGTATCAGGAGAACTCAATCCAGTCTGCCTTGCCTCTGCTGTTTTTGTCCTCTTTATTTTGGTTATGATTTCGTTTAGTTTTGGTTTATTTTGTTTGGTGCAAACCTAGCTCTCATGAATTGATGCCATAAGGCTTGAACATAACGTTATATTGGGCTCTGCCTCAGTTTATAGTAGTGCCAGTAGCTAAGGGTGCTGTAGTTGTAGTCCCGACAGGTGGTGGGTCACGTGGTCCTGTAGGCTGTCTTGGGGTAATAGCTATAGTGCATGATTGTTTAATGTGAGACCAGTGATGTGTGTATAATTGTATTCTCTTCTCTTGCAGTGCTTTATGTGAAGTGTGCGCTCTTTTGGTGGCGGTGACCTTCCCCCTCACTCCCTGCCTTCCTCCTGTCAGCAAGGACACCTTGGCACCCCCTGACTACTGGTAGTTTTATGATATTAGGCTCTGCCTTTTTTAGATCCTTTTGATAATGACCTGTGATAATAAAGTCACTTTTAAATAGCATTTTGTATTAAATTACAACATAATTAAATAAATACATTGTCTAAACCTACCCTCTTCTTACAGTCATCTCAAGTCATTTCTCATTTAATTTTGCTATAACTTATCAATAAAACCATATATATTACTTTAAACTGGAACTGCACGTCTCTGCTCCCATTCTTATATCTGCCCAGTGGGCTGTATTGTGTATTATATTCTCTGGGTGAAATTCCCATTGTGGCGTAGTCTGGCTCTGTTTCCGGGCCTTAGTGCCCAGGTTACACATGCTTTCTATGGCATAGGCAGCTCCCGGCTGGATCCGCCGGGAGAATCTACGCAGCTGCGCCACATGAGAAAAATAATTAGAGCGAAAGAGAGAGAGAGGAGTGTGTGTGTGTGACGATCAGAAATCAGCAGAGAGTGATCAACGTTTGCTATACTCTATGACATAGAGTATAGCAAACTCATTTTGGGGCAAGGGCCACATTGCCCACACACACACACACACATGCACATGCGTGCATGATGTGTGTTTGGGGTCGGGGGACTGGGAGAATGGTTGGGATGTGTGTGTTCATGTGTTGAACAAAAGGCCTTTTAGTCGATTCCTGAAAAATGGAAGAGTAGTGTTTAAAATGACTCTTCTACAGAAACAAGCTGTCTGAAGAACAACAACACACCGCACACACTGATTCTAACTTGGACGGAGAGCGCTGCGATTACATACATACACAGTTAAAATAATGCAAACACGACCGCGTCGACACCTGGCGTGGTACAAGCGGGATGAACCGAGGCGCATATATGGATAAGAACAACAACACCAACACTACACGCACACGCGCGCGCTGCAACAACGCGCTGCAACACAAAACAGCTACGTACAGTGTGTGTGTGTGTGTGTGTGTGTGTGTGTGTGCGTGCGTGCGTGCATGCGCGGGGGGGATTTTGGATCGCCTCGCGATGCAGCGCAAATGGCACAAAACGCTAATAATAATAATACAAAATAAGAACACTACACTAATAACAACAATAATATCAACAGTACAGAGAACAGTACAGTACACATGACTACAGTACAGTACAGAAAGAAAGCTCACATCAGAATATTAATCCATGTAATAATAATAATAATAATAAAAAATAAGAACACAACACTAATAACAACTATAATATCAACAGTACAGAGTACAGTACAGTACAGTACATCAGAATATTAATCCATGTAATAATAATAATAATCATCATAATAATAAAAAATAAGAACACAACACTAATAACAACAGTACAGAGAACAGTACAGTACACATGAGTACAGTACAGTACAGTACAAAGACTTACAGTACAGTACAGTACAGTACAGTATACTGTTCCTGCGCCTTGCCATGCTCGCTTTCATACACAAATACACAAAACCAAACAAGGTCACTCAGCCAGCTTGGCAACTTTGCGCTTTCCAAGCAAATGCATAAATGAAAACATCATGGGTTGCCATTGCCTTCTTCCCATTTGCGTATCGCATGGCGCTAGGATGAGCGGGCCGAAGGCCCGCGAAATTCTAGTGCTATACATATGTTCTATGATGTGCTATGACTACATACAATGCAATTATTGTGCTGTCTACATGACATGCTATAAGTCTGTTTCAAATGCTATCTAAGTCTAAAAAGTGCTATCTAAGGGGGTAGGATAAGTGCTATGGGCCATTATGGAGTCTGAAAGGTGGGCTTTTGTGATGGGCCTTCAGCCTTTCACATTGAAATAGACCAATCACTGTTCTCTCAACTGGGTGAGAGGTGTGAGAAAGTGTGGGAGGTGTTTTTCTGGACAAAGACAACACACTGGCCTACATACAATATGTATATATACCGGCCATTACCGTCCTCCTGCTGCCACTCCTGCCAGTGCTGAGTCAGACCACGACAGACACACGCAGACTGCACACCATGGAGTGACCTGTGACCACCACCAAGCAGCTTCAGTTCAACTATCAGACCTTCTGTTGTGAGAAGCCAAGTTATTACAGGTAAGGATGTATGCCTTCTGCCTTCTCCCCATTTCTGATAAACGCATATAGTTGCCTAAGAAGGTTTCTGTACTTTAACGTGACTTTGATTGATGATCGATACTTTATTAGTCAGAAATGTAAAACAGCACAGTACAGTCAAGACATTAAAGCTAAAAGGATATCACAAAAAAGTCCTGGGGACCTGTTTCCCTTGTGGACTTCTATCATGTCTATCCACCAGTTTCCAGTGTCCCAGGAGGCCTTGCGTGAATTATGCAATTAAGGATGTAATCTTTACTTCATTACATCCATTATTATTTGTATTATATTATCGTACTCTGTGGAACAATGTACTATGCACACATGTGTGAGTGAGAGACAAATATCTGCAGTGGTAGATACATAGTACTATGTTTTACTTTAGTATCAATACTGCAATATAGAAATACACTGTTACAAGTAGTCCGTAATTCAACATTTACTGGAGTAAAAGTACAAAAATGTTGGCTTAAAATGTACTTAAAGCACCAAAAGAAAACGTAGTCATTGGGCAGAATGTCCCATGTTTCAATAGCAGATCTACAAGCTCACAATGCGTTGTTGGCCGAGTTGCACCATGGGAATTATATCATCCCTCCTGACCTAGACTAGACTGTGCTTTATGTGCAAGTCCAGTTTGTGCACCAAAGATCCTCAGAACATGACTAATTTGACTCATGTGTTCAAAGCGCATTTTGCCAATGTATAACATTACAAAACCCCACTCTGCTCTTACTTTTTCAAATTAGAAATGTAAACTTAATGTTGATTTGAATTATGAAGAAGATTTCTCCAACTACTATGTGTATGTGGTTTAGTCTTTCTGCATGGCTCCATCTTGTCTCCATGGTTTGATCTTGTACGAGTCTCCCTCTTTCCCAAAGTGTGGCCTTGGATGGCCGTAGTTTGATAGGTTAGGTTTAGGGATAGTTCTAAATTCAGATGTATCATAACTGATGGGGACTTTACAGATAGTTTAAGGGCCAGTGTTGACTTTCACCTCAATAACATTATTTTGTGTGTGTACACTTTGCAGGTCTGTGGTGGTGTGAGCTTCAGATCAAACACAGGAGGACAGATTGTCTTTGCACAGCTACAGGAGGGAATACTGACTCAGACCACTGGAACCTGCTGAATGGACAACAACCACGATTCACAGTGAAAGTAAACTTCAGGGAACATTCTAGAGGAGGTGTTACCACCACTGACTGAATTCCTGTATTAGTTGCTTGTAGCTTCACTCAGAGACTAAATGGCCGCCAAGTCGGATTATTCCTGTTCTGTGTGTCGTGACATCTTTAAAGATCCCGTTCTCCTGTCATGTGGCCACAGCTTCTGTACAGCTTGTTTGCAGCAATGGTGGAGACAGAAGAGAATACAGGAATGTCCAGTTTGTAAGGAAATACATTCAACAGATCATCTACCCCGGAATCTGGCTATGAGGAATCTGTGTGAGGCCTTCACGAGACAGAGAGCTTCAAAACGTAAGAGAACTTCATCAGGGTATGAGGATCTCTGCGGTCTGCATGCTCAACTCAAACTGTTCTGTCTGGAATGTCAAGAGCCAGTGTGTGTTGTGTGTCGAGATTCTGAAGAACACAACAACCACAGTTTCAGACCCATCGATGAAGCTGCTCTGGATCGCAAGGAGGAAGTCCAGAAATCACTGAAGCCTTTACAGGAGAAGCTGGAGGTCTTAGATGAAGTTAAAAAGAAAAGTGAAAGAACAGCAATATACATTAAGGCCCAGTTGCAGTACACAGAGATACAGATTAAGAAACAGTTTAAGAAGCTTCATCAGTTTCTACAAGAGGAAGAGAAGGCTAGGATCACTACACTGAGGGAGGAAGGTCAGCAGAAGAGTCAAATGGTGAAGGCGAAGATTGAGGGTCTGAACAGAGACATATTAACCCTTTCAAACAACATCAGAGACATAGAGGAGGAGCTGAGAGCTGAACACATCTCATTCCTGCAGAACTACAAGACCACAATGGAAAGAGTCCAGTTCACACTGCAGGCCCCACATCTGGTCTCGGGACCACTGATAGACGAAGCCAAACACCTGGGAAACCTGACCTTCAGAGTCTGGAACAAGATGAAGGACATTGTCTCCTACACTCCCGTCATCCTGGACCCCAACACTGCGGGAAGAAACCTCATCCTATCTGAAGATCTGACCTGCGTGATATTCGGTGAGGCGCCCTGCCTCTCCGAGCTTCCTCCTGACAACCCGGAGAGGTTTGCCCAATGTCCCCTCGTTGTTGGTTCCGAGGGCTTTAACTCAGGGACTCACAGCTGGGACGTTCAGGTTGGGGACAATTTTGGTGCAGACTGGGATGTGGGTTTGTTAGCAGAGTCGTACACAAGGAAGGGAAAAGGAAAGGGTGAACACTATACAATAAGGTTAGAAGAAGGGATCTATACAGCATGGTCCTTACTAAGGAAAACCACTGTTTCATTGAAGCAGGCACCTCAAAGGATCAGAGTCCAGCTGGACTGGAACGAGGGGAAGCTGTCATTCTCTGATCCTGATACTGACACATGCATACACACCTTCACACACACCTTCACTGAAACACTCTTTCCATACATTTTAAGCATTAGTGAAACTGTTCCTTTGGCGATTTTACCAGCGGTGATCAGTGTGACATGATGATGATGATGACGACAGTCTTTAAGGGGGAATATTACTCAGTTTTATAGAATATATGATTGTGTTGTCGCATTAACAGTTTTCAAACCTATGAAATGCCCAGCTTATTTTTTTTGCGCAAGGGACCCCCGTTCCCTAGAAGAGAAGATTAATGGTAAAAAACAATTCAACATAATTTAAAACATGTTTTGTATTTTTCAATCATGTGGATTAAACCTTGATGTGAACTTTGAATTCTTGCCTGGTTTCTGTGTTGTACTGTCTGAGTCACTGAACGTTACATAAATAGTTAAATATTCACAACTAATATATTGTCTATACAGGTTAAAGATGTTTAATTGTAAAATATTATATCATGGGTCAAACTAATTCACTTTGTTATCCTTCTATAAAATCACATTATTATTTTTTTTAAATCAAACTAACACTCATTTTCATATAGTGATTGTGCAGGGCATTTCACTTTGATAATATTGGAACATTATGACGTATGCCTACATTTTGGAAATACTATAGCAATTCATAATTCCAGTATATTTTGTATTCAGATATGACTTCATATGACTTCATATGACATTCTGATCTGCCTATAGTGACAGGTAGGACTTTGGTGTCAACTTGACCAAAGGCATAACTTCATAATTTCACCACCAGCCAAATGAATTAATGTGGGCTAGTTGAAAGAGAAAAATCACACCCGTGTGAACTGAGTGGTGTAAGGTCTTATATAGCCTGTCTGACGTAATGAAATCATGTCTGACGTAATGAAATCACACCCGGGTGAACAGGGTGAACATAGCAACCATGCTCATTTTTTCTGCACTAACAAAGCCAGTTGTAGGAGTGGTTTACACCACTCAAAAAGTGCCTTGATTCAGTGGGATTCAGCACAAAAGCCTCTGCCCGGGCTCTGGACAGGGCCCAAATTAGCCAATATTGATCACACCTGATCACCCCTAGATCTCCATATATGGACAGCTTTTGAATGCTGCTCTCAGGGCAGCTTAAATGATATACATACACCAATGTTAAATTGCTGCCCTGAGCCTGAGGGCAACTTTTGAATTCTGCTCTGAGGGCAGCTTAAATGCTATACATACTGTAAAACCATGTTCATTTGCTGCTCTGAGGGCAGCTTTTGAATGCTGCTCTCAAGGCAGCTCAATTTGTCTGGTGTCCAGGCTAATCTCTATATCTCAAATAAGGGACCTATAGCTTAATGGAAATGCTAAAAGCTTTGTGTTGTTTCAAACAAACACACATACAGTAGACACACGTATGTGACTCAAATACAAAGTACAAAGAAATACAAAGTACAGATCTATACATTTATGAAGAATGCTGCTATTTGTCCCAAACGTGACTGCAAAAGATTTGCTATTTGTTTCAAAAAGCTTTTGGTTGAATGCTTGCTTGCTTGCTTGATTGATTGATACAATGCTAAATTTTAAATGTGACATGGCTCTCTATAATGTGATAATGCTGTAGCCTACAGTACCCCTCCCATTTTCCTAAATTGTTTTTTATTATATTCTGACACTTGCTTTGGCAATGTAAACGTTTTAGCATGCCAATAAAGCTCCTTTGAATTGGAAAACCGAATTGAGTAGAGTATAGCCTACAGCCTACTACTTCAATGTTTTTTTCAGGCCAAGGACCCCAGCTAAATAAATGGTAAATGGTGCATTTATATAGCGCCTTTATCCAAGGCGCTTTACATAGATTGTGCATTACATTCACACACACATTCATACACCGATGGCGACGGAAACCATGCAAGGCACCAACCAGCACATCATAGGAGCAATTAGGGCTTCAGTGTCTTGCTCAAGGACACTTCGACACTAACTCTGGGAGAGCCCGGGTTCGACATCCGGCCACTCTATCCCTGAGCCACCACCGCTGAGAGACAGATGAAGCAAGGCCCCCCACTACATATTGTTTATACAATTGTGTTGCATTGCATTAAAAAAGAAAGAAAAAAGAAAACCATTTTTTCTTTTTTCCTCTGGCACATTATCTTTCTTATTGATTTTGTTGTTACTGCATGTATCCTACACTTGTTAAGAATTTGTCTCATCCTCACTTTCTCTCATGTGTTTTTAACTGTGTAAATAAAATAAACTGAAATAACTCAAATTTGAAATGTGTTCACTATTTCCAATATTAACTATCCAGTCAGCATGATATGTCTGGATGATGACGATGTTCGGAAATCAGGCTCAAATAGAAGTCTGCCAGACTGAGAAGTCTAGTGAAAATCCTCAGTACAGGTCATTGAACTCAAGTGACGACCTGGGAAAATAAAAGTCAAACAATGGACTTTGTGTCCATTTGCTTTATGATACTCGTCAAATAAGTGTCCATCAACTCTCAATGACCCTTATTAATTTCCCTCAACACACTAGGAGGATGATCGTCACTGGGTTTTAGGAGTCCGGGTAGGTTTCAATATTTTAATTATTTTGGCACAGAAATATTTCCATGGTGCTCTGAAATTAATCTCAGAAACGGCTATTCTTTGATTTTTTTGAATGACATTGATGTCAGATATGCAGAGGATTCAGTGGGGTAAAAAAAAAAGACAACTGAAATTTACACCACAGAGAGATTAATCTTTTCTCTCTATATATATACTGTATGTATATATGTAAGGATCAAGCAGATTTGTTCAAGGTGGATTAATTATGCAGCCTCAGTATAGTATAGTATACATCATGTGTGTCTGAAGATAAAGATAAACCAACTGTGTTGGTTGGTAGCTGTATGTAGTTGTGTAGAAAAAATAAGCATGCATGTATATATATATATATATACATGCATATATATATATATTATCAAAAAAGAGAAAAACCTTCCAAGGAAGGGACTGCACACTCCAGGGAACAGAGACGGACAACTTACTGCATCAACGTATTTAATAGCACAACCTGTTTTGCCGTGAGCTTCGTCAGGTGCTCATAGCACCTGCCGGAGTGTGCAGTCCCTTCCTTGGAAGGTTTTTCTCTTTTTTGATGTCTATGCCTGCTACTGTAACTAGACTTGCACCTCGCACGGGTCTTTTTGGATGTGCAGGAGTCCTCTTTTTTGTCTATATATATATATATATATATATATATATATATATATATATATATATATATATATATATACATATACATACATACTAGGAGGTACAGTACCAACCATTGATTGATTGATTGATAAATGTAAACATCCTTTTAGTCTTAATGTCTGACCGTAACTTGCTGTTTACATGTATCACTAATTCAATCAATCAATCAATCAATCAATCAATCAATCAATCAATCAATCAATCAATCAATCAAAGGTTGGTACTGTACCTAGTAAGTAAATCCATGGTCCATGGTTCATCAAGTAAGAACACTGTCTTACTGACTGGATAACTCGATGACTTAAATTAACCTTTTTAAATTTGATAACAGTTAGAAAAGAGAACTGGATTAACTTCCTCATTTAGCCTGTTTCAATTCACTAAATTCGAGTTTCTTTGATATTTCTGTCTCATCTGAGTCCCAACAGGACGAGAATGATGCCATTATGTTATGTTATGTTTTATGTCCATAAACATAATGGCATAGTCCTTGGAACATGAACATGAGCCATGTGGAATATCTATAGAATGAGAATCCTTGTCAAGTTAAAGTATTGCATGTGTACTGAATACTTTTATGCTCTTTAGATCATCAATGCTGAACAGTGTCACCAACCAGTGTACTGACAGTTGACCCTGAATACGCTACAGACAGGAAGCTGGCATTGTTTCCGCTTCTTATTTCTGCTGTGCACGCTTCATCTTAGTCCCATCATGGCTTATATCCTGAACGACTGCACTATTGTTTACTCTGACAATGTCACTGCTGGTGTTTCAGTGGATTGTGAACATCGTCAACTTGTTAGCGTACCGGATGACATTCCCAGGGACGTTACATCATTAACACTCCAGAGAAATGTAATTCGAAAAATAAACAGATTTTTACCATCTGTCAAATCTCAGAGATTTGGAACTGGGTTTTAATTATATAACCCATATAGATGACGGGGCTTTTGTCCATTTCATGGAACTTAAAGTGCTCCATATGAACGACAACAACCTAACAACACTGACCGACAATATGTTTCAGGGACTGTGCTTGGATAAAAAAAACATCCAATTCATCAACCCTGCTGCCTTCCAGTTACTCCCCAGTTTAGAGGCACTAAATCTGGAGTTTAACCATATACATCAAATGACTCAATTCATGAGTTAGTGTCTTTTCAGTCAAAATAACTGCCATCAAACATGTCGTGTGAGCTCAGGGAGTTGAAAGTTAATTCAGAGTCAAAAGTTTAGCAATTCAACGGCTGCATTACCACATCTTGAGACAATTGAGCTTTCAGACGGTGAAGGATGGGAGTGGGACATACCAGACAAGTATTTTCTCAGAAATATAAGTACGGTGTATTGACGGTGATCAATGTCTCTGTGTTCCGTTCTATGCCTGCTCTCAGGTATGTGTTAACATGGCCGACAACCCTTTCGCTTGCGATTGCTCGAATTATGACTTCCAGCAGTGGATGCAGAACAACCGAATGCAGGTGCGTGCAGTTGATGTTCACCGCTACATTTGTGCTTATCCACTGGCTATAAAGGGTACCAGGTTTCTGGACATTGACTATCATTCTTGTTGGGTGGAGGCTATTCATCTGCTACATTTCCTCCACTTTGTGATTGTGCTGCTGACTCTGCTCACATCCTTCACTTATCACTTCCTGAGGTTGCATCCTCTATGCCTACTACCTCTTCCTGGCCGTCCTTCACGACGCCAAGGAAAGAAAGAGGGATCTCCTCTGCGCTACGATGCCTTCATCTCCTACAATGTCCACGATGAGCTCTGGGTTTGCAGAGAAATGCTTCCAGTGCTGGAGGGAGAGCAGTGCTGGAGACTCGATAAAAAAGTTTAGCATCACAACGGCTGCATTACCACATCTTGAGACAATCGACCTGTCAGACTGTTGTGGTGAAGGATGGGAGTGTAGGCTATTTTCTCAGAAATATAAGTACGGTGTATTTTAGTATTTATTCGCAACATTCTACATCTTTTTACTCTATCAGAAAGTCTCTTCATAGCCTTGATTCAGTACCTGGATCTGGAGTACGTGGATGAGTGGATAAACGGAGGTCTCTTAAACATTGCCTGCAAAACACCTACACCGAGGACACAAAAAGTAACCTATAGCAATATTGGCAACGTAAGTGAACAACTGGCACATTGCACTCAGCTAACCAACCTAGATTTACCATTCAACTACCTGACTGAACTGTCTAAGGATTCAATAAAACAAATGAAGCAACTGAGTCATCTGAACCTCGCCAGTAACCATCTTTCCCAAGTGCCAGATGATGTTAAGAATCTCTCAACGCTTCAAATACTAAACCTTATTGACAATGAATTGAATGACTTAGACTGCTTAGACTTACATTTAATCAGACTCACACACCTTCATCTAGAATAGCGTCACCAAGATGCCAAAAGCCGCGAGCGGCAGGCGTCTCTTCCGGAGGCATTGTCCTGGGCCGTGGGCACGTCTGCCGTCGTTTGCCTCGCAAGCGGAGGCATTGTCCTGGGCCGTGGGCACGTCTGCCGTCGTTTGCCTCGCAAGCGGAGGCATTGTCCTGTGCTGTGGGCACGTCTGCCCAATATGTGTGTTTGAATCGTTTAACAGAGGTAAGGCAGTTCTGCTACTAGACTGTAGTTTGATCTCAGTTAATCATGTCCAGGTATTAATGGTATCCTTTTGTTTGTATCAGGAGAACTCAATCCAGTCTGCCTTGCCTCTGCTGTTTTTGTCCTCTTTATTTTGGTTATGATTTCGTTTTGTTTTGGTTTATTTTGTTTGGTGCAAACCTAGCTCTCATGAATTGATGCCATAAGGCTTGAACATAACGTTATATTGGGCTCTGCCTCAGTTTATAGTAGTGCCAGTAGCTAAGGGTGCTGTAGTTGTAGTCCCGACAGGTGGTGGGTCACGTGGTCCTGTAGGCTGTCTTGGGGTAATAGCTATAGTGCATGATTGTTTAATGTGAGACCAGTGATGTGTGTATAATTGTATTCTCTTCTCTTGCAGTGCTTTATGTGAAGTGTGCGCTCTTTTGGTGGCGGTGACCTTCCCCCTCACTCCCTCACTCCCTGCCTTCCTCCTGTCAGCAAGGACACCTTGGCACCCCCTGAAAACTGGTAGTTTTACGATATTAGGCTCTGCCTTTTTTAGATCCTTTTGATAATGACCTGTGATAATAAAGTCACTTTTAAATAGCATTTTGTATTAAATTACAACATAATTAAATAAATACATTGTCTAAACCTACCCTCTTCTTACAGTCATCTCAAGTCATTTCTCATTTCATTCTGCTATAACTTATCAATAAAACCATATATATTACTTTAAACTGGAACTGCACGTCTCTGCTCCCATTCTTATATCTGCCCAGTGGGCTGTATTGTGTATTATATTCTCTGGGTGAAATTCCCATTGTGGCGTAGTCTGGCTCTGTTTCCGGGCCTTAGTGCCCAGGTTACACATGCTTTCTATGGCATAGGCAGCTCCCGGCTGGATCCGCCGGGAGAATCTACGCAGCTGCGCCACATGAGAAAAATAATTAGAGCGAAAGAGAGAGAGAGGAGTGTGTGTGTGTGACGATCAGAAATCAGCAGAGAGTGATCAACGTTTGCTATACTCTATGACATAGAGTATAGCAAACTCATTTTGGGGCAAGGGCCACATTGCCCACACACACACACACACACACACACACACACACACACACACACACACACACACACACACACACACATTCCTGGTACTCAGCTGTTCATTGTTAAGCAATGAATGAAGCTAATTTGAATTAGCCTACCCAGGCTACATTTGAATTGAAATGAGTGGCCATTAACAAAGGTGACACCCCATAGCATGGCCACAGGGTAATCCAATGTATCTGATGTCCATTGTTTCTTTTTTCACGCCTCCCTTTTCAGCAGCTAGACTGGGCAAAATGTGTGTGTTCTACAGAAACAAGCTGTCTGAAGAACAACAACACACCGCACACACTGATTCTAACTTGGACGGAGAGCGCTGCGATTACATACATACACAGTTAAAATAATGCAAACACGACCTCGTCGACACCTGGCGTGGTACAAGCGGGACGAACCGAGGCGCATATATGGATAAGAACAACAACACCAACACTACACGCACACGCGCGCGCTGCAACAACGCGCTGCAACACAAAACAGCTACGTACAGTGTGTGTGTGTGTGTGTGTGTGTGTGTGTGTGTGTGTGTGTGCGTGCGTGCGTGCGTGCGCGGGGGGGATTTTGGATCGCCTCGCGATGCAGCGCAAATGGCACAAAACGCTAATAATAATAATACAAAATAGGAACACTACACTAATAACAACAATAATATCAACAGTACAGAGAACAGTACAGTACACATGACTACAGTACAGTACAGAAAGAAAGCTCACATCAGAATATTAATCCATGTAATAATAATAATAATAATAAAAAATAAGAACACAACACTAATAACAACTATAATATCAACAGTACAGAGTACAGTACAGTACATCAGAATATTAATCCATGTAATAATAATAATAATCATCATAATAATAAAAAATAAGAACACAACACTAATAACAACAGTACAGAGAAGTACAGTACAGTACACATGAGTACAGTACAGTACAGTACAAAGACTTACAGTACAGTACAGTACAGTACAGTACAGTACAGTACAGTACAGTACAGTACAGTACAGTACAGTACAGTACAGTACAGTACAGTACAGTACAGTACACTGTTCCTGCGCCTTGCCATGCTCGCTTTCATACACAAATACACAAAACCAAACAAGGTCACTCAGCCAGCTTGGCAACTTTGCGCTTTCCAAGCAAATGCATAAATGAAAACATCATGGGTTGCCATTGCCTTCTTCCCATTTGCGTATCGCATGGCGCTAGGATGAGCGGGCCGAAGGCCCGCGAAATTCTAGTGCTATACATATGTTCTATGATGTGCTATGACTACATACAATGCAATTATTGTGCTGTCTACATGACATGCTATAAGTCTGTTTCAAATGCTATCTAAGTCTAAAAAGTGCTATCTAAGGGGGTAGGATAAGTGCTATGGGCCATTATGGAGTCTGTGATGGGCCTGTGATGGGCCTTCAGCCTTTCACATTGAAATAGACCAATCACTGTTCTCTCAACTGGGTGAGAGGTGTGAGAAAGTGTGGGAGGTGTTTTTCTGGACAAAGACAACACACTGGCCTACATACAATATGTATATATACCGGCCATTACCGTCCTCCTGCTGCCACTCCTGCCAGTGCTGAGTCAGACCACGACAGACACACGCAGACTGCACACCATGGAGTGACCTGTGACCACCACCAAGCAGCTTCAGTTCAACTATCAGACCTTCTGTTGTGAGAAGCCAAGTTATTACAGGTAAGGATGTATGCCTTCTGCCTTCTCCCCATTTCTGATAAACGCATATAGTTGCCTAAGAAGGTTTCTGTACTTTAACGTGACTTTGATTGATGATCGATACTTTATTAGTCAGAAATGTAAAACAGCACAGTACAGTCAAGACATTAAAGCTAAAAGGATATCACAAAAAAGTCCTGGGGACTTGTTTCCCTTGTGGACTTCTATCATGTCTATCCACCAGTTTCCAGTGTCCCAGGAGGCCTTGCGTGAATGATGCAATTAAGGATGTAATCTTTACTTCATTACATCCATTATTATTTGTATTATATTATCTTATGTATTGTTGTGTTTACAGTACTCTGTGGAACAATGTACTATGCACACATGTGTGAGTGAGAGACAAATATCTGCAGTGGTAGATACATAGTACTATGTTTTACTTTAGTATCAATACTGCAATATAGAAATACACTGTTACAAGTAGTCCGTACATTTTTGTAAAAGTACAAAAATGTTGGCTTAAAATGTACTTAAAGCACCAAAAGAAAACGTAGTCATTGGGCAGAATGTCCCATGTTTCAATAGCAGATCTACAAGCTCACAATGCGTTGTTGGCCGAGTTGCACCATGGGAATTATATCATCCCTCCTGACCTAGACTAGACTGTGCTTTATGTGCAAGTCCAGTTTGTGCACCAAAGATCCTCAGAACATGACTAATTTGACTCATGTGTTCAAAGCGCATTTTGCCAATGTATAACATTACAAAACCCCACTCTGCTCTTACTTTTTCAAATTAGAAATGTAAACTTAATGTTGATTTGAATTATGAAGAAGATTTCTCCAACTACTATGTGTATGTGGTTTAGTCTTTCTGCATGGCTCCATCTTGTCTCCATGGTTTGATCTTGTACGAGTCTCCCTCTTTCCCAAAGTGTGGCCTTGGATGGCCGTAGTTTGATAGGTTAGGTTTAGGGATAGTTCTAAATTCAGATGTATCATAACTGATGGGGACTTTACAGATAGTTTAAGGGCCAGTGTTGACTTTCACCTCAATAACATTATTTTGTGTGTGTACACTTTGCAGGTCTGTGGTGGTGTGAGCTTCAGATCAAACACAGGAGGACAGATTGTCTTTGCACAGCTACAGGAGGGAATACTGACTCAGACCACTGGAACCTGCTGAATGGACAACAACCACGATTCACAGTGAAAGTAAACTTCAGGGAACATTCTAGAGGAGGTGTTACCACCACTGACTGAATTCCTGTATTAGTTGCTTGTAGCTTCACTCAGAGACTAAATGGCCGCCAAGTCGTCTTTTTCAGAAGAGGATTTTTCCTGTTCTGTGTGTCGTGACATCTTTAAAGATCCCGTTCTCCTGTCATGTGGCCACAGCTTCTGTACAGCTTGTTTGCAGCAATGGTGGAGACAGAAGAGAATACAGGAATGTCCAGTTTGTAAGGAAATACATTCAACAGATCATCTACCCCGGAATCTGGCTATGAGGAATCTGTGTGAGGCCTTCACGAGACAGAGAGCTTCAAAACGTAAGAGAACATCAGGGGATCTCTGCGGTCTGCATGCTCAACTCAAACTGTTCTGTCTGGAATGTCAAGAGCCAGTGTGTGTTGTGTGTCGAGATTCTGAAGAACACAACAACCACAGTTTCAGACCCATCGATGAAGCTGCTCTGGATCGCAAGGAGGAAGTCCAGAAATCACTGAAGCCTTTACAGGAGAAGCTGGAGGTCTTAGATGAAGTTAAAAAGAAAAGTGAAAGATATCAAAGCTATATTCGAATATACAATCTGCTAAAGGGGGAATATTACTCAGTTTTATAGAATATATGATTGTGTTGTCGCATTAACAGTTTTCAAACCTATGAAATGCCCAGCTTATTTTTTTTTGCGCAAGGGACCCCCGTTCCCTAGAAGAGAAGATTAATGGTAAAAAACAATTCAACATCATTTAAAACATGTTTTGTATTTTTCAGTCATGTGGATTAAACCTTGATGTGAACTTTGAATTCTTGCCTGGTTTCTGTGTTGTACTGTCTGAGTCACTGAACGTTACATAAATAGTTAAATATTCACAACTAATATATTGACTATACAGGTTAAAGATGTTTAATTGTAAAATATTATATCATGGGTCAAACTAATTCACTTTGTTATCCTTCTATAAAATCACATTATTATTTTTTTTAAATCAAACTAACACTCATTTTCATATAGTGATTGTGCAGGGCATTTCACTTTGATAATATTGGAACATTATGACGTATGCCTACATTTTGGAAATACTATAGCAATTCATAATTCCAGTATATTTTGTATTCAGATATGACTTCATATGACATTCTGATCTGCCTATAGTGACAGGTAGGACTTTGGTGTCAACTTGACCAAAGGCATAACTTCATAATTTCACCACCAGCCAAATGAATTAATGTGGGCTAGTTGAAAGAGAAAAATCACACCCGTGTGAACTGAGTGGTGTAAGGTCTTATATAGCCTGTCTGACGTAATGAAATCATGTCTGACGTAATGAAATCACACCCGGGTGAACAGGGTGAACATAGCAACCATGCTCATTTTTTCTGCACAGACTAACAAAGCCAGTTGTACGTAATGAAATCACACCCGGGTGAACATAGCAACCATGCTCATTTTTTCTGCACTAACAAAGCCAGTTGTAGGAGTGGTTTACACCACTCAAAAAGTGCCTTGATTCAGTGGGATTCAGCACAAAAGCCTCTGCCCGGGCTCTGGACAGGGCCCAAATTAGCCAATATTGATCACACCTGATCACCCCTAGATCTCCATATATGGACAGCTTTTGAATGCTGCTCTCAGGGCAGCTTAAATGATATACATACACCAATGTTAAATTGCTGCCCTGAGCCTGAGGGCAACTTTTGAATTCTGCTCTGAGGGCAGCTTAAATGCTATACATACTGTAAAACCATGTTAATTTGCTGCTCTGAGGGCAGCTTTTGAATGCTGCTCTCAAGGCAGCTCAATTTGTCTGGTGTCCAGGCTAATCTCTATATCTCAAATAAGGGACCTATAGCTTAATGGAAATGCTAAAAGCTTTGTGTTGTTTCAAACAAACACACATACAGTAGACACACGTATGTGACTCAAATACAAAGTACAAAGAAATACAAAGTACAGATCTATACATTTATTTGTATTTGTTTAACTTAAGTCCAGAACTCAAGTACTGTAAATGTACTTCATTACTGTCCAACCACTGTTTTGTGTGTGTGTGTGTGTGTGTGTGTGTGTGTTCCGTTCCATTGAGTGTGGCTGCGCTCCATGTGTGTGTGTTCCGTTCCATTGAGTGTGGCTGCGCTCCATGTGTGTGTGTTCCGTTCCATTGAGTGTGGCTGCGCTCCATGTGTGCTGCAGGTTTTGTCTCATTGCCTATGAGGGGGAGACCTCAGCAGTGTAATTATTATTATTATTTAATCACAAGCTGTCAATACTTTTCGTTGGTTCAATATTCACAAAACCCACAGAGTAAAAAAAGGTAAGACGTATAAGCTGCTATTTACACTACTTTTGTGTGATACCATTGTACAAAGTAGGGCATTAAATTATGATTTATAATACATAACATGTAGAAATATGGCGATACGATATCTCTGCCCGACAGCCACGTCGTTAAAAGATGAAGCCATGATGCACTCAGAGCTATTTGACATGACAGTCATGACATAGTGACATCACAGGTCAGTGGTCGATGCTCTCATAGACTTCAAAACTATACTGGACGCCGTGCTCCTCCTGCACGCCTTCTGCTACACCTGCAACCCTGCAACACAAAACACATGACGGACACAGTGTTACTTTTGTCCACTAAAACTATGGCGAAAAATGTTCGTCGACTACCTGTTTTCACTGAGGAAAACAATATAAAAACTAAGCCATGATGACTAAAAGGGATATAGTGGTTAAAGTGATTTATTAAGACATTTTGCGATTTATTAAGACTTTCTTTTGGGGGAAGCGCCGCAAGGAACCCACTTTGAGAACCGCCGTACGTTTTCTTCCACCAAGTCTCTTCAAAACAGCCGATTGGCTATTTTGGCTGAATGTTCGTCTCCACAATAGGTTCTCAAAGTGGGGTCCTGGGAAATTTGTTTAATACAGCATCACAATCATTTTAACACCTTGATCCATTTTTTTAATACGTTGACAATTCAAAAATAGCAGATCTACAAGCTCACTGCGCGTCACTGCGAGCTTGTACATCCATCTGCTATTTCTGAACATTTTGGAAAATTCTTTGGGGAAAAAAATAATATTTTTGATTTATTTTTTTGACACATCATTTTCAGAAGGGGGTCCACAGCCAAATACATATCAATTCGGGGGTCCTTGACTCCTTGAGCACTACTGACCCCTTGAGCACTACTGCTCTAGGGGTCATGTGTAAAACTCACCCAGACAGGAGGCGGTATTTGTCCATGCTGATCTCAGGCAGGAAAGTGTCACAGTCAAACTGTTTGTGGACCCGGGTGACAAACAGCGTCCTGGTCCCCGGGCTCTCCATCACTTCCTGGAGGGTGGGCGGGTGGGCACGCGCGCACGCACGCACGCACGCACGCACGCACGCACGCACGCACGCACGCACGCACACACAGTTCAACACTGCATGTCTGTCTGTCTGTCTGTCTGTAGGATTGACTCACACCATATTGTCACTGTCGGGGTTTAAAACTTGTATGTCCAAAACTATTAAACAGAAAAATAAATTGAAAGGTGTCGTGAGCTTGTGGATCGGATATTATTTTGCTACAGTCGGACAACAGTATCGCTACTCTTGTCCGACGAAGTAGGGCATTCATTTACAAAAAAAACATAGTAGTAATATTATACATACAAGGTTTCTGCCCGACAAATACATTATGCTCTCACACTCATCCTTGAGCTGGTCTCCATGACAACTGAACTGACAACAAAGGGAAGTGTGTGACAAAGGTTCAAACTTAGTCATCACAGGTGTCCGAGATTCACCGTCATTTATATTTGATAACGTGCAGAAACCTTGTGTATGTCAATTTCTCAACTTTTTTGTAAGTTAATACCGGCGTACTTCATCGGACAAAAATGTCCCTCAAAAATAGACGATCTACAAGCTCAGAATGCGTCGCGATGTGACGTGTTATGAACTTGTAGAGCAATTTTTTGCTATTACTGAAAGTCAAAGTGAAAGTGTGTCTGTGGGTTGTATAATCAATGGAATGCATCAAGACCTTGTGACTAAATAATAACTCCATTGAATCTGATTGTGACTAAAATAATAACTACATTGGATCCATTGGAACTCCTGAAATTAACAGTTTTGGACATAGAAGGTTTCCAACCAACAGCAACGGACCAACGGTATTCAAATGTCCTTGAAACTGAATCAATAGATCATATTAGCAGATCTTCCTCGTCTAAGGAGCTGTTTCATAGCCAGTGGGACAGAACATACTGTCAGTGAGTTTGTATGTTAATACACAACGAAGCCCCTAATTCATCATAAGATGTGACCCGCTTATAGGTTTATATTATATCAGTGCTTCTCAACATTATTTTTTTAATTATTATTATTTCTGGGGTCACCTTCTTAACACACCGCAGTTACACGCAAATAATGTTTCTACATCCGGTTCCAGCGGAACCTTCAAAATAAGGGTTTCAGCCTTCATCCACGGCATTTTCCTACCAGAACTGTTCAAGGCAAAGCAGTCACGCAGCTCTGACTTCCTTGTCAACTCAGCGCCATCTCTACACATTAACATTGATAATGTAACAGTACCTTGTAGAGAGAACTGCCTCCTATGACCCAGACCTGGTCGGCTGTGTCTGCCATCTCAGCCGTGTCCAGCAGGCGGAGCGCTGAGCTGAAGTCTGAGGCCAGGTGGTGCGCACCTGGAGGCGCTTCTCTGTGGGGGTTGATTGACAGCTGGTCAGTGCATGAGCCAGTAATGTACTCAAGTACTGCACTCAATTTGAAAATAGTTACTTTGTAGATTTTGATTAATATTACACACTAACCACTTCAAAATAGCAGACCTACAAGTTCACAATGTGTCAGCATGCAACGCATTGTGATCTTGTAGATCTGCTATTTTCAAAGGATTTCTTTTTATACATTTTGAACTTGTGAAATGGGACATTCTGCACAATGTGTACTTTTACTTTTGGTACTTAAAAGTATATTTTGACGCCAAAATACTTTTGTAATACGGGACTTCTACTACATTGCACTGCAGTAGAGATACTTTCACTTAAGTAAAGAAATGTAGTACTTTTTCCACCACTGGCATGAGTTACAGCTATGTTTAGCTTTGGCCTAATGCAAACCAATCTAGAAATAATGTCAGGTATTTGCTGTGTTCACTGAGGCGTTTTTTAAGGTGCTTAAAGGATAATTTGTTTTTTAGTTATTTTTCATCTGTACTTTTCAATTGTTGTCCGGGAAGTTCAGCCGGTCCTCGGTAGAGCTCTCGCCTTTGGACCAAGGTTGGTCATAGGTTCGGTCCCGGGCAACTCAGTGTATGAGTAGCACGGCTTGGGTGCAGAAAGTTGTGCGGTCAAGTACTGGGACCTAGGCATGCATGATCTGTAGCATAATCGGAATCGGCCATATCGGCCATAAAAATGCCATATTGGTATCGGAACAGTCTCAAAATAATCCTGATTAATTAATCAGTTTTCACCAGCACGAAAAATGTATACATTTATCAAGGAGTTCAATATAAATCAAAAGTTTCTAGTACCCCTAGTCTTGAACAAAAGTCAAATCGAATATGATGTAAAATCTTAAGTAAAAATCATTCAGTTGTGAGAACAGACACTTGAATACTTTATTGACAGGCTTTGGGCCAAGCCCCTAGGGCCTAGGCTTGTTTCCATTGTGGTCCTCTGTATAATTTCGGAATCTGTCAGAATCCGTATCGGCAGATATGACCCTGCAAATAATCGGAGATCGGATATCGGTCAGAATTCCATAATCGTAGCACATTGTAATAGGGATAGACTACAGCTTTATCGGCTGATACCGACAATAATCCCCTCCGACCTACTTACTTATTGTTAATCGCAATAATTTGTATGACAATAAATCGTCAAGTAAAATGTAATGATGGTGATTCGTGACTGCCCCATTCATACAGTACATACTTGAGTTCTCTGCTGAGGACGATGTTGATCCTTCCGCTGAGAGGTCTGTTCTTCTCCGGGATGGAGAACCACGTCTTTCTGCCCATTATCACCACGTTCTCTTTACCTAGAACAGTGGTTCCCAAACATTTTAGCCCGTGACCCAAAAGAGAAATTAGACATTCCCCTGTGACCCAAATTAGTGAAAATAGCAAATTGGCTAAAAAAAAAAAAAAAAAAAAAAGAGTGAGCGGCACCCACAGCCAGAATACTAGAGGAAGTGACAACAACGATCTGGTAACACCCACCTATAGAACAAACATGGGTAAATTCTCCTATAATACAGCACCGCCACCCAAATGTGGATCACTGGCTTCTTTTAAAACAGGCCTCACTTCTCCATTGGAAAGGTGGTCACCCATTCATATAGTGTTTTATATTTGTGATGATATTGTACAGTATTTTAAATACATAGGACCTCAATGGAAACATGCCCACAGGGCTTTTTGGGGTTATCCTTTTAGAGTAGACCAAGTGTTTGACCGTACTTGAACTATTTGCATTTCTATTTAATACAGTATTCAATCAATGAAAAATACACACTTAACCACTTCAAACGTGGCCTCCCTATTTTCGACATGCCAGTATAATACCTCAGTAATGAACAATGTCGCTGTCGGGTGGACAACACCATTCCTTTTTTTAAAAACAGTGAAAATCTTGTAGATTGTACATGAAGTGAACCAAAAACGTCAGTTACCTTCAGCAGATGGGGTTGATGTCATCTTCCGGAAATGTTTGAATTCATTACTGTAATAAAATAAAGAACAACAAAAAAAGTTAATTCAAGACTTGGTCAGTAACAAGGTGACACATTATTTACTAATGTTTCTTTTTTATTTTAATTGATTTATCTAGACATATTATATTACATCTTTTAGACGACTATAGCAAATTAAAAGACTGCACATTTCAAAATGTACACAATACGTTGTGTAGTGTGTGTGTGTGTGTGTGTGTTTTTTCCAGGGGTCCTTGAGGGGGCTCCCCAGCAGCATTTTTACTCGAGTCGTGACCCATAAAAATTGGTCCGTGACGCGTGACACATGTGGGAAAATTCTGTCTTTCAAGGGACGGCAATATAATAGCCTGTCTCTTTAATTCTCTCATTGCACCATCTTGTGCAACAAACATAATGGACTGTGGACTCTGAACACAACCCAGCAGACATGGCTTTAGTTTTTGTTGCTGTCAGATGGAAAGTTAAAACATGTGTGAAGATCTACGTGTCACAATGCTTGTACATCGTCTATGTTCAATACTTTTGTATGACGAAGAATGGCATTTCATTTATGAAAAACATTAAAAGTTGAAATATTAAGTAATTAGGTTTCTGCCCAACAGCAATGATAGTTTAGTCACTTTAGTGCATGGTTAATGTATGCTGTCTAATCCTACCGGTTTCTCAAAGTGTGGCCCAGGGACCCCAGGGGCCCTTGGAGGCGCCTTCGTGACTGATAGTTCATCTTGTTGTTACACATGTAGGCTACTACAAGTAAATGCAACTACAGAACATACAAGAATGTCTATTTGGGTCAGTTCCATCTTATATTAACAATGGTAGACAGACAGCAATATCCACAGTATGCTAGACAAGACAGACAGACATACAGACAGACAGACAGACAGACAGACAGACAGACAGACAGACAGACAGACATGCAGTGTTGAAATGTGTGTGTGTGTGTGTGTGTGTGTGTGTGTGTGTGTGTGTGTGTGTGTGTGTGTGTGTGTGTGTGTGTGTGTGTGTGTGTGTGTGTGCGCGCGCGCGTTGATAGCTTGTAGATCTGTTCTCTTTTGTTGCTGTTGTCGCGAGATGCCGACGTACCTGAGTCGTATGGGATGCCAGGGTAAATTACCGTTGTTTCCGATGCCCATGTTAGGACACACGGCCACAATGGCGTTCAGGACACGAGACATTATTTTATAACTTATAATTAAACTCAATTAAATGTCATCAAAATAATAAAATGTGCCAGATTTGTTACTTGGCGAAAATAAACACCAGACTGGTTCAATGCTGCCGCCAAATAAGCCGACGAGAGGAAGTGAGTAGTGACACAACGGAACTCTACTGGAGGAAAGTCTATGCATCCCATGGCCCGAACGGACGACGCGCTGTAATTGGCTAGTTGGTTGTATAGGCGACCGTTGACGTAATGATGCCTGAGTGGAGACGGTTAAACAAAAACAAAAAACATATTAACCACTAGAGGGAGATAGAGAGTTTCCATTCTGTACATATAACTTTGTGTTGACCTGACCTCTCTAAAGCTGCTACCTTTAAACACATTTAAAATTCTGAGGCGTTTGTATATTACACTATTTAAATAGCTTTGAGAAGAATGCTGCTATTTGTCCCAAACGTGACTGCAAAAGATTTGCTATTTGTTTCAAAAAGCTCTTGGTTGAATGCTTGCTTGCTTGCTTGATTGACTGATACAATGCTAAAAGGATTGAATCCAAGAATGCACTGTCTTTGTTTCCATTGCCTATGCCGTGTATTTTAAATGTGACATGGCTCTCTATAATGTGACAATGCTGTAGCCTACAGTACCCCTCCAATTGTAGCCTATACATACTTTCCCCATTTTCCTAAATTGTTTTTTATTATATTCTGACACTTGTTTTGGCAATGTAAACGTTTTAGCATGCCAATAAAGCTCCTTTGAATTGGAAAACCGAATTGAGTAGAGTAGCCTACAGCCTACTACTTCAATGTTTTTTTCAGGCCAAGGACCCCTTAGCTAAATAAATGGTAAATGGTGCATTTATATAGCGCCTTTATCCAAGGCGCTTTACATAGATTGTGCATTACATTCATACACCGATGGCGACGGAAACAATGCAAGGCACCAACCAGCACATCATAGGAGCAATTAGGGGTTCAGTGTCTTGCTCAAGGACACTTCGACACTAACTCTGGGAGAGCCCGGGTTCGACATCCGGCCACTCTATCCCTGAGCCACCACTGCTGAGAGACAGATGAAGCAAGGCCCCCCACTACATATTGTTTATACAATTGTGTTGCATTGCATTAAAAAAGAAAGACAAAAGAAAACCATTTTTTTCTTTTTTCCTCTGGCACATTATCTTTCTTATTGATTTTGTTGTTACTGCATGTATCCTACCCTTGTTAAGAATTTGTCTCATCCTCACTTTCTCTCATGTGTTTTTAACTGTGTAAATAAAATAAACTGAAATAACTCAAATTTGAAATGTGTTCACTATTTCCAATATTAACTATCCAGTCAGCATGATATGTCTGGATGATGACGATGTTCGGAAATCAGGCTCAAAGAGAAGTCTAGTGAAAATCCTCAGTACAGGTCATTGAACTCAAGTGACGACCTGGGAAAATAAAAGTCAAACAATGGACTTTGTGTCCATTTGCTTTATGATACTCGTCAAATAAGTGTCCATCAACTCTCAATGACCCTTATTAATTTCCCTCAACACACTAGGAGGATGATCGTCACTGGGTTTTAGGAGTCCGGGTAGGTTTCAATATTTTAATTATTTTGGCACAGAAATATTTCCATGGTGCTCTGAAATTAATCTCAGAAACTGCTATTCTTTGATTTTTTTTGAATGACATTGATGTCAGATATGCAGAGGATTCAGTGGGGTAAAAAAAGACAACTGAAATTTACACCACAGAGAGATTAATCTTTTCTCTCTCTATATATACTGTATGTATATATGTAAGGATCAAGCAGATTTGTTCAAGGTGGATTAATTATGCAGCCTCAGTATAGTATAGTATACATTCATGTGTGTCTGAAGATAAAGAAACATCTCTAACAACTGTGTTGATTGGTAGCTGTATGTAGTTGTGTAGAAAAAATAAGCATGCATGTATATATATATATATATATATATATATATATATATATATATACATGCATATATATATATATATTATCAAAAAAGAGAAAAACCTTCCAAGGAAGGGACTGCACACTCCAGGGAACAGAGACGGACAACTTACTGCATCAACTTATTTATTAGCACGACGCGTTTCGCCGTGAGCTTCGTCAGGTGCTCATAGCACCTGCCGGAGTGTGCAGTCCCTTCCTTGGAAGGTTTTTCTATTTTTTGATGTCTATGCCTGCTAACTATAGACTTGCACCTCGCACAGGTCTTTTTGGATGTGCAGGAGTCCTTTTTTTGTCTCATATATATATATATATATATATATATATATATATATATATATATATATATATATATACATACATACATACATACTAGGAGGTACAGTACCAACCATTGATTGATTGATTGATAAATGTAAACATCCTTTTAGTCTTAATGTCTGACCGTAACTTGCTGTTTACATGTATCACTAATTCAATCAATCAATCAATCAATCAATCAATCAATCAATCAATCAATCAATCAATCAATCAAAGGTTGGTACTGTACCTAGTAAGTAAATCCATGGTTCATCAAGTAAGAACACTGTCTTACTGACTGGATAACTCGATGACTTAAATTAACCTTTTTAAATTTAATAACAGTTAGAAAAGAGAACTGGATTAACTTCCTCATTTAGCCTGTTTCACTTCACTAAATTCGAGTTTCTTTGATATTTCTGTCTCATCTGAGTCCCAACAGGACGAGAATGATGCCATTATGTTATGTTATGTTTTATGGCCATAAACATAATGGCATAGTCCTTGGAAAATGAACATGAGCCATGTGGAATATCTATAGAATGAGAATCCTTGTCAAGTTAAAGATTAAATAAAGTATTGCATGTGTACTGAATACTTTTATGCTCTTTAGATCATCAATACTGAACAGTGTCACCAACCAGTGTACTGACAGTTGACCCTGAAGACGCTACAGACAGGAAGCTGGCATTGTTTCCGCTTCTTATTTCTGCTGTGCACGCTTCATCTTAGTCCCATCATGGCTTATATCCTGAACGACTGCACTATTGTTTACTCTGACAATGTCACTGCTGGTGTTTCAGTGGATTGTGAACATCGTCAACTTGTTAGCGTACCGGATGACATTCCCAGGGACGTTACATCATTAACACTCCAGAGAAATGTAATTCGAAAAATAAACAGGACAGATTTTTACCATCTGTCAAATCTCAGAGATTTGGAACTGGGTTTTAATTATATAACCCATATAGATGATGGGGCTTTTGTCCATTTCATGGAACTTAAAGTGCTCCATATGAACGACAACAACCTAACAACACTGACCGACAATATGTTTCAGGGACTGTGCTTGGATAAAAAAAACATCCAATTCATCAACCCTGCTGCCTTCCAGTTACTCCCCAGTTTAGAGGCACTAAATCTGGAGTTTAACCATATACATCAAATGACTCAATTCATGAGTTAGTGTCTTTTCAGTCAAAATAACTGCCATCAAACATGTCGTGTGAGCTCAGGGAGTTGAAAGTTAATTCAGAGTCGATAAAAAAGTTTAGCATTACAACGGCTGCAATACCACATCTTGAGACAATCAAGCTTTCAGACGGTGAAGGATGGGAGTGGGACATACCAGACAAGTATTTTCTCAGAAATATAAGTACGGTGTATTGACGGTGATCAATGTCTCTGTGTTCCGTTCTATGCCTGCTCTCAGGTATGTGTTAACATGGCCGACAACCCTTTCGCTTGTGATTGCTCGAATTATGACTTCCAGCAGTGGATGCAGAACAACCGAATGCAGGTGCGTGCAGTTGATGTTCACCGCTACATTTGTGCTTATCCACTGGCTATAAAGGGTACCAGGTTTCTGGACATTGACTATCATTCTTGTTGGGTGGAGGCTATAGCTTCATCTGCTACATTTCCTCCACTTTGTGATTGTGCTGCTGACTCTGCTCACATCCTTCACTTACCACTTCCTGAGGTTGCATCCTCTATGCCTACTACCTCTTCCTGGCCGTCCTTCACGACGCCAAGGAAAGAAAGAGGGATCTCCTCTGCGCTACAATGCCTTCATCTCCTACAATGTCCACGATGAGCTCTGGGTTTGCAGAGAAATGCTTCCAGTGCTGGAGGGAGAGCAGTGCTGGAGACTCGATAAAAAAGTTTAGCATCACAACGGCTGCATTACCACATCTTGAGACAATCGACCTGTCAGACTGTTGTGGTGAAGGATGGGAGTGTAGGCTATTTTCTCAGAAATATAAGTACGGTGTATTTTAGTATTTATTCGCAACATTCTACATCTTTTTACTCTATCAGAAAGTCTCTTCAGAGCCTTTATTCACTAGAGTACCTGGATCTGGAGTACGTGGATGAGTGGATAAATGGAGGTCTCTTAAACATTGCCTGCAAAACACCTACACTGAGGACACAAAAAGTAACCTATAGCAATATTGGCAACGTAAGTGAGTGGTTAGTTGAGTGCACATTGCACTCAACTAACCAACCTAGATTTACCATTCAACTACCTGACTGAACTGTCTAAGGATTCAATAAAACAAATGAAGCAACTGAGTCATCTGAACCTCGCCAGTAACCATCTTTCCCAAGTGCCAGATGATGTTAAGAATCTCTCAACGCTTCAAATACTAAACCTTATTGACAATGAATTGAATGACTTAGACTGCTTAGACTTACATTTAATCATACTCACACACCTTCATCTAGAATAGCGTCACCAAGATGCCAAAAGCCGCGAGCGGCAGGCGTCTCTTCCGGGTTTATAGACAGCTCGTGGATGGAAATGAAGCTCCACCATAGAGTATAATGAAGGATAGAAACTGATCTGGCGCGAAGCTCCGCCCCCTCCGCTATTCATGTCAGTGGAAGTTGCTCAGTGGCGTTTTGAAGCACCCGGAAGGACCGTCTCAGAACGTCTACTTCCGTATTTGACCACCAAATTTTGGTGGTCAAATGCGGAAGTGCAACCGAGCGCTCAATGTTAAAGCCCAGCTGCACAGGGTTTTCTCGTCATGAATCCACGGGTCCGCCTGCAGTCCTTCCTCTTACCACTAGGGCCCAGTGCTTCAACGTTGGAGCGCCTCACTGGCCCCTTGAGCTCCACCCACGCGGCAAAATGCTGCGGGGGCAAGCGCTTCCGGGAATCTGGAACGCGAATCTGGAACACATACAGCAGTGTCTAACACTTCAAAAAAAAAGAAAAAAGAAAAAGACCACTTGTTGACCATCGCTCTGACCAGCGCAATATGACTCGGTTTGAAGGCTATGTAGCAGCCTGAGAATCTATTTTTCCAAAAAGACGTAATGCGTTGTGAGCTTGTAGATCAGCTATTTTTGAAACATTTTAACAGGGCTTCAGTGGTTAAACTTGAACGCAATTTGAATCTGAAACCATTTGCTGCATTAGAAAGTGAGTTACACTGTTGAGCATCATCACCCCCTTCCATCCTTGACAGCAGCCAGACAAAGGTTTGAATACATAACAGCTCCACCTCACTCACTCTGAAGTACACACACAAACACGGACGCACACACGTGCACACACACACACGCACACACCTCACACACACTCTATTTGTCTGCAACCTTGAGAGGAGCGATGACGCTGGTATCAGTGTTGTCACACAGCAAACACTGAAGCATCCCACTCTGCCTACTGTAGCTGTACCTGTCTGTCTGTCTGTCTGTCTGCCTGCCTGTCTGTCTGTCTGCCTGCCTGCCTGCTTGCGCACATCCTCAGTACTCACATGTTTGACTGGAGTGAAAGTATCAAGGCCTGTATTCAAACTTTTACTTCTGTAAAAGTGCAAAGAGAAATGAGATTTGCAAAACTAAAAGTAGTCATTATGAATGGCCCTTTGCGTGGGCATGCACACGCATGTGCACTGGGGGCAGCAGTAGCCTCGGTCCCAGGCTTACTCATCTGCGAAGAGAAAAGCCTGGCAGAGACGGTATCCGCAGAAGTGTCGGGCCGGAACATCCGTCACATGTATTTCCCACGGATACGATATTGTTTTGACCAATCACAACACTTGTTTCATTCACAGAGATGTAAACAGATTTGTAAAGCGTCAACGTCATTTCCTTAAGCGGTACTTCCGCCCAAATCCCGCAACTTCCATCCCCAAAAAATGATACCGTCTACGGCGTACGTCTTGGGGGGGCAGTGGGGCGGCAGTGGCTTTTATTTGTCTCTGGGCCTCCGTCTGAAAATATTTGGTGCCTGCAAATTTAACCATGAATCTATCATGGTTAAAATGTAGTTACAATGGGTTTGTATAGGAAGGGGGCGTGTCTCATACATTTAATATCAAATATCTAAATACTGAACCAAGCAATTTAAAAACGTTCTGCTCCCATGCAAAAGCCTGAGTAGATGATAAAATAACCTTTTTTTTTGGGGGGGGGGGGATAACACACCCCCTGTGTGTGTTATCATGCGCCCTAGTTGCTTCGCATACCTGGCCCTTTGTTTCTCTCACACAATCTGGCAACACCGCTCACTCCATCAGGTCTCCCTCCGTCACGTTGCCGTCTCACTTTCATCCTGTCTCCCTCTCTCATCATGTCTATCTCTGCGTCATCCTGTCGCTCTCCCTCAGTCACTGAGTGTGCAGCTCTCACTTCTCTTCAGGTCCTCTGCAGTGGGATTAACAGGATGGAATGAATGACACCTGTAAGACTTTTTGTCCTGTGATGTGCGGCAGAAGAGCTATTCAAACGGAGGTACGTTGAGCCACATATAGGCTAGTTATGAATGTTGTATTATGGATGTGCACATACATGGTGTTGAACAGAGTGTAAAACTGTGATGTTATAGGCAAATATACAGTTTACTAGATTTGTTTTACTTAATTCAAAGTAGTAACATCTCAATATTATAAACATAGTCTGTTGCTATTAAAGGACCTGCATTCATAATTTGACTCGACTGAAAGTGCAAAAATATCTGCATTAAAATATACTTACATTACCAAAGTAAAAATACCCATAATGTTCAAATGTGTCAATTATTTTGAAAGTTTATTTTCAAATTCAAAGTAGTGGTTAATGTATATTTTCATCCATGTCACAAACATAACATGCCCCTATGGAGACTATTCTGTCACACGGAGATGTTCTTGTTCTTGCAGTGTTTGAAAGGTTACTCAAAAGCGGTAATATATCGCCTACTAGTTACTTTAAAAAAAAGTAACATTACTTTACTTTACATATTACTCCCTTTTTTTCTCAACCCCAGTAATTGCATCTTTTGCCCCCAAAAGTGTCACACTATCCAGCTTGTTGTCTCCGATAATTCACACGTACAGACTATTTTACTGGAAAAGGGTAATATTACTTTAAGTAATAAGTTACTTTACACTGTAAACTAAAAGATACAAGTGGCTGAAATGAAAATATTTTTCCCAGGACGGTGGCTTGCATTCCCTTAGGGATATGGTATGGTCACCCGGGAGAGACTCGGAGTAGAGACCCTGCTCTTTTACGTGGAAAGTTAGGGTTAGAGACGAGTTAATACTGCTGTATTTGGGGGCTCTGGCCTGGGGAGCCACTACAACATCAGTGTATTTGACACAGAGACTGTGTCAAATAGACTTTCTACAGAGACTGTCAAAAAGACAGAAACAGAAATTGCTCGCTGAGCACGTCGTCTGCACAGCTTCTTCCAGAAGGTCGCTGCGGCCATTCAGCCTTTGCCTACAATGGAGAGCTGTTCATACTTGGTTTTTGGTCAATGGTTTTTCAGTGATCTGTGGCAATTCAGTCCAGACACCTTCTCCTGGAGGAAGGTTGAGCCCATGGGGAGAGGCCCATGTTGGATGTCTGGTAGGTAGGTGGCTAGGTGCTGTTGCGTGGTCGGAAATCGTATCATCATTGGAGGTTACAAAGTATCCGGTACACTCATCGATATCCTGCACATCTTAGACTTAACTCCTAGTCTGAAGACGTTATGCGATTGTAGCATTGCACGGAAGCGGGGATTGAACCCAGGGCTCCCACTCGCCAGACCAACACGCAACCCACCGTGTCACTAGGGCTGAGCCCGATTGGCAGGGCTGTTGCGGGCTGGGTCTTGGCTGGGGGCTACACAAGCTAGAAATTCAGTACTGTCTACTCTGAACAAGGCATGGGCATCCTTGACTAAACAGCAACAGAAATATAAAGTAAAAAGAAAACAAACAAAGAACAATGATATACATAAATACTTTATAGTTTTTGTGCAATGTTGTATGTTGTTTAATTAATATAATCAATGTCAACCACTGAACTATGCAAATATATCATATCTTACAATAAATGGGCGAAATCTGTACGTACAGTATGTCTGTACTTTGTCGAGAACTGCCCGGCCGAACGACTTGAACTCGACACGCGTGTCACTTACGTATGTGGCACGTTGTGAGCTTGTAGATCAGCTATTTTCTAAATATCTTCAAAACTGATTTTGGGTGTCCCTGGCACAAAAAGTTTTCAGATCGGGTCTGCTGTAATAGTCAAATTACCATAGTTTGGGGGTCCTTTACATGAAAATATCATGTCAGAATGCCATTTTCTCCCAGTCAGTCCGAGGCTTGTCATCACATATTCTCTGTGTAGCAGCGTCACTTGAAGGCCACCGCCCAGCCCCTCAAAGCACTGAGCAGGACCCCTACTGAGGACCCCCAACCACTGGTGGGACGTAACTAAGTACATTTACTCACTACAGTAAGATCATTTTAAAACCCACTCAAAGTATTACTATAAACATTGTACTGTAACTGTAATTACCAGTAAGACGCCTTAATATAGGTGAGGAGCGACCGCAGGGCTGAGACACTCTACCGTAATAATGTCACTTCATTATGTCAGCACTGTCATAGAAGTTTCATTTTAAATTGTCTCATAATCATTGTGGTCCAAAAAGCTTTCATTTTCAGGTAACAGATAAGAGGCAGGTACCACCACTGGTGCAAAGCACAGCTAGTACTCAAGTTCTGTAGTTAATTACAATTCTGCGGTAGGCCTACTTATGAAGTTTACTTTTGAGGTACTTTTATTTTACTTAAACATGTAGATTTTATCTCCTTTCCCCCCTTTTTTCATAGAAAAAGAAAGTGAAGAGGAGGGTCCTCTTCACTTTCTTTTTCTATGAAAAAAACAAATAATTTCACCCAGTTATTTTACTTTGTAAATCTGTGATGTGACAATAAAGCTGATTCTGATTTGTGACTGATTTGTTAATACTTTATACTTCTACTCCACTACTCCACTTCTACACCTCAGTTGAGTCACTGCGTCTGTCACAGCTCTGTCACACTGTGCAGTTAACCCAAGTTAGAAGTAACCAACTAATAAGTTGAGAGCTTTTCATACTGTACGTCCATGGTTGACAGTGGGTGTACTGGAGTGGCGCCCTCCTGTGAGGAACACAGCTTGAGTCGACTAAATAAAAAAAGTATTTTAAGTCTTAGTCAACAAAATTAACACCTTTGAGTTGATTCTGATTTTAATGTGTGTTTTCAGCGGTGAATCTAGGAACCCTCCAAAGGATCCACATGATGTAATGGAGCTGCGCCTGGACTAGCAGCAGCGGCCCTAACCTGCAACATGATGTAATGGAGCTGCGCCTGGACTAGCAGCAGCGACCCTAACCTGCAACATGACAGAGTGCAGCGAGGTTCGCACCGACGGCAACTCTCTGCTGAAGGCCGTGCACCTGAGCCGCCTGCGCCTCACCAGGCTCCTCCTGGAGGGCGGGGCTTACATCAACGAGAGCAACGACCGTGGCGAGACGCCCCTCATGGTGGCCTGCAGGACGCAGCACGCCGACGCACAGAGCGTCCCCAAGCACAAGATGGTCCGGTATGTCCTGTCACAATGATTCGCACATTTCAATGACCCCCAGTTTGATATGCATAGACAATTTACAATTTAGGCCCTTAGCAGATGCTCTTAATCCAGAGCGATTTACAGTAACCAAGAACAAAACATGGTAATACATCAAATACATAAAAATAGTCTCAAAATAGTATCATACGTAAGCTAAGAACCTATTGTGTATCTATACAATGAAAATATGAGTATACACTAAAGTGCTATGTCTACATAAAATGCTATGTTATATGAGTTGAGCGTTTGCATACGCATGTAGGTCGTCAAGGCTAGGGAAAGTGCTGCGGGCTAAAATGGAGTCCGAGGTGGGTTTTCAGACTATGGCGGAAGATTGGGAGGGAGTCTGCAGTTCTGATTGAACGGTAAGTGCATTCCATAGTTTTGGAGCCAGAAGGGAGAAGACTTTGGGACGTGTGGAGCGTTGTCCTGGTGTTTTTAGTGAATGTAGCCTACTTTTAGTGAATGTAGCCTACAGCTTCCCTGCGTTGGCTGATCTGAGCGCGCGGGAGGGTTTGTAGGGTCTGATCAGACTTGCAAGATATGGGGGTGCCATACCTTTGGTTGCTTTGAAGGCCAGCATCAGAGTTTTGTACTCTGCATGGCTTCCGAAATGATGTCATAGGCCAGCCAAGTCTATGGACTTTAATGTTTGTTTATAGGGTATACATTATGATGTAATCCGTCCTCTCCTGAGACACAGAGTGAGTAGACAGAAATGGTAATGGTATCTTATGATGAACATGAGGACCAGTTATATGAAGATGTCACATGTGACGCATTGTGAGTTTGTAGATTTTAGGCGAATGTTATTATGCCTTCTATGACATGCCAACAGTAGGGACGCTAGGGTTCAAGGACCAGGGGTCCTTGAGGGGGTTCCAGGAGGTCCACAGCAGTGTTTATACAGCATCAAAATATCATCAACCACTTCAACCCTATACATTGCGCTTGTAGATCTGCTATTAAGAAATATTGAAATACTTTGACAAATTAATGACTGTAATTAAAACATTTTAACAACACAAATCATGGATGGGGGGATCTCTGGCACAAAATATTTTCAGATGGGATCCATCCACATCACGGCCCAACATATTAATTTGACATGAAAAGATTTGGGGCACACCGTCTTAGGCCCAAACCACACGAATGGGTCCCAGCGGTGTGATATCCTGTTGCACGTTGGCGCATGGTGGCGCATGTCGATGCAAGTCGACCCAAGTGATTCAATTGGTTCAATTCTAGTGTTGCTTGCGTCTACATGGATCTACTTGCAACCGTTTGGTTTGAAAAGAGTTGCATGGCGACCCATTGGTGTGGTTTGGGCTTTAAATGCCCACCTCTGTCTCCTGGAAGGTATCTCTTGGAGAGCGGCGCTGATCCGAACATCCAGGACAAGACTGGAAGGACGGCCTTGATGCACGCCTGCCTCCAACAGGCCGGGGCTGAAGTTCTGTCTCTGCTGCTGAACAGTGGCGCAGACCCCAGTCTGGAGGACCACACCGGTAACAATTGATTATTTTATTAGCGATTGTATTGATTACTTTTCTTTTTAATAAACACTTTTCCAAAAAAATATGGATCCCTTACTAACCAATTGTTTTTTTGAAAGGTGCAGTAGGTATGAAATATAGCTCTATATTTTGAGAGCAAGCATTGCTATAGAGTGTTCAGTAATAGAGGTCTCTCCAACTCATACAGGATACAACAAACATGTAAAATTGGAAGTGATGGCACAAAGACATGGGCAGACAAAACAGGAACTGGAACACTATACAATGGAAGCTGATGAATGGGTACTCTCTGCTGATTGGCTGAAATTGGCAAACCACCAAACACTGATTTAGTGTTTATTAAAGAGTTGGTGAGACAGGGAGACCACTGCCACTGAACAAACACTCTAGGCATGCAATGATTACTAACACAGCCCATAGAGCTTTAACTTGTGTTTTGTTTGAACCTAAATATATCACTTTTAAATGATTGATGATTGATTTTTGATTATTTTTAAACCCAACTAATAAACCCTTACACGCAGGCTCGTCTGCCCTGGTCTACGCTGTGGACTCCGGTGACAAGGAGGTGCTCAGAGTTCTGTTAGACGCTTGCAAGGCCAAGGGCAAAGAGGTCATCATCATCACCACGGACAGGCTGTCCTCTGGTGGTCACATGACCAAACAGTACCTCAATGTGCCCCCACCCCCTGACCTGGAGGAGAGACTACATTACCCGGCTGCCTCTTGTTGCATGATGTCTCCATCTGACATCCAGCTGCACACGCCACCACAAGAACCACAAACAAAATGTAACTTATATTATGATATTTACATACTAGTCCAGTGGTCTTCAACAGGGCCTCAGGGACCCTATAGGGCAGTGGTTTTCAAACCTGTTCATGTCAAGGACCCCCAAATTGATACATATTAGGAACCAAATTACCCCCCAGTTAGATATTAACCCTAACCTCACAGGAAGCCATGGGTGATTTTTAACCCGCAGCATGGATTAGTTGTAACCCGCCACGCATGTTGGGAGCCATGGGTGATTTTTCAAACCCGCAGCACGGGTGAGTCTTAACCGGTCACGCAGGTCTGACTAACGGGATATCTGACTTATGGGCAGTCTCCCATTTGAACGTCTCAGGCTTTTGTGAACAGAACACCCGAGACAGTTTGTAAGTCGCTTGATTCAGTATTTAGATATTTGCTATTACTTTTGAGGGGCGCCAGCCCCTCCTATCTTGTGGCGTGTGTGCACAAACTTTGTCCTACACAAACATTAAAATGCCATTGACAATGAATGGACAATTTTACGTCATAGTGTAAACACAAACATTGCGTAACACAAACGCATTGATGACGAAGGTGAGGACGCAAATTGTGATTGGCTGGAATGAGATGATGATGATGTACAATCAAGAGTGCCCCTCACTTCACACGGAGTGATATTTTGAGGGTCGCTAGCCCCTCATACAGCTTTTTGTCCTGAACTCATGTCACATTTGCCATTGACAATGAAAGGAGAATTTACATCATATGTGTCTGAACAAATCGGATTTTTGTGGCACTTAAATGCCATTGACAATGAATGGAGAATTTACGTCATATGTGGACGAGCAAAACGGCTATTTTGTCCTAACACAAACATTAAATGCCATTGACAATGAAACGAGAATATACGTCACATGTGGACGAGCAAATCGGCTTTTCTAAACACAGTGCAACTGTATTAATTCAGCTCGGGGCTCACTTCATGCAGGTGTGATTTTTATCAGACACGTGGCACCCCTTCCTTACAAGCCCATTGTAACTTCATACTTTACTAAACTGATAGTGCTGTCAAACGAGTATGAAGCCAACTATGAAATCTATGAAAAAGTTGAATCTACACAATTTAATACAATATAGGGGTCCCTCTCCCTGCTCTCTCTCTCAGCTGGGGTCCTTGGCCTGAAAGACCCCTGTCCTACTTTATATCTAGTCAACAATACTTCACTGTCGGTCAGAAATCTCGATATTTCAACTTTTGATGTTTCTTTTCAATTATTAGAATGTTACACGTTGTTCTGAGCTTGTGGATCTGCTATTTTCACCATTTCAAATTGTATTGGTATTTTAAGAATAATAAACAAGGAGCGGTATTAAGCATTCACAATTATCTGTTGCCCTGCCTTTTCAGCAAACGCTTCGCCCCAATTTGGAAGCCCCCTCATCGGCCTCAGAGACCCCAAAGGTTCGACCAGTGGACCACCGTCCAAGCCCAGCTCTCCCACCCGGGGGGACCCCCGTCCGTCACCAGGTCCCGGTGGGGTGAACAAACTCCTCAGCCTCCAGAGGCTGCACTCAGAGCCGAGGCTGAAGATTCCTCCTTCCCTTCAGATTCAGCAGAAACAGAGCCAGGCCTCATTGCGGACAGAGGAGATGAAGGTCATGTCTCCTGAGGTACTCATCGAATAAAGTTGAGGTCCCCACGGCTGATTTCAGTCATTTAATGGATCTCGTAGAATTCAGCATGTCTTCTATGGCAGCATGTCATGCATGGCCATGTGTCACTCATGTTGGCACTGTGGTGTATTTGCATGTGGGACTACGAATGGAAATGGGCTTGTAGCTAAATTCGGCATATTTAAGCGCTGGGGTGGCACAGTGGTAAAGTCCCTGCTCACCTCCACGGAGGGAGGAGGGAGTGTTGGGAGGGCGGAGTAGGGTGAAGGCCCCACGTCCTCCCGGAGGGGGCTCCTCACTGGCAGGTGACTGAGTCAGTAGGATACAACACACAAATGTGTGTGGGGAGGAATTAATTGGCATAATGACAAAAAAAGGGGCTACAAATATTATTCACACCCGTGTGAAGTGAGGGGCGCTAATATATTAAAGTCTATGTTGATTAGGTGATGTAATGGTGATGTAAAACAAACGGTGCCAACACAAACATTAAATGCCATTAACAATAGACACAATGACGTAATGAGGGACAATATGACAATTTTCCCTTCATTGTCAATGCCGTTTTTAAAACAAACATTGAACTAAAAACAAACATTAAACCTGTATATAGGAGGGCCCCTCAAAAATGTAAAAGGCGGCATATTTTAATGTGCACTGTCCTGGAAAGAAAGTGAGTAACTGAAATGTGTGGGCGGTGATAGGATGATCCGTCGTTCAGGGTGAGCAGCCATGGTGGTCTCCATGGAGAGAGACCCCCTATTGTTTCACGTAACCACAGCATCGACGTCAAAGACGCAGCGGTGGCAGGCCTTCTGAAAGCTTTGGACCGCTCGCCTGAAAGCCAGACCACTGGAGGAGGTAAGAGTTTTGGTATATTTTATGTCCAAGAGCTGTTTAGGTAAGTGTGTGCGTGTGTGTGTGTGTGTGTGTGTGTGTGTGTGTGTGTGTGTGTGTGTGTGTGTGTGTGTGCGTGCGTGCGTGCGTGCGTGCGTGCGTGCGTGCGTGCGTGCGTGCGTGCGTGCGTGCGTGCGTGCGTGCACTCACAAAGATCTGTCAGCAAGAGAGATGGAGAGAGAAGCACAATACAATGTTAACACAACATTACACCTTTTCATAATTAAAGGAGCACTTCACCCATTTTTACCTTTATCTTCATATAATTGGTCCCCATTAATGCTCATTATAATATCGTGACCTTATCAAACTAATGGTGACAGCTCTAGGAGGTGTGAAGAGAGGTCTGCTGGGTAGAAAGATGTCATACGACAGCACCGCCAGTTTGGCGTCTCATCCAAACCTCCCCCGGGACGATGGTTGTCCCCGTCCCCAAGAGACTGCAGACAAAGGCTCGTCGGAATGCCTCCCACACCTCGCAGTGTCCAGTCTGAGGTAGGGCTGCAGCTAACAATTATTTTATTAGTGGCTGTTCTATCGATTACTTTTTTGATTAATGGAATAATCAAGAAGCGTGTTTTTGAAATATCAACAAATCGATGAACACATTTCTTTTTCTCTGTCGCACAACAGTGTTGTTCAGAAATAGTTAAAGATGGAGTGCCACAATTTTTGTATTTTTCCAGTTTTTCATGTGTCTATGAGGTGACAGTACTTCATTAGACACCCTGGAGTCGTTTTTATGTGCAATGATGTATTCCCTTTGTATTTAGGGTTTCTTCCTGGAGGCTGAACCCTTGACAGTCAAACGTGCCAATGACAAAAACAGTAATATAGTGACATCACATTATCAGCCCCTCCCCTAACCCCTCCCCCTTTATTATACAACCACAGCTGTGGGTGCGGCTTATGTTCAGGTGGATCACCACCCATCACCACCCACCAGGCAAACCAGGCATACTTAATGAACTGGTGGGGGTGCCCACATAAAAACGACATTTTAACAAATACTGTACACTTTTTTGAAAAACGTCTTCCTCCTTATATAACAATAAGACCTGATGATCATGTTTTAGGGTGGAAAAAAATCATGGCACTCCATCTTTAAGTTGGCAGAACTATAAGCTTTTTGGGGATATTTTCTGAAGCGTTTGGCCTATAATGACTTGTCTTGCCCAAAATAGGGATCTATGATCAATTAAATTGATTTGTATTTATTAACTGTTCCCAATATAATAGGAACGTGGTCCAAAGGAGGAACATAGGAATGGACCACTACAGCTCCGACTCCCAGCTGCCACAGTTTGGACATCAGCACCGAGAGGACGGGTTCAAGAGCACCGCGGGTGCTGGAGTGGGCCTGGAAAGACGCAAACTGGCCAACAGCAGGTCCTCCACCCTTTCAGGTAAGTGTTGGTCCAATACAGACAGAGTATTAGAAATGCCTTTGGTGCGCTCGGGTGGCACAGTGGTAAGGTGCCTGCCGCAGAGGTTATAAGTTAAAATCCACCGCGATGCATTTACACAAACACAATTGGTCCGTGTTTGGCGGAGGGAAGTCAGGTGGGGAAGATATTAGTCACTGTACGAATTCCTATGGGCTGGGACAGTGCCTGACGGTGGAGTATTAATTGGGCGGGAGGAGTACAACACACAAATTTGTGGGGAGGACGACAACAGATGAAAATTGTGAAAACCGCAGATCCACACGTCACATTGTGAACTTGTAGTAGAACTGCGCTCTTTCACTATTTTTGCAGGACTCCATTGTACAACAAAATATAAAATGGGGCTTGAGTGGCTAATTTGCTGATATACGGTATTTAAAAAAAATCTATTACAAATCACGCTTCTCACTTCTTTCAGGCTCTAGGGAGTCCCTGGAGAGTGCTGTCCAGAGACGGAGTGCCACCACTGGGCTGGAGCGCAGAGGATCAGGGGCCCTCCTCCTGGATCACATCTCTCACACTAGACCTCACTATCTGCCTCCGCTGAACCCCCATGCTCCCATACCCGACATCGGGGTCAGCCCAGCCTCGTCTGGCCTCTTCGGTGGAAGCAGCAAGGCATTAAACGGGGCTGCAGGTTCCAAAGTCAGCCAACCCTGCGCCCCTTCCTTCCCGAGGGATCTGGAGGCCAAGAACTTGCTGAGGCGGCACTCCATGCAAACGGAGCAGATCAAACAGCTGGTCAACTTCAAGGAACTTTTTGGCCACTAGAACAGTGGTTTCTCAAACCTTTTGTGGATCTTGAAAGTGTTCGCAGGCCCACCCGTCTGATCACTTAACAACGGCAGCCGAAATGTGTGGGTCGCGTGCATTTTCAGAGCATTTTTATTTTAAGGAATCGATTGTTTTCCGGCTTGGATTGATGGAACCAACGCAGTATTGCTAATTTATTGGTATCACAATGAAAGGTTTTGAAGAAAAGACCATGTCATTATTTTTATATTAAAATGGACATTTCACCGTTGGAAGAAACTCCAGTGGCCAAATGTAAATAGTATCTGTAGTAGATAACAGGAGCATAATTTGAAATTTGCACCCTATGGCCAGAAAAATAAGTCTGTGTTTGACTGGATTACTACAATGACCATAATGCTTTGGTGCACCCCACCTTGTGGAGGGGTAGTCCAGGAAGTGTCTGACATCACAGACACTATGAAATACTAAAATATCTAAAAACTCATATATTACCCTTACCCACATAAAAACACAAGTGTTTGTATCATATAAGATCTGGTTGCAAAAGGGGTGAAGTGGTCCTTTAATGTTGTATTAGGCCTATCATTAAATTCTTAATGTTTGCCAATTATTTTGGAGCCCAGTTGCAATACAGTGGAACCTTGTCATTACGCTGCACTGGAAGATGGAATGCATTTACCACATGTAAATATACTGCTGCTACTGCTACATGTCAACCCCTTATACCTGTGATATCATCTAATGGCACATTTTCAAGCTTCAATGCTGCAGTGCTCTTTGATACAGTGATCTTAAGAATTACTTTTAAGTTGTATGATTAGCTAAAAAAGAAACAATGTTTTGACTGCACAGAAAATTATACAATTTTTATTTAGCACACACATTAAGCCTGGTTTGACTACAAGGAGAATTGCTGTTCAATTCAGGCTTCAGATCTAACTAAAAAAACATTGCATGGATGCACCTGGGACGTATCCTCAGTGATGTATCCTGAGGTCAACGGGGTTTCGGGTCTCTCAACATATACCCCTCACTCAGGCGACCCAGCCGGGAGTGATCAAGTCCCGACTTACGTCCCAGTAGCTACCCTCAATCAGTCCCACTAGGGAAAAACCAGGGGCACACAATCCGTTGGAACTACTCCAGAACTACTCTGCCAGGGCTGGGAGGTACACTTCTGGCGCATGGAGGGACTAGGCTCTGTGGGTTGTCTCCTGTCCAGGCCCCTCCTACGTCTCACCAGGTCCACTCCTGCTCTCACCAGGAGTAGAGCGGGGACCTGTGCGTTGCACCAGAGTCCCAGCACCAGACAGTTCATTCAGGAGTGGTGGGCAATGGTTCCGCAGGGTCATGGTGCTGCGTATTCCCGCTTGCATGGCCCTCCCAAAGGCCTCACCGAGGGCTGTTGGGCTTCCTCCTCACGGAGGACACAGGCTGGGGCGCTAACTCATACTGCTCACCCGGGTGCCGTCTACATTCCGGCTGTCACCCGTCTCTCCGGTGGTCACCAGACGATACCTGGTTGTCACATTCCTTTGTCTATTCCTATGAGTCACTATAAATAGAAGAACTATAACTAAAAATCATCGCATGGATGCACCTGGGACGTATCCTCAGTGATGTATCCTGAGGTCAACGGGGTTTCGGGTCTCTCAACATCATACCCCTCACTCAGGCGACCCAGCCGGGAGTGATCAAGTCCCGACTTACGTCCCAGTAGCTACCCTCAATCAGTCCCACTAGGGAAAAACCAGGGGCACTACTCCAGAACTACTCTGCCAGGGCTGGGAGGTACACTTATGGCGCATGGAGGGACTAGCCTGGCTCTGTGGGTTGTCTCCTGTCCGGGCCCCTCCTACGTCTCTCACCAGGTCCACTCCTGCTCTCAGCACTCTGCTTCTTCAATTATTGTTGTTGGAAGACAACTTGCTACTACTGCTAAAGTATTGCTACTTGGTGGTAAGAGTGATGGGCTTAAAAGAAAAAGCAAAGCCTGACATTATTTCCCCCAATAATATATTTATTGGGTGACATGACCACACAAAGCCTACAGTATAATGATATAGCACATTTGAATGAGATCGAATACAATCATATTTTTATTATCACACCGTATATGGATACAAGTCTACTTTCTCTTTGCTTTAATTGTCTTTTCTCCATGTCTATGGTTCACTTTGAAAATAAAATAATTATCTGGCTAATAGGTGATATTTTAATGTTATGACAGTTATCTAAATGCAGTTCTGGTACACATGCTGTCAATAAACCTTGCATCACAACTCTGCTTTGAAGCAACATTATTTTATAACAATTTGTTACAAATATATCTGTTACACATCCTTTAATGTTTTGAAGTAGACTGTCAGTTCAGAAAGATTTCATTGATTGAAAATATTGTTATTAAGAGATTGCAGAATGGGAACAGTCCAAGGAAGGTCAATACAAAAACTGCTAAGAGGATCAAACCAGAAAAAGCACTAAGACTTGTTTACATCATTTTCAATTCATCAAAACATTTAAAGACATACAAATACACACATCTATGAAAAATAGTTACAAAAAAGGGAATACGTGAACAGTATAGAAAAATAGAGGGGGGGGGGTACTGGGGACTTTAACTTTGTTACAGGGGCCAGTTTCGAATTGCAGCCGTCCGTAGGTGCCCTTTGAGAGCGGTTTTGAAGGAGTCAAGGGATTCGCATGTCTTAATGACTGTTGGTAGGGCGTTCCACATTTTGGTGGCATAGGAGCCAAAAGGTTTTGAAGGAGGCTGGGGATTCACATTTCTTAACTTCAGTGAAACTATGCAGTGGCATGAACTAACGCTGAGCATCCTGGCACTGGTTAACATCCAGAACCTTTACTCATTTCAAAAGAGTGTTTTTGCATTAATTAGGATAATTTAACAGGAAGAAGAAAACATTAACATCTTAGTTTGTGCTCATCACTGACATCTACAGGGCAGTTTTGGAATATATACTGTATACAATCATAACTTATTTTAATGATGAATCCCATCTCCTTCCAAATACTTAATGGGACATTTCACTTAAAAAGAAAATCACTCACACACACACACATCCCCCCCTTTTGCCTAAACCCGACTGGAATAACAAATTAAATGCGTTCAAGGCTTTTAAGTCTCCACTTAAGACTCGCCTTTGAGCTTGGCCCATAGTACTTACCCTAGACCCTTAGATATAACTTTATGTAGACTTAGATATCATTTTATACAGACTTATAGGATGTTACGTAGACAGCACTAGAATTGCATTTTATGTAGTCATAGCACGTTATAGTATATATGTATAGTATGTATAGTTTATAGTTTCATTATATAGATATTCCACTATTACGTTCTTAGGTTACGTATGTTTCATGATAACTACTTTTTATGTATGTGATGTATTGCCATGCTTTTTGTTCTTGCTTATTGTAAATCGCTCTGGATTAAGAGTCTGCTAAATGCCTAAATTGTAAATTGTTTAGGAAGAAGGAGAAAGTTTGGCTGATGTCTGTGGTGAGGGAAAAAGATTCTACAAGGTGAAAAACTAATCTTGTCATATCGTCTCATCCAAAAAAAAGAGCTCTTTATAGGCCAGAACTCTGTGGTGAGGGAGCAAGATTCAAAGTGAAAAGCCAATAAGGCCATATAAGAGACTTTGGGTACCTAGAAAAGCACTATATAAATCTGATAACATTATTTAAAGGGACCAAGAAGTCACAAAGTGACTTTGGTCACTTATTGTTTTTGTGTTTTTTTTTCATCTCCTTCTCCTTCTTCCGCCAAAAATAGCTGTAATCCGCGGTAATCTGGTAGAGGACCATGCCAAACGGTGACTATGCGAAGCCCATGACGATTGGCCAAATGGTGGCGCTATAGCACTCAATTGAAAATGCAAACTTTGAACGTGCGTATCTCATGAACCGTTTGACCGTTGGCAATGACACTTTGATACACATGTGTCTCCTCGTGCTGAACAACTTTCGTGTTCTGACTTTTGACCTGACCTTTAGATCACCCGCCATTTTGAATTATATGAAAAACAGTTAAAATGTATCTCCTCCCAGGATCTTTGATCAAAATGCACGAAAACTTCTACACGTGAACTTTGGACCTATACGGACAAAAAAAAATCGTAGTACATTTTTCTTAAGTGAAAAAAATGAAGTTTTTATGAGCCAATGAAAATTGCTGGTTTGTGAAAATTCTTCTTCTGCCTCTAATACATACATGCAGCGGTCATGGGTTCAAATCCGGGTAGCGACAACTCAGCCCGTGATTCTTATTTGTGCATATTGTTCTTATTGCGTATTGTCTTCTTTCTTGATCCCGCCTTATCGCTGCTTGCAGCTATATTATTATTATATTGTCTCATCCTATACAAAGCTCCTGGCAGTTCTGGACAATTTAAATATCCAGGTGGCCAATCCGTTTTTAAGAGATGGTGAGCAAGCACTTCCTACATTCCAAATGAGAGGGTATATACACCTTTTTTTTAGGCCACCCAGCTGGAAAAGATGAAAGAGTACTTTCAAACAAACCAAACCGAGGACCTCACCAACTAAAATTACATTCCGTAAAACACGGAATGTAATGGCCCCGCAGTTGGAACAACATGTTCCATCCACACGCTACGTCGTACCGGGGAAACTCCCCCGTCAGGTGATAAGAAGCGGCCTGCTCACTAGCTCAGTTCGGGGCTCATCCAGAGGCTGAGCAGAAGTTCAAGCGGAGGCGAAGGGCCGCAACACACAAGTGCTACACAGATCTCCAGCCACAATGTGCGGAGCTGAAGGACAAAGCCCCAGCCAAAAAAAAACATAACCTAACCAAATCTGGCGAGGTCAGTGTGCACAGATAAGTGTTGATTTTGATGGCAAATTTTGATTCAGTTTTATATTCTTTTGAATAAAATTCCACTTTGTTTTTGTCATATTTTAGTCACATGAAATGTTTTAGTTGACTAAATATCATGCGATATTAGTTGACTAACCTCATGCCACCAGACTTTCAACATAGAGTAATAAAAGGATAGAGACCGAACCGGAGCGACAGCCCCGCCCCCCCCTGCTATTCATTTCAGTGGAAGTTGCTCAGTGGCTTTTTGAAGCACCCGGAAGAACGTTCTACTTTGACCACCAACTGTTGGTGGTCAAATGCGGAAATGCAAACAAGCGCTCAATGTTAAACCCAAGCTGCACAGGGTTTCCTCATCATACATCCATGGGTCTGCCTGCCGTACCACTAGGGCCAGGTGCTTCAACATTGGAGAGCCTCCCTGGGGGCTTGACTTTCCACCTCGGAAGGACCCTGCTCCACTCTTGTCTTGTTTTTGTTTTGGTCAGCCATCCGGTCCCAGACTACTGCCACCTCCTGGTATGGATTGTTATTGCACTGGATCTCCTCTGATCATCAAGTGCCCAGTCTGTTGCAATCTGTGACAGTTTTAAGTAGTTGGAATTAGTCTGAACTGACTGTGGAGAGGGACCTTTAGAGTCTTTCATTTTCATGCTAGTGTGTCATTAAACTCAGTGCCACAGGACCTTTGGACACCTCCCCTTTATTGGTTATTTATATGTAGGCTCATTTCGTCTGGTAGGTCATAGTAAATCTTGCTCTTGTCAAACTCTTGTCTGTAGGGCAGTAAGTCCTGGACCACAAACTGGTCATTTTGGTTCGTCCATACAGTCAAAGAGTACCTTAAAGAAAACAGAAAAGTAATTTAGTCGTTTTAAAACATATACCAATAATTCATATAAAACTATGAAGGGGTTATGTGCTTAACTGACAGAGAGGTTGATAATAGATGTGGTTACACTTGTAACGCCGTTTTTTTAGTGGTTGTAGGTTTGTAATCACTGTGGCACATATGGCTTTGTTGAGTGCTTATACGAACACAATTGGCCCATGCACTTCAGTGATGCTTGCGGAACTCGACTACGTCTCGTTCCTGACCGCATCACTGTCATGCCAATAATCACGGTAAAGCACACCCTCAAGTGTAATATTGCATAACATTATAATCATGATTTAAGACAAATCTTACAACTTTAGTTCAAAAGAAATATATAACAAATCTATGGTGGCCTGTGCTGAACAATTTCTACTGCCATTTAGCGGTGGATGAGTTTTAATAGGTCAATTAAATTAGTTTGGTTCATTGTTGAACCCCTAGTTGCCATACCTATCTGACTGCTGCAGAAGCCATTTGAGTTGCGACAGAGACTTGGATAACAGGCTGGCTCTCACTGGGAAGGTGACGGGATGCTGCAGGCTCCTGCAAACCTCCTCCATCTCACGCACCATTTCCCAGCTGTACCCTGAGAGGGAAAAAATATATAATAATATATATCATTATTTTTGTTTTCCGGTGTCCGTGTGTACATAATTCAAACTGTAACAAACAAAGACAAAACAACATGTCCATGGCAAGACTTGTCCGTGGAGGAGATTTGTGGTATTGTACGTGATACCTGTACTACGTATGTCATATGGTATGTGTGAGTCAAGTCAACGGTATGACCACAGTGGAAAAGAGAAAAGCGTGGCATGTCATCTGTTGAGAAGGAGCACCAAGGCAAAGGAGTGTAGAACTGGACAAGTAAGTCTAATTTCCGTCAGTTGAGAAAAAGTGTTTCAAAGTGTCCAATAATAATAAATTATAATACTGGTAACTCAACAAGCATATTTCATGGAAACCATTATCCACAGGTAAACCATCAGACAATCTCCTCACCTCTGATCAACGTTAGGCACCTGTGACACTGCATTCCTTTAAATCTTGCCATGCACTTCATTAATCACTTGTCATGTACAGTCTACATAATTATCTGTTTTGATCGGAATACTTCCTCATCATAATAGACTACAGTACCTTCCGCACCTTAATGGGACCCGCAACCATTTCAGCGTTGACAGACAAAAACTAGTTTAGCTTGTAGAACTTGTCCTGACCTAAAGTAACACCGTTACCATTCATCTATATACTGTAATAACCTATTATGAAGTATAATATGCACCCAGTCACCTTTGCAGCTTAGGCCATTTTTCTCCTGCAACTGTACTAATAAGACCCAATTACTGAAATCCCAAACATGGAATATACTTGGACCAGGGGCGGCCTTAAGGATCAGGAGGCCCCGTTCATGACGTCATCATTTTAATAATTAATAATATATTTTTTTGTGTGTGTGTCAGTGTGTATTATCGGACTTCAAATCAAATCCTGTGTTGAGGATAACACAAGAATAGTGTACTGTACAGTATAAACAAAATTAGACCAAAACCAGACAATTAATTAAAAGGTTTGATTATTACAGTCTGCTTGAGGTGTAATGCAGCTAACCCTAGAACACTAAACCCAACTCTTGTCACACCATCACTAAACCCGGGTATATCATACCCCATGTAATATATTCCATAACAAATATTTCTCATCAAATTATATTAACGTACAGCAATTCATGGCAATTTGAGGTACTCTTCTTTAATATTGAATTTTCACACAAAATAAAAATATATCATGGGGGGGGCTATCATAGGAGACAAATCTGTGAAATTTAGCTTGTAGAATGCAACCTAGTTTTAGTCATCATAGCTTAGTTTTTATTTAGTTTGTCTGACTTTGTCAGCAAAAAAAAAAGGTAGTCGAACATTTTTCTCGTTTTAGTCGACGAAATGAACACTGCACTGCGTGAACCTATGAATCCATATCAAATAAAACCTCATAAATGGATCCTAGAATAGAAAGTAACAGAGTAAAAAAATAAACACCTGGGTTATCGGCGGCAGGCGTCCATCCAGTGGACCAGCCCAGAGACAGCACCATGGGGTGGGAGGAGCCGTGAGCAGCCATCTCACGCAGGAAAGTGGACGGTTCCAGAGGTACGGCCTGCTGACCTCCGGGTCCATGGAGAATGTCTGCATTGAGCCACACAGGAACACTCAGCTCAGGCCACAGGTCCTCCAGCACAGCCATGGACGGAGACACCGCTGCTAGGCTGACAACACAAACCAGCAGCATCGTTTCATTTGGACTTTCATTTAGAGTAGACGTTTCATTTAGATCTGCTAGTTTCACAGTGAGTTCCAATGTTGTTGTTGGAGCTATATCTACTAGTTTTCAGCACAAGAGTTGTCGTCTTGTGCCCCAGCAACATGAAAATGTATACATTATTGAAACTAAATACTGCTGCTGGGCCGTTATCGGCGTTAACGTGCTGCGTTAACGGGAGACTCTTATCGCACGATAAAAATATATATCGCCGTTAATCTATTCTCAAAATTGGGTCTGGGAGCTGGGTCTGCAGCGGCCAGGATGCGGGCCGTGTGCATGTGTGCGCGCACGTGTGTGCGTGTGTGTGACAGAGCGTGTTCGGAAATAGCGCACTGAGCCCAATGCAAACTAATAGGCGAGTGCGCTCCGGTGTGGTATTTCCGAACGCGCTTCCGAACACGGCTTTGACCAGGGTTGCCACATTTCGTGACAGAGAGAAACAAGCAACCACGTCTATGAAAATGTTATCAGGCCAGATCAAGTCAGAAAATCTGAAAAAGTCAGAAAATAAGTCTAAAATAAGCAACTATAGTGCACTGCTGACTGTCAAACATCATTGCAACACTGAACAGTTCTACAAACTCACAATATGAAATATAAGGTATTAATATATACATTCTGTCCTTTTATCTGTATTGTACTATATGTGTCATTGTATGTTTAGTTTTACTACCATTTTAAGAGCCTGCTCAGGGACTACAGATGAAAATTAGCTTATGGCTAACTCTGGCACATTTACATGAAAGTGAAAACTGAAATGTTGATTAATGAGCATTGTCCCTGTCAAATAAATAAATAAATAAATAAATAAATAAATAAATAAATAAATAGGCTAGTTGTATCCTTAATTAGGGCTCCTGGTTTAAACCTGTTCACAAGGACTTACTTCTGGTCATTATTTTGGTAGCGCACACATATTTTCAATGCCTTCGGCAGAGTTCAAATGAGCCATTCTAATCGCGATTAATCACGATTAACTCCAGGATTGCAGTGAGATGAATGGCGATTAAAAACATGAATCTATGCCCACCACTACTAAATACATATATGTAACGCAAAAATATCTAGTAACATAACTAGTTTATTTTTTATATACTGCCTAAAATGCTGGTATCGGCAAAAATTCCAGTCTATGTGTAACCAGTCTTTACGTAAATCCAGTTTATCACATAGTCATTTACACTAATATGTTGAATGTTTCAGTTGATATTGCACAACTGTTTTATACTTCAACTGTACTATATTTACATCATTGTTTTTACTAACTTGCAGCTAGGGTTCATTTGTACACTCTCAGGCTGCGTTCGAATTCATTCCCTATGCCCCATATAGTGCACTACTTTGGGGTTCCGCCATTTTGTTATAGTGTCCGAATATGTAGTGAGCATTTTTGCACCCTAATGTAGTGGACTAAGTATCCCACAATGCACCGGGAATTGTAGGGACCATCCGATGGTCACTACAAAAACACAGCGAAGCAAATCTGTCCCATAATGCATTGCGCAAGCTCGCTCTTGAGCGCACATGCACGCGTTTGCGCGCACGTGCACTGCTTCTGCATGCATGCGCTCATTGCGCTCCAACTCAGAAGAGGCAGAAGTTGAACCAGCGAAAGAAATCAACACAAATGTACTTTTTAAACTTTCGTTTTCCCCTCTCTTTTCTTCCCTGGCGGATCTCGAAGCTACAGATCTCGAGACAAATGATCTGTGCATTTATTTGCAATTGTTTTATTTTATTTATAATAAAACAATTAATTTGCAATAGTATTACTAATTGATTAATTGTATAACCCGGGCCCAGCGCATGACGTTAGGAGAGGAATCAGTTGCTTGCTGTAGAATATATTTTAATAGTTTTTGGATTAAGGTTGGTGAGGTTGTAAAGCTATGTGCTAAAGTCCAATATATATTTTGTACATGCATGTGAGACACATTAATTGTGTCTCCGAACATATGTTTTATTAATATGAATTAATTCCTGCCATTAAAAAATATATGTTATCTAACATTATTTCATTGAATTGCGATAAATACATTAAAACTTCATTATGTAGGCAGTAATTTATTGGACTGCTGTTTCTGTTAACGTCCGTATTGTGAGCAGAGCTTGTAGATCGGCTACTTCCGATCTACAAGCTCACAACACGGACGTCGCGTTGCTTATAGATCGGCTATTTTTGCCGTACCCGGCAGCGGCGTCGAGTCCGGGGGTGCTTGAGGGCTGAAGCACCCACTGACACAATGGGCGTGTTCGGAAATAGCGCACTGAGCAATACAAACTAATAAGGCGAGTGCGCTCCCGCACTGGGGGGGCGGGAGGGCACCCACTGCCGTTATAAGAACTTTCCGCGCCTGGTACCCGGGTAATCATGCTGCTGATATTTTCATATTGTCAAGGTGGTGCACTGTTTTCATATTGCTGGATAATGGATATAATATTAATTTATTGATAATAACCTTTTTATCATAGACATATAGGCCTAAATGCCTGCTGCAAACATATTTTCATTAACCTATTTTTTCTTTATTCATCCATGAATTTAAAAATAATTGAACAAACTGTCCTTGCAGGGAGGTGACAGCCTGCAGTCACTAATTTGATACAGTCTGTTCCTAGCGAAAATTCAGCAGCAGCGTTTTGACTGGTTTCTTGTAGTCAGTTGATTATTCATATCCAAATGAGTGAAACGGCCGGGATGATTTGTTTATTTTTCATACAGTTCTTTATGAGGCGATCTGAAAAAACCCTATGGGGATTACAATGCAAATAAAAAGTACATGAACCCGCGGACCTATAGCGCCCTCTACCGATATTGACGTCAGAGTCGGTGCTCCCCATACAGGGAGTATTGTCCGAATTAATCACTATTTGAGTCCACTGAGTCTGGGTCCCCGTATGGGGAGTAGGGAGTAGGGAACAACCCTAGCAATTTGAACGCAGCCTTCAGAGTTACAGACCTGTAAGGGTCCATTTGGAATTGGAACCCCCTCAAGTAACCCTGAGACTGAGAGTCCTGGACCCCACTTTGAGAACCACTGTCCTAGAATTTGTTTTAATTGCGTACACCCTAGTCACTAGGGTGTACGCAATTAAAACACTAGGGCCTAGTGTATCAGTTAGATCAAGCGTACGGATGGCCGTGGGTTTGAATAATGCCAAATCAAATGGGTTCAGATCTGAGCCAAGACTCCTGAGGAGTCGCGTCTGAAGCCTGTCCTGGACAGGAGTCTCCAGACATAAAAACGGATGATGATGATGATATACTGGAAGGTACTTGGTATGGAACGACATGCAAGCTATGGTGGAATCGGGAAGGAAAAAATGATATCGGTATATTTGTAATTTAAAGTAAACAGTTGACACACACACACACACACACACACAACCTCTTGAAGTCCAGTTTGATCCCCTTGTTGTGTGTCTTTGTTCCCTGAAGCCACTCCCTCAGTGTGATGTCACTGTCGTTGTCAGGGGGGTGGGCCATGATTGGCTCCTTGGGGTCGTGACCTCTCATTAGTATGTCTGCTTCGATCATGTGAGCGCCACCTGGAGGTTAAAGCAATGCTGAGATGAGACATTGTGTTTTACAAGACAAACGTTCTTTCATTAAGGCTCTGTTGTTCCATTTAGTGTACAGTAGTTCTCAAACATTTTAATTTTCAATGACCCCCATTTGTAAGTGTACAAATGGAGTTCCAATTGTACACTCCATACCATAGAGTTACACACCCATACGGGGCCATTAAGAACAACCCATTCAAGGACAATTTGAGACCCACTGGTGTAGCAGTGTTTCTAGTGAGTGAGCCAATATGCACAATAGCAGCATCCTGACTCCGTTTGACCACAATGGAACAGGGCCTTCATTGGTATCATCGGTAACATTGGTGAAGGAAGTAGGGAAAGGCCCTGGAAGTAGGAAGAGTTATTATGTGTGCATAGAGCAGTATGATGAGTTCACCTTGCAGAGCCTGTGTGAGTTTGTGTTTGCTGTTCGCGGCGTGCGCCCACTTGACCTGAGCTGCATCCTTGGCTCCGATCAGACCCCGACTGAGAAAATAATCCAACGTATCCTCACTCATCTGTCCTGTGGAAGAGCACAATAGATTCCGACATAAACATCATCATTCACACAGATTCACACATTATTCGATTAATTGAAAATGTAATAAACAGAAGAGTCACTAAGAAGAAAATCGACAGTTGTAGCCCTACTTTGAAATAACACAAATAAATTGTTTTAAATTCCTTTGGTCAAGGCGCGCCGATTGAGTGTTGGTGAGATGTTAACCGCCGATGCCGTATAGTTATAGCCTGGCTAATAATCCAGACTAATATCACACAACACTGTCGCGGTATATCAGTCTGGGCTGGCTCCACTTGGATTTCATTTCCCGGGGAACATTTTCTCTTTGACGCAATTGGTCAGAGCTACTGTCAGTCAAAAGTCTCAAGCATTGAACGTCACTGTACCAAAGCCCGCCCATATTGCATACCGTGTCCCGATTGGTCCGACCTGTTCTCGATTGTAGGAAAGAGGCGTGCTACTGAGCCTCGCCAGACCGAAATCCGCTGGTAGGCAACTTTTTTTTGCCAACGGCTGATTCGGTCTGGTTTATTAACCAGGCTAGTATAGTTATGCATCTTTGAAACATCTCACCAAAACTCAAGCGGCGCGCCGCTCTCCGTGAACGGAGGGTATGTACATCTGCATCCCACGGAGGGCTTAATAACCGATCAGGGACCCTAAGGCTACCTTCGTCCAAACTTCAGAAAATGTAAACTAGGGTCCCGAAAGGGGCTATGTGTGCTCCTTGGAATGTCAGCTTGAGTCAGTCTGAGTACAATATGCAATATGATGAGCCAGTCTAGGCCGAGTAGTTAAGAGTTCCTCACTGATGGATGATGAATACATGTCAGTGTTGGAAAGTAGGTACTTTTAATAGTGGAGTATTTCCAATTTTCTATACTTTTACTCCACAACAATTATTTGAAAACTTTAGTTACCTTTAGTTACTTTTTTTTTTTTTTACATGATTCATTACCCTATGGCCACTTCAGCCGGACAGGAATATAAATGTGGGTGTTTAATTTTGCATTATTGATACTTTTACTAAAACATGCAGTGCTATACTTCAACACATCACATTGCATATTCTGAGCCAACTCAAGGTACGGCCACGGAGCCGACTTGGGGACCCAACGCAGCTCCTCCAAGGAAAACAAACAAATTAACGGAGCTGAACGTGAATCCCCCCCACCGCCCACCCCTTTTTTTCCCTCAATGTATATGTTTCTTTTCCCTTTTTACCTCCTTTATGATGAATTCCTGTTCTGTCCTTTGTCTATATAGAAGTGTCTATTTGTACGTCTCTAAATGTTTTTGATGAATTGAACATTGTGGACCCTATTGGAAACAAGTGTAATGCTTAATTGGGTCGTCCACTCACAGTTAACAGCCTTTGTATTGAGTTTGTGCTTGAAATGTACTGTAATTCTGCAAACTGTTAATACATTTTTCAATCAATCAATCAATGGCACGACGTTGTTAGACCAGAACTAGCCATGCCCATGGATCCAAGACGGACCGTCATCTCATTATGGCAGTCGTGTAGGCTAGATCACAACAGTTTAACGATACAACCTGTTGCTGTTTAATTTACCATTGAAGTGTCGAACAAGCTGTAGAATAATAGTTCCAACCAGAATGAAGAGGACAGCACGGAAATAAAGCCACCGACTGTGACAAAACATTAATAATAATATCAGCTACACGACGTCAACATGAATGTGAAAACATTCTTTTATCCATTCAGTAATTAATTGAATCAGTCCCAGCTGCGTTTAAACACTTCCATGTAGTAAGTGAAATCCTCGCATATGATTATGAAAACAAACCTGCCGTGGTTTCTATTTGCTGCTCAGTGCTCATATCCGGTCTAGAGCCCGCCTACTGTACCCGGTAGTTTACACGCACACATTCGTCTACGTACCGTTTCCGTTTCTGCTCCACGCACAGACCGGATCTATGGACCGGATCAGCAACGGGCTTAAGAGAATTGATCCCAGTCGCCGATAATGACGACGTCCACTGCTGTCGCACAATTAAAACGTAGAACATTGTGTGTTTAGGAAAGCTGTGGTTGAATATTAGCACTGTGCTGCAACATTTGATTTAAGCGATCCATGTCATCGTGGTGTGTACCGTGTGTTGTGTTCAGGTGTAATGTCAAATGAGCGTATTCAAACGGGATGTTTCAAAAATTATGTGATGTAATAAACTAAACACGACACTAGATGGTGGTATTTATTGTCTTTAACGAGAAGTGGAAATAAATGAGATGGTGTCTGTAAGTATATGTGGCCATTGTTTTCTAATAATAAATAATAATACGACGTCCTGAGGGCGAGACGCAATCTCGCGTGCACGCATCCGCCTGGGTGACGGCAGACTGCTGGGCGAGCGCTGGCGCTTTAAGATGGGGGTTTAAATCAACATATATGGAATGAATTCTGTACTGGCCATATATGGACCATGTCCTGAATTACAATAACACGGTGTGCCCTGAGGAAACCGGCAGCTAGTACTACACGCCCCTGACTTGGAACTAGGGTTGCCACCTTTGAGATCTTGAAATAAGGGACACTCTTTACGCCTGCCACGGCCTTGCGGCGCAGGCGTGTGCGGCAAGGCCGGCAATAGGTTGAAGCAATAAGTTGAAGCAAATGAAATGAAATGAAATGATTACTATTACTATTTACCCAGGGTATCTTGGCTAAGCTCAAGAACTTGTTTCCAGCCAGGCCATGCTCATAGAACATTTCATCGTAGTGGTTCAATGCCTTCCCTTGTTCAAGGGCACTTCAGCGGTGGTAATTTGAACGTGTCGATAGGTTGAAGCAATACGTTGAAGCAATACGTTGAAGCAATAGGTTGAAGCAATAAGTTGAAGCAATACGTTGAAGTTTCCCTTCAACGTATTGTTAATGCTATCCACAACTTTTGAAGTAGAATTTTGTTTTCCAAATGAGCATAACAACATAAAGAGTTCTGATTGTGAATCCGAGTGGTTCTTTAAATGGGCACAATATTTAATTATATTGATTTATATTTATATTAGACTTTAAAACTCAACATTATTAAACAATCAACTATAATAGTCTACTGAAATAGCAGGCTAACCTATCCCCACATCAGCAGCCAAGATGTGGGCTATTGGGCAGGTATTAGAAATGATGAAATGATGTCACTGACATGACATATTGTAAAAACACGGATAAATAAGATGATAAATAATATAAGGTCCCATACCGAATCGATCTCAGGAGATGTTTGTCAAATGTCAAATGGATTTCGCCCTTACTGGATGTTTGGGTCATGAAGAACTGAAAATGAACTGAACATGAAGAACACGAAAAGATGAAATTACCTACCTAGGTTCCATCATGGAGTCAAATCTTTCCGGTGATAAAATGGCCACCAACGTAATCAAAAAAGTCAACCAAAGAACAAGATTCCTATACAGGATCTCCTCACTGGTCAACAAAAACACCTTGAAGACCCTAACAGGAGCCCTCGTACAAGGTTTCCTCGACTATACATGCACCTCCTGGACGGTACCACAGCACCTCAAAGGCCCTTAAAACAAGGCCAGACTTCCCAAAACAAACTGGTCAGGTTACTACTTGGCCTCACTCCCCGAACCCACCTGGCTGGAATGGCTACAGGACTCTATACTAGGAGCCCGCCCGCGGACCCCCATTAGAAAATATATGCCAGCGACCCCCATAAGAGAGGATTTTTACGCAGTGATTCTCAACCCATTTAATTTCAAGTACCAGTTTGACATGCATTAGTCTACGGACCCCCATTTAATGGCATTTCTATCTCTGGGCCCCCAATTCATATTGTAAAATCAATGTTAATTTAACTCTGTTACAGACCCATAAGGGTCCATTTGGTTCCAAACTATCATTTAGCTGGGGACCCCCTGGAACTCCCTCAAAGACCCCTGGGGGTCCCCGGACCCCACTTTGGGAACCACTGGTTTAGGCTACTTTAGGTACTGTGTGCCTCCTGCTAGAACAATTGTGCTGACTTTAATATTTCCTGTGTTTTGTTTTGTTCATTATTGTTAAATTCAGTGTTGACTTGTAGAGGCTATTTAGGAAAATAAGGAACAAACTGTGTTCCTTATTGGTTCAATAAGGGATGCATCATTTAATTCTCCAATAAGGGATGATTCTGTATTTTAAGGGACGGGTGACAACCCTACTTGGAACCGTAGAGTTATAAAGCAGGGGCTTTCAACTGATTATGAACCAGGGACCACCACCACCCTGACTGAGAAGTGGACCTGGGGACCACTGTTGTGTTGGGAGGAGGGGGATATGGGCGTTGGGGTGTGGGGGGAAATTAACCTTCCATATTATACTCATGATGCTGTTCATTGCAACTTATACATGGCGAGCAGTGAGCAGACATTACATTGAGTATGGGCATATGTCTTTATAATGGTGACTCAACCAGTCAATCCGGTATAGGCCTACCTATTTTCCCTTGAAATTCTAACTCCCTTTTCTGTGGAAGTTCTTGACGTCCGACTTCCCAGTAACTGACAACATTGACGCGTCATCGTACGCCTACAAAATACTTTCCTACGTACTAAATGCATGGTCAGGGACCACATGCCATACCGTCACGGACCACCAGTTGAAAACCCATGTATAAAGGATAGAGGGAGGACCGGAGCGACAGCCCCGCCCCCCGCTATTCATTTCAATGGCAGCTGCTCAGTGGTGTTTTGAAGAACCCGGAAGACTCAATGGCTCGAGCGAGCGGAACCTCAAATTTGAGGGCCGGATGACGCACGTTACACACATGACGTCACTGAACAGGGTTTGATGAGGTCAATGTCATGATCTTCATATATGGAGACGGCCATATATGGTGGCGTGACGTGTCACAAGGCGTGACCATATAGGCGTGTTTTTACACAAACCCTCAAAGCTGGACACACCCGTGTGAAGTGAGGGGCGTTCCTATGTGGGCACGGTTAAGTCTTAGGGTATAAACATCAATTCACATGTATGTTGTTGTTCTGATCTAGATACTATTGCAGTATAGGTAGGCCTACTAAAATGTTTTACTTAAGTAAAAGTATAAATTCTGCGATGCAGAAATACTACAAGTAACATTTACTTGAGTAAAAGTAGGCCTACAAAAGTTTTGGTATCAAAATGTAGCCTATAAAAGTATTGTAGAAAGTAGTAGTCATTATGCAGAATGTCCCAATTTCACAAGTTTTCAAATGTAAAAATCTTTTGAAATGTGCTAGTCTACAAGCTCTGAATGCGTCACATTGTGAGCTTCTAGATCGGCTTACCTGGCTTACCTAAAAGTGTAGCCTACTTAAAGGGGCATTTTCAACATTTTACTATGTCATTAGTGTGGTTGCCCAAAACCACACTAATGCAATTGTAACACTTTCTTTATTCCACTAGAGTAACCTTTTTTTTTATACGCTACTCCTCCCACAGTTTTGGCATCACGCACGCATCTCAAATTGACCGGCTTCATCGGGAAGGATGTGCTTGTATGTTTTTAAGAGAAATGTTGTATAGTTTAATTGATATTAATTTATTAGTGAATTAAATTTCCCCATTGACATGAATGGGAAAATGCGATTTTTCGCATTTTCTCACATTCAAGTATTTTTTCCTCAGAGACTGTAATCACTATAGTTACAAAACTTGGAGGGTAGGTTCATAATAATTACTAAAATGAATCAACTTATAATGTTATCGGTCGGGCTCATGGTGGCGCTATAACAGCCCACTTTACGTTTTGGCTTATAACTCTTGAACCGTAGGTCGTAAAATCTGGCTTCCTTGGGTCATGACGCATCTCCCCATATAGGCCACGCCCATTTGCGTCATGATAGATTTTCCGCCATTTTGAATTTTCTCCAAAACACACTTTTTGCTCCTCCTCCTACGGATTTTGCCCAAATCTCACAAAAATCGGTACACATGATCTCCGGACCTATCCGATTGAAACACCAACTAAAGAATTTTGGTAGTGCGTATACTTCGGCCATAATCGTCGTCCGAAGTCAGTAGGAGGGGCCTATTTTACAAAAAATGCCATAAATCACGAACAGAATGTCTGATCCATCCCAAATTTTAATCACATGTCGCGGGTGGTTCAATCAACCAAGTTCCAAAAGCAATTCCATTTTCATCCATAGGGGCGCCGCAAATGCCAAAATGTAACCGTATGGTGCAAAAACATGATTTTTGGGGGATAAATCCCCTCCGAATTACTTACGCATGATCACAAGGTTGACAACTTGACGCGACATTGTAATTGGCTAGCAACATTAGTGGGAGGGGCCTATGTAAGTGACTGCGGCCTACAAACTTTGTCCAAATCTCACAAAAATCGGTACACATGATCTCTGGACCTTTCCGTTGAAAACACCACAGGCGGAATTCTGAATTTTGGTAGTGCGCATCGTTCGGCTGTAATCGGCTTCCGAAGTTAGTGGGAGGTGCCTATTTTACAAAAAACGCCACAAATCACAAACCAAATGTCCAACCCACCCCAAATTTGAATCAGATATCGCGGGTGTTTTAATCAACCAAAAGCCAAAAGCAATTCCATTTTCATCCATAGGGGGCGCCGCAAATGCAAACAAATTAACCGTTTGTTGCAGATTCTTTTTTTGGGGGGGGGGGCATAAATACCCTCCGAATTCCTTACACATGATCACAGTGTGACTTGAAATTGTAATTGGCTAGCAACGTTAGTGGGAGGGGCCTATGTAAGTGACTGCGGCAACCACACTTTTCAATTTTTTAAAATTGCGACCTTTCTAGTTAACTTAGAGCTGTTGTGCCTTTTTATTATCTTTTTATTATTTCCACACAACAGCTCTAAGGTATATTAATGAGTGGAATGCCCCTTTAAGCACTTGAGTAAATCCACTTAGTTACCACTAGAACAACTTTAGTTTTTTTCAACCAAGGTTCATGTTTTAAGTTGTTATCAGAGCAAGTAAAAGATGATTTATTTTTATTTACTGCTTTCTTTCGCATTCGAACATGGGGCTTAATACGTCTTCAGGTCTAAATGGGTTAAGAGCGTACCGGACCGCATCTTCATGATATGATCTACTGCACCACGGATATGTCAACATGAAGTCGAAATGAGTCATAGTTCTCTCTTTTTGTATCTTTTTGTCATCCGTTTCCTCCTTTAATTGAAAGAAAAGTAGTGTCAAAATATCTTTTGTATATTCGGTTTCAAAACAGGCCGTATGCGGGTACACAATAGTAGCTTTTCGTGCTGGGGCCCTTTACTTTAGAATCATATGATAGACTGACTGATCAGCTGGTTATGTTCTTTCACCACTTTATTATTTGTATATGTAACAATACATAACATTATATGAGAGCCGCTATAATTAAGATTTCCAGGGCCTCTGACTTAATTGGCCTAATTTTCTACAGTGCCACCCTGCTCTTTGGTCCCTGCAGGGCTTGTGCCCAGAATTTCCCATTCAGGAATCCAGCTCTGACGCATCCCCAAAGCTAGTTAGTGTGGAAGGGCAACCAGACTATTGTAATTGTAACACTTTATTATTATTATTATTATTATTAGTGTGGGCAACCAGACTATTGTAATTGTAACACTTTATTAGTGTGGTTGCCTATGGGAAACCATACTATTGTTCCCCTTACCTTTTCTTTTCATTCATTAGTGTGGGCAACCAGACTATTGTAATTGTAACACTTTATTTATTATTAGTGTGGTTGCCAGACTATTGTAATTGTAACACTTTATTTTGACTGGAGTAAGACTTTTTTTGAAACGCTACTCCTCCCACAGTTTTGACTGTACGCACTTGAGCCAAAATCGACGACTTCATCAGGAATGGTGTGCTTGCTCATTGCTAAAACAAAAATAAAGTGTTATAATTACAATAGTCTGGCAGTAGTCTCCTGTCCGGGCTAATAACAACCTAAAACATGAACCTTGGTTGAAAAAGTTGTCCAGTTTAAAGGACCACTTCACCACTTTTCAACGTATATACCTTCATATAATTGGTCCTCATTAATGTTAATGTTAAAAATTCCACATACATTGAAAATGTATCAAGCTGAATGTAGTCAAATCAACTTTCATTCCTTTACATTTGGCCAAATGTAAATGAGTAACATTAGTAATATTTAGTTTATTCTTCAAGAATAAGTAAAAAGTATGTTGTACTAAATCTGTCCAGAAAAAGATTTTTTTTCACCATGAGGAAAAATCTTGCCAATGGCATTTTCTCTTGGAAATATGAGGACGCAGATGCAGTGGAGTAACTAAAAACTGGACAAAAAGTGCATTTTATACGTGTGGTGAGGGGCTCAGAGTGCGCCCACTAGGGAAAGTAGGCTTTTTTCATCAATCTTTGTATTGGTGAGAAGTGAAATCGATCTTTTTATTTTTGCAGAAGTCGAAAGGCTGTGCTGCATGTCGAGAGGCTGTGCAGCATGTCATGCGGCGGCAGGAAATGGAGAGTCCCATAGCCATAAGGAGAAGTCCTTAGGGCTATTACTGAACAAACACTATAACAATTGTCAGAATAGTTCTTTAACCTTTTAAACAAAAATACATCACTTAGCCTACCCCATCCCATTAAATCCGGGAAAGCATGTTTTATGTTTTAGCGTTGGCTATTCAAAAATAGCAGATAGACAAGCTCACAGTGACTTGTACATCTGCTTCAGTTTCACAATGTTTTCGGTTTGGCGGCAGTAATTTCACTTCTGCATTTCCTACTCACCTACTCGTGGTAGGCAGTTTGTGGAAATGTCCATATTGCCTGCATTGCATGGTCCAGATAAGAACATACTGGTTAAGTAATACGTCTTAAAGGCGATAAAGCGACCGCTGGGGCAGAGACACTCTACCAGAATAATGTCAAGAATGGGTAAAATGAATTCAGTAATTAAAAAAAGCTATCAAATGGGGGTCTGTGGCCCAATGCGCATCAAACTGAGGGTCCTTGAAATTAGTCCATTTGGTCCGCTGGTGGTCCCCGGACCCGTCGTTGAGAACCACTGAACCAGTATCTTACTCTGCACACCACACCTAACTGTAGTACCTTCCATGAACACTGAACAGAGTAGACACCTCCATGTCAAAGCCTGTGACGACTCCCATCTCATCACACCTGCACAGAGCCAGCAGAGCACACTTCTTAGACAGCACCCACAACAACACAGACAGGTAAGCCTTCATGTCCTTTTTTATGGAAAATAATACAGAATAAAACCAAAACAGGATTCATATTCATATTCAACCTGGGATGTGTGTTGTTTGAAAATGAGAGTGAATATGGGGGGGGGGGGGGGGGGGGGGGAGTTGAGTAATGTGTAATGCTGCTGCTACACACACAACATACATTTTCTACGGAGAGCATCCAGCCTCAGAAAAGCCAAATGAATAATGAAATAACTAGAGAGACAAATAAATACATGAATGCTATCAAATGGCACTCTGGACTTTGGAATTCCAGACTCCTGTGTGGAGTTTCAGTTGTAGGGGTATAAAAGCAGTTTGAATTTCCTGATAGAGACATTACCTGGTACAAGACTGTAGCTGTAGAGTTTGCACTGCAGTATATGGAAAGAAACAAAATCCATCTATTTTAGTTTGTGTGCGTGGCTGCGTGCATGCATGTCTGTCAACTTGTCTACACACTTCACTGAAATTATCAGTTGAACATATAGTGTATTGTTTGTTTATGGTCAGATCATGGTCAGGTGACAGGTCCATTGACCGTGATCTGACTAGTCCTCTCTCTCTCTCTCTCTCTCTCTCTCTCGTCTTGTTTTCATTCATCACTACCAGTTTACATCAGGACATTCTGATGACATTCTTCAGTTCACTCACTCACTTGCTGTCAGGAACCAGTCTAACAACAAATACGTAACAAATGTTAAATTAGGTACGTGCCCTAACCATTCAGCTAGCAGGTCGCCTGTCACTGTACTTTTGCATTTAACCATCCTAACTATTGGGTCAGTGGAACTCCAGGAGGAGTATACACAGGAGGTTTGGAAGGCCCGGCGCTAAATATAATATTTATATTTATTAAATATATGGGTTCAGTTCAGTTACAATCCACGGAGGGACACACAACCGGTGGGAAAAGGACTCTTTTTACTTAAGTAAAAGTACAAATACTGCAATGCAGTGCAGTGTTGCAAGTAAAGGTCCAGTAATCAAAATTCACTTGAGTAGAAGTACAAAAATATTTGCATCAAAAAAAAAAATCCCAATGGAAAATGGGGGTCGTCTTATAATCAGAGTCGTCTTATATTCGGCACAATACGGGTATAGCTAAAAGTGTGGAATGCAGAATGACCCGTTTCACATACGGTAGGCCAGTGAGGAACCTCCACCCCACGTTTTACAAATTGTCCACCATGAAAATGATGAAAACTAATTTTTGCTACTACTCCCACAGATTTTGCTCAAACCTCGCGCAAATCAAGTCGGTGCACATTAGCTATGTAGTTATGTGATCAAGATGTGTCCGTCTGATTTTCCATATTCCATACTGATTGGCTAAGATTGGCTTACAAATGTGCAGAAGTTGCCTGTTGATCGGCCTGTTCTGACATCACGATGATGTTCTGACATCTGCACAAAGAACTCCATATATGGGCATAAAAGGGACACAAACATAATAACTGGGTGGGGCATGCATTTCCAACTTGCATTGTAGGCTAGTCAAGTTTATATCATTTACATCAAATTTGATATAAATGCTATTTACCTGTATTTCAACTTTGTTTAAAGTAGCCTATAATCCACTACAAGTAAAAGTTGCTCAGTAAAGTATTCATTATGATTATCAATACACTACAAAACCACTGTGCTGCACAAAGCGTATAAACACATAGGCTACAGTCAGTGTGTGCGTGCATGCGGTGGTTGGGGGTTAAACATTACTATGATCTTTTTATGAACATCACAAAGATAACGTGTTGCTTTTGGTTTCTATGTTAGTTTGCCTGTACAGCTGAGGAGCATTTCTTACTTTTGGTTTTGATTCTTGTCAGTGGTACAACTTGAATTATCAGTTGAACGAGGTGCATGTTTTGCATTTATCGGTCTCTCCTTTTAGTCTCTCTCTCGCATCCTCTGTCTGTCTGTCTGTCTGTCTGTCTGTCTGTCTGTCTGTCTGTCTGTCTGTCTGTCTGTCTGTCTGCCTGCCTGCCTGCCTGCCTGCCTGCCTGCCTGCCTGTCTGTCTGTTGACTAAACACTGAACGTGAGCTTCCTGCATTTTATTAAATACAATTAGTGTAATATCCCTAATATATGCCATATTACCAATTTGGCTGACTAAAACACCTTAGTTTAAACCCTTGTATCCCATCACCTTGTGCCGTGCTGCGAGCTTGTGCATCTGCAATTTCTTTGTTTCTTTTTTAAATCTTGAATCATGTTGTATCAAAATCGTTTGATATACTGATTTAGAAGGCATTTGTAGAATTGGCCTCAGGTTTTAAAAGATTAAATTGTTTGCGTAGTTATTGCACGTTTGATTGATTGATTGAACAGTTTGCAGAATTACAGTACATTTCAAGCACAACGTTGGCTTTGTATAGGGCAGTATGCTTTTTAACCCTGCCTATCTTCATTCAAAACTATTCTGGAATTCAAAACTGGAAACTCTGGAAACTGAGATCTAGTATTGTGTCACCTTATCTTACACTACAGTCAACAAGCTGTGTAGTGTCACTGTCGCGATTTGTGCATTTAGAGCGTGCATATCTTCTATTTTCAAAAGATTGTTAGACTGTTGAAAATTTGTGAAATGGGACATTCTGCATAATGAGTAGTCTACTTTCTACTTGTTTTACATTGCAGTATTGATACTTTTACTTAAGTACAACATTTGAGTACTTTTTCCACCACTGCATGTATTATGTATGTCTGTCTCTATCTGTTGCTCTCTTTTTCTGTCTGGTGTTTAATGTTCGCCATCTACTGGACACTGGGTGGAATCACTCAATTCGTACTAACTGAAGGGCAGTGTTGAATGTGAAGATGTACTCACAAAGTAGAAAGACTGTAGACATTTTTTTTAATGAACTCAAAGGGTTCAGTCATCTGAAGTAGTTTTCCACTCTGATGCTGTATACATTTGGATATTGACAAATGTTTGTACTACATACCCTATTTCAGAAAAGCCTCCTCAGTTATTGTGTGTACAGTAACAGTAAAACTGTTTAATATATATGGATTTGCTTTCCCTGACCTGTCTATATGCAATAGTTTAATTAATTCAAGACACTAGTTTTTAGAACAATACAAAAGAAACATTACTCTAATATATAACCCCAGGTGTGGTTATAATAATATTATAACAGACATATTTGCATATTATGCAAATATGTCTTCCCTGTGTACTTTTGTCATGGCTTTCCTCATGTACAGTAGGCCACATAAAATAACTTCAGCTCTTCACACCCAAAAAGAGAATGAAGCAGAGATATTAACATGCTGTGTTTGTACCAGACATGGACTGCATCAATGCAACTCTGGAAGAGCTGGACAATGACGAGTTCAAGAAGTTCCAGAGGTTCGTACGAGATGCTGCTTTCCTTGACGGCCAAGAGCCGATTGGAAAAGCCCTCCTGCAGAACAAAGACAGGATGGACACAGCCGACGTGATTCTGCAGACGTACCCCGATAATGTGGATCAGATCATGGTGAATGTTCTGGGGAAGGTTGGCAGGAAAGATCTGCAGAAGCAGTATCAAAACAAAGGTAGAGTATAATGCTATACTAAAGGATTGGAATGAGCATTTGGTCACTCATTCGTGCAAATGTGTACACTTAGATCTTAGATGTTGAGCTGTTAATCAAGGGCTAATCAATTATCATTAGTGGTGGGTGTGGCCGGGCGGTGTCATACTGTAACTTTTACTGTCAGTTTTGTAGCTCCTAGGAGTATACAAATGTAACCAAACAGACTCCTCGGAATTTAATTAACTATAAGCACTAATGTAATGTTAGATGATGACAATTGTAGCTCTGGATTAAGACCACATTGTAAATGTATATCCCAGTGTAATAGTGAAAGTTAGAAGATCCATTCATTTTTACATTTTTTACATTTCTTGCAGTACAATCCAAAGATGCAGCTGCATCTGTCCCAGGTGAGTGCCAATTAAAGTTGACATAACAATTTGTAATGTTAGATGATGACAATTGTAGCTCTGGATTAAGACCACATTGTAAATGTATATCCCAGTGTAATAGTGAAAGTTAGAAGATCCATTCATTTTCACATTTTTTACATTTCTTGCAGTACAATCCAAAGATGCGGCTGCATCTGTCCCAGGTGAGTGCCAATTAAAGTTGACATAACAATTTGTTTCCAACTTTTACTAGTCCATTTTAGCTTACATGTTTGCATATTAAATTAACATTGAATTTAATTCCTGCAGCAACATCCAAAGGACGTGACCCAAGTGAGTGTTCTTTCTTTCTTTCTTTCTTTCTTTCTTTCTTTCTTTCTTTCTTTTTCAGTTAATTGATTCAGTACATTTAATTTGGAGTTAGGCCTAATAGTGTTACTTACGATTGAATCCCATTAACATTTTGTATTATAGCAGTCTGCATCATAGTCTCCTTTGTATTCCTTTGTTAAATTTATATATCAGTTACATATCACTGTGCTTCACAGACTGTGACCCAATTAGTTCCTATTCAAAACGTAGTGAAACAGATCTAAAAATGTGTATGATAACTTTCCAATTGCCTTCCAATTCAATTGCAAGGCTTGTGTTAACTACTAGTCAATATAGGCCTATATATACAAGCACTTGCTAATATTCCAGAAATTGAGGAATGCAAAAATATTTATTTTGTTTATATGTTTTGTCCACAGAGGTTGACTTCGTAAATAAACACAAACGTTCCCTGATCCAGAGAGTGAGCAATGTGGAACCCATCCTGGACCTACTGACTGAAGAGGGCATCATGAACAATGAGGACTACAGTAATGTCAGGGCTGAAAAAAACAATCAGGGAAAGATCAGGGAACTCTTTATACTCTTGGATAACCGCGGGAATAGAGCAAAACGTGTTTTCTACAAAGGTCTTGAGGAAAATGAGTCATGTCTTATCGAGGATCTGAATGAACAGAGCTAGGTGTATGAAGTATTATAAGTGCTGGTCATAATGCATTATAAAGTTGTAACGAAACGAAACTTTATAACTGGCTTAATTATGGTAGCTAGCTATAATGTTATGTTCCGCTTATAATGCATTATGATAATGCATTAATGTAGCTATTTGATTGCTTTGTCTTGTTATACTATAAAAAAAAATATTAAAAAGCTTAACATTTTTCTAAGCTTTAAAAGGTGACCTCCTGCGTTGAACAAATCCAACCTGGTACATATGTTGTTGCATGTATATCATTTGTTTTTATATATATCATTTTTTGGTTTGGTTTCTTTCCGTAGTTTCCTTGGTTGTTTATCTTGATTGTTCTTTATCATTTCTTGTCTCCATAGTATACTATTTTACATCAGTATCTTTCAGTTTTTCAGTTTAGTTACTAGAGTTTACCTTACAAAAGGAAAACAACACAACAAAAGGTAAAACATTGGAAATGTAAAAGCCCACAGACCTAGTAGGACTTGTGAGATCTTTATTTGATGTATTGGTGAAATGAGTATAAATATACATATATGTTTTTTAAAATGGTTTAAAATTGTTTTTAATTGGTGCACTAAAATATCTGAACAGTTTATATTTACATCAATATGTCTGGGTCCCCACCCACTCACTCAAGGGTGACGTGTCACACCTGTAGTGATGGGAGGGGCACCAAAATGTGGTGTTTTGATTGGTTAATGGGGGTACTCCCTGAGTATAAAAGTACAAACTTTTGTGTATGTTCACATGACCTGATGAAGATCAAATAGATCGAAACGTTGTCAGAATTTTCAATAAAGAACGTCTTGCTTATACCTATGGTGTGCGGGCTCCATCCAATACCTACTGAAGTTTCTTTAGCCCAGCACCCAGCCTGTTGATGTGCGTATTCTACGTCCGCTCTTTGTCTTGTTATGACACATGTCGGCACAGTTCATGACGGCAATAATTCAGTACACCCCCGTATTACTAGAGACCATTGTCGTCTATGCAGTTATTCCCAGGATTGATTTCTCCAAACTCCACAAGTGCCCAGTTTGAATGAAAGAAAGAAAGAAAGAAAGAAAGAAAGAAAGAAAGAAAGAAAGAAAGAAAGAAAGAAAGAAAGAAAAAGAAAGAAAGATTTCTGCATACCAATTCAACAACTTTGGAGCAGTTAGGGGTTAAGTGTCTCGACACTGACATAAACTGGGATGGCAGTTTGCTGCCATTCTCATCTGACCATGTACACAATCCCATCACTTAGGTTAGATATTTCTGATCAAATATTGCTTTAAGGGTGTGCAGAAGTGTAGCCTACCATATTTTGTTTTTAAACCCAGATAATGATTATCTTAGTATTGTGAATTAATGTTTACAATAAATTTATATTTTTCAAACCCTTTGGCCTCCTCTTCTCTTGCCTGTGAGCTCCATCTTCAGCGTCCTCCCAATGTACTCCTCATCAGTGTTGATTTTGTCGATTAAAACTAAGACGAAAAATGTTCATCAACTACCCCTTTTTCACTGACGAAAACAAAATAAAAACAAAATACAAAATGAATCTATGACAACTAAAACTATGACTAAATATATTGACAATTTCGTCACACAAATAAAAACTAGACTAAAATGTTAGGGAGGGACTAGTGGATAAGAGATCCAGTTTTATCCTAGGTTGCATGCTGAAAATAGAAGATCTACAAGCTCACTAAATCTACTGTAGATTTAGTCGACTAAAATCTTATGACATTTAGTCGACTAAAACTATACTATTACTAACACTAAAACATTCCAGGACACTAAAATGTGACTAAAACTAAATGCAAAATATTCAAAAGACTATGACTAAAACTAAAATCAAAATTTCCTGTCAAAATCAACACTGCTCCTCATCTCTCTTCCAATGTCCAAACCATCTCAACCTCACTAAAACTAATAGAACCTCACTAAAATAAAATGAAAAGTAAACTAATCAATAAATGTTTAATTCACTAGTTACTAGCCTTATATGAAGACTTTGTAATTCCAATAATTGGTCAACATCATCATAAGTGCAACATCATCATAAGTGTAACACCCCCCCCCCCCCAAATAATACATAGTCATAATCATCATCAGTCATAATTATGAATGGAAATAATTGTATTAAAGAAGACAAGAATGAAGACAATCTTGCTTCTTGAATATAAACTTGAATGCATGTAAAAGTATCACTATAAGAAAAAAAAAAAACAAGAAAATGTTAATGAAAGTCAATTTAGCATACATATTGTTACTATATTATATAGCCACCCTATTTATTTTACAGAATGTTTGAAACATTTGTGACAACTCAAAGTATAAAATAAGGCTTACATGATTTCATCCTGAAGAAGGCAGTATTATCTGTCCGAAACGTTGGTGTCTCTGTGTACTCATTAAAACATATGCATTGGCAGAGTGTGTGGCTATACGTTTTTTTCATTCAGTATTAAATTATTTAAAACCAGGTAGACAACATTTATGGCATATCACAACACAACTTTAGACTGTTGCATTCAGCCCTGACATTAGTGTAGTGCTAATTCTTCATCACCCCCTCATCGACAAGTAGGTCCAGGATGGGTTCCAGGATGGGTTCCAGCATGGTCACTCACTCTCAGGACATGCTTGTGTCTAGTAGTGACAAAGTCAACCTCTGTGGAAAAAACATATAAACATGCTTTTTTTTTTATCCCTCAGTTACTGGAATATAAATAACTGTTTCTTTCTTAGATTTATTTCTGTTTCTATCTTAGTTGTTGGTTCCTACAAGATTTATAACAATTTGAAGTAACAAGACTTCCAATCCTATATTAAAATTGGGAGGACAAATATATTAAGGGAGGAACGGCCGGCTATTACTTCATCAAGTGAAGACATGGAGCCATCAACCTTCAGAACAGTGATAATACTGGCCTGGGCCATGGCTCAGTGGTCCAGGCACCTTGGCTGGTAATCCAGTCTGGCAGTGTGCAGCGGGTTCGACTCCCGATCCCAACGGCCTTTACTGCATGTCTTCCCCCCAATCTCTCTCCCCATTTCCTGTCAGCCTACTGTCTGTCCCTCCATAAAAATGAAGGTGAAAGCCACAAAAAAAAAGAAAAGAACAGTGATAATACTGACTGTGAAATTAAGTTTAAAAAGGAAGCATACTTGGATGTCAGCGTAGTTTAATTAGTCCTACATCTATAGGCTAATCATATAAGTGTTGCAGTGTGCACCCAATATTGATTTTGTCATGTTAATTGATCACTTCATTAAGACATAAGTATGTTGGAGTGTCTTGTTGGTATCAGCCGAGAACGAGGGTGTCTATCCCCTTTTAAATGTGCTAGAGACCCCCTGGGCAATGGATGAATGCAATGCAACTGGCATTCCGATGCCCGCTATTCTGACACCCGCCATTCCGACTGCGCATTACTAACCCTGTCCCTAACCGCACGCGGAAGCCACGTAGTCGCCACGTATGGCGATGCGTCGGAATGCCACTCTGTCCCCCTCTTCACCTACCTAAAGCTGCTTCTGTAGATCTTTCCTGCCAACCTTCCCCAGAACATTCACCATGATCTGATCCACATTATCGGGGTACGTCTTCAGAATCACGTCGGCTGTGTCCATCCTGTCTTTGTCAGGTTAGCAGGATCTCGCAGGAACCTCTGGAACTTCTTGAACTCATCGTCTTCCAGCTCTTCCAGAATTTTACTGATACGCTACATGATCTGGTAAAAAAAAAAGAATAAGTACACTGATTAAAGGACCACTTCACTGCTTTTCAGACACCCAGTGACATCATTGTTAGGCAGATATTATTGTGAGAACGATGGCTTCCATTATCGTATTGTAACTTTTCAGGATTAGAAAGCCTGCAGTTTCTATTAGCTTGATTCCCATTTGAATGATGTCATGGGGTACAGGTTTTTGAACTGCCCACAGCCCTCCCATGAGACTAATTGTGGCATTTTATCATTAACATTAGTGAGGACTCGGAGTGAGGACCAATTATATGTAGGTAGGTTGAAAAGTGGTGAAATGGTCCTTTTAATGTACTTTTCAGTAGGCCTAGATTGTATTGTTCTAAAAGCTCCTTGGATTAATTAAATTGATTCACATATAGAGGCAGGCCATGACAGACTATAGTGAAAGCAAATTCATATAGATTAACCACTATTGCAGATGTAGAATGGCTACATGGAACATACAAACACTAACTGAAAGAAGGTACAACCCTTAAAACCAACATATTTTGATCTCATGACATGACATCTTTGGACTTTGATGAACGCTTTAGGGTTAGGCAAATGGGTTACAGCAGGGGTGCCCACACTTTTTGACTTGAGAGCTACTTTCAAAATGACCAGCTCGGCAAGATCTACCCACCAAATCAATGATTATACCATTGCTGAAAATATGTACTTGAGGGGGCTTCGGAATAGTAGAGTTTGTGTTACATTCTGTACAGTATAAGAAAAATGCACTTGGAATGGGAAATAGAGGGGGAGAAATGTATTTTTTTTCCTTCAATATATTTAAATGAAATACATGTCATGTGATCTAAATGCACAGCCTTTGTGATCTACTGGTAGATCGCGATCTACCTTTTGGGCACTCCTGGGTTACAGGAAGGAGTGGATCAGTGAGGGAGCCAGCCGGTTCGACAACATATCACAAATTATCACAAGGTAGTTCCAACCAAGCAATCTGATTGGTAGAGATGACACAAGGAAATGAAAAAAATTGGAACTCTTGAACACTGTAAAATGTAATCTGATGAATGGGTAGGCCTATACTCTCCCACCTCAAAATGTATTTTCAGTTCACATACTATATAATTCTTCAAAATGTGTCAAAACAATGTTGTGGGTCAAACTGGACAAATGTTCACAATTTTAAAATCAATCCTAAAAACAACCGGGAGCCAATGTAATAAGGCTAAAAACTGGAGTATTACATCAGAGAACATATTGGGCGCGTTCGGAAATACCGCACCGGCGCGCACTCGCCTATTAGTTTGCATTGCACAGTGCACTTGGTGCAGTTTTAGTTACAACTTTAGCTGTTTTAAGGGCATTAAACATGTTGGTTGTACATCGCATAATGTTATCTGCACGACACCATCGTGCGACAAAAATAAATCCAGGCTTGAACTTAATTGAGTTGCTGTGTCAGTGGCATCATGGCATGTCGAAGCTCCATGACAAGGAGACTCGATATCAGGCCAGAATTGTGGATCTCAACCTCCAGAATCAGGAGTTTCGGAGAAAGATTGAGGAGTTTCGGAAACAGAATCAGCTGTAAGGGTTGAGAATGAACCGCGGTCACACATGCAGAAGTTCTGACCAGATGGAACTCCTAACTTTGTTAGGAGTTCTTGACTGAGGCTTGACTGAGGCTTGCCGAGTAGATAGGGTTTCGGGTGAGGTGATGGACAAGTTAAAGAACTAGCTTAGGTTTGGATATTATCTTAAACACAAACTGAATTGGAAAACTTAATTCGTCAAAGAACGTTTCTGGCATGAAGCCTTATATAAGGAGGAAATGACGTAACGACTAGGTAGTCGTGACGTCAACCTTGACACCATACATACAGGTTATCTCTACATCATGAATATGTGAATGCTTTTGCCACACCTCACCATTGTTTTGAACCGATCACAATCTCAACTGAGAATAGGCTATGTTGTCTTTTTTTTCTTTCTTTTTGTTCCTTTTTTTGACAGCTGTGCAATAGTGTGCAGTCCTGTCAGCCTATCAAAGACCGTAGTTCTACTACTTGATCATATACCTGCACAGAGAGACTGCAGCTTCTACACTTCACTGAAACATAGGTAAGATTTGAGCTTATGGAGCAGCAAAATTAAAGGGAATAATACAACAAAATATATATATAAAATGAATGCAAACCACAAGAGCACTGCAGTATGAGTCACCAGAGCCAAGGGTGGGTATTTTCGATGAATCTATCATGGTTAAAATGGAGTTTGAACTTATGATGGGTTTGTATAAGAAATTGTGTCTGAAAAAATTAGATCAAATATCTAAATACTGAATCGAGCTACTTAAATGTTCGGGGTGTTCACAAAAGCATGAGTAGACGATAAAATGACCCAACATGTTTTTGAAGTCTGTCCAAGCACGAGAATAGCGTTATAGCGTTTGTTCACCACCAAGTGGCCAGGGAGGAGGGCTTGTACAGTACAGTACAGTACAGTACAGTACAGTACAGTACAGTACAGTACAGTACAGTATTGTTGCCACATTAATTTTGTCAAAAGCAACCTGATTCAGAAAATGTGAGAGTGAGAGTGAGTGAGAGAAGGCCCTCAATTCCTTACAGGCGAATAATTGGAAACAACAGCTGAAATCAGGTTGGTTCTTCTGATGTTGTCCAACCAGCTAGGTGTCCACTCCAGGCTAAAGGTTTAGCCTTAAGCAGTCTTTGTTCAACAAAGTCCTCTTCAGAGCTGTCTGTCTAATAGTTAACCCTTTTAGACCCTTCTAAAGGCCACCACACCAATGATTTGCCATGCAACTCCTTGCAACATGCAACATGTCATGTGCAACTATACTTTAAATTTAAGTTGCAACCTTGCCCAATGGCAGTTGAAAGGAGTTGCAGTGGTGCGGTTAACTTAACTGTTTTGTTGCAATTCTGAAAAACTTCAAATATGTATAGTCGGGGGCCCCCGGGCTGCAGCCCACCCTAGCCCAACGGGCATTGTTAAAAGAAAATGCTAGTATTTAAGGACTTAAACAAAACTGTTTTCAACTGGGAAAGGAAACGTCTCAAGCATGCAAGTAGAAAGTAAAAAAATCACACCCATGTGAAGTGAGGGGCGCTCTTATTGTACATCATCATGACGTAAAATAGTCACTATGCCTATAATTTCAGTCAAATGTTTCTGTTGTTCTAAAACAATGCCATTTCTGCTTTTTATATAGAAATAAAATTGATATTATGCATAATTAAGTTCAGCCTTTTGGCCCGGCACTACAAAATAATTTCTGTTTCTCATTTGGCCCCTTGGGAAAAATAATTGCCCACCCCTGCTCTACCTAACTTAAAACGTGTTTTAACATTAATTCACTCATTATGAGAAAAGTAAACAGGCTATCTTTTTGCATGAGGGAACCGGGCCTTGGATCAACCCTGTCATACATTTATTTGATCGATTGCGTATCTAGACAGGCTTCCTTGGACACTTGTAGATGGCCCTATTTTCGTCATTGCCTTACATTATCCCTAAACGTTTATTGCCCTTTTTTGGTATTAAAAAAAAAAGAAAGAAAGAAAGACAAAAAGAAAAACATTTTAAAATTGCTCAACTAGCCGAACTAAATGTTGTGAGCTTGTAGATCGTCTGTTTTTTTTTTAAATAGTAAAAAAAGGCAAAGAGGTTTAGGGAAAATAAGGCCCTTAGCCTTCCTGAGCCAAATAGTATGTGGAGTTCTGTGTGGCCAGTAGGCCTACATGTCCATAGTGATACATTGACCTGTATGAGACCATTATAAAATCATTTCATCTACTGTATTATTGCAGAATCAGCAGTGTGCAATAGTAGCTCGACACAAAACAATCTCATAAATGTATTTGATATGGTCACACTGTTCGCTGCTGTATCATAAGTGTGTGTGACACAATGAATCAACCCATGAATCTTAATCATGGCTCCATACTGTAGATTGACCTGTTATTATCAGATAAAACCATGTTATCTACTGTCTAATTGCCGAATCAGCAGTGTTCAAAGAGTAGCTCGGCACATAAACTCATAAATGCTAGACACAACTTTACTTTCAATTGTTTTGTTTGTCAGGGGTTCATTTCTAGGAAATGGGCTGACTGACTGTGAAGCATTGTGTAGGCTACATTACGTAGTACACATTTTGATATCAACAAACTAAACTATATATAGATAGGAGGGAACACAATTATCAATACGCCTTGTGGTTAGAGTGTAATATGTGGTTTTAGATATTTTAGATTTTAGCAGTGAGCCCAGTGTCTCTGATGTCATGAACACTGGGCTCACTTCCTCCCTGGACTACAATTCCCATAATGCTTTGGTGCACTGCTCCTCCTTGTGGATAGGGGTAGGGCCATAGATATTAAGAAATAGATGCCTCATTTGCCGTTGCAGTTCATTGGAGCGACGTGTATCGCAATGAAGGCGGAAGTGCAGTGCTGAAGGCTTTTTTTTTTTTTTTTAAACAAATCTTTATAACAGTCATGACAATATACATTACAATACAAAACAAGACAAACAAACAAACAAACAAACACAAACAACAAAGTTATTAACAATACAACATCAGAGCCAGGGGGGATTAGATTACTAACAGAAAACATTAAAGAGTGAACACAAAGCAACAGTTCTCCGCAGCTTTCTTATTTAGAAGTGCTGAAGGCATTTGCTGAAGGCGACTGCGTCGCTGCCTAAGTGACGTCACTCATGTGACTCCTCCATGTCTCTCGCTGTCACTCAAGTGACTACTGGCCAATCACAGCGCGTATTTTCCGGGACTTATGTTACGCACGCGGAAGCTTGACAAGCTTCCGCTATTCTTCGCAAGGAATGTCGGGAAAATAGTGCCTTCAATTTTGACACACGCCTCAGAGCCGGAAGGGGCGTCTATGTATATATGTCTATGGGTAGGGCTGTCTTACTGAGACAACATGTAGTCCAAGGACTGAATAAAGAGGACGAGACGCGAAGACGTCATGTTGCTCCATGGAAGGAAAGAAACATGCGCAGTTGAGACCAGGAAGTTGTACATGCACAAATTTGGGCATGTACAACAGTCCAGGAAGTAAGTGAGTCCAGTGTCCATGACATCAGAGACACTTGGCTCACTGCTAAAATCTAAAATATCAAAAACCACATATTACACACATAAAGACCCCAGGAAAGTGTTCTAAATCGTCTAAACATCATTAACATATATCTGGCCTACGGGAGGAAACTTTATAAGTCCAATATTTTCAGGAAATGAAAAATATACATTAATCAGGAAATTAAGAAAACCTTATATTTTTAAAACAAAGCAATAGGCCTACTGCCTCATCAAAGTTGGTGTTGTAACTTTATATGTTGTCAATTACTTCCATGAGAGGGGGAGAGGCAGGGAGTTAGTTGCTTTAGCAGACAGTTTGAGAGGGGGAGAAGTGGTGGAGTTAGTTGCTTTAGAGGACATTTTGAGGGTCAAATGGAGTTAAGAGGTTTTGTCCAAAGCACTTTTTACTACTTTCCATTGGTTCATATTTTCGAAACAACACACAGACGTAAAGGGTGTTCAATAGCACTGATTTAAAAAAATCAAAAACCTCAAAAATGGAGTTATGAGGTTTCCTCCCGACAGCAATTGTTTTGCAAAAAGGGTGAAGTTTCCCTTTAAGGTACAATAAGGCAAACATTTCTAAATGGGGGTTTTCATGATTCTGAATCCATTCCAAGCATTAGTTTTGCACAAAGGAGGGGCATGGGGGATCAATTCGTTTTTTAACCTTCATAGATGATAAATCCACTGAGAAACGGACCTTCACTGTCTGCTGTCATGGAAGTATCAGATATGACCCAACCAGTGTTGGGACAGTAGGCTACGCACACTGTCACACACACACACACACACACACACACACACACACACACACACACACACACACACACACACACACACACACACACACACACAGTCACACACACACACACACACACACACACACACACACACACACACACACACACACACACACTCCAGCCCTACTCGTCGGATATTTGTGCTGCCCCCCCCCCCCCCCCTCCCGATGAGAGCGCTGCATTTCTGCACAAGCACAAGCTGACTGTGGGGCGACTGTGGCTCAAGAGGTAGAGCAGGTCGTCCAATGATCCATGGGTCGGCGGTTCGAATCCCGGCTCCTCCTGTCTACATGTCAAAGTGTCCTTGGGCAAGACAATGAACCCTAAATTGCTCCCGATGTGCTGGTTGGTACCTTGCAATCTTGCATGGCTTCCACCGCAAACAGTGTTTCAAATGTGTGTGTGAATGGGTGAATGTAATGCACAATCTATGTAAAGCACCTTGGATAAAGGCGCTATATAAATGCACCATTTATTCATGACAGTTCTTCTCATAGTCCCCCGAGAAAAATAACAGAAGAATAACGGCATAACGCACCATGTAGTAACGGTAACACAGTTACTGATTTTTTTTAAAAGCGTTACAGCTACAGTTACTGCCGAAAATAACGGCGCTACTGTAATGCGTTATTTACGTTGTGTTACGTCCCAACACTGGACCCAACTATTAGCCCTGAGTCTGTTTCTAAAATAGAAAATTTAGACTTTCTCTAACTTAACCTTACAAGCTGTGATTTTCCTGGCGTTGCAGAATTGCATAATGCATAGCATCACAAATAATCTAAAACGTGTTGTCCTTTTATTGATGCTATTTCCTCTTACAGTATGTAGGCTACATGTGGTTCCTTTTTTGCCATTTATCTATTTTTCCCATTTGGGCTCTATATTTCAACCAGATATTTTTCCTATTTCCTATTGTGTCATGTAATGTGTATTCATTAATGGTAAATGGTGCATTTATATAGCGCCTTTATCCAAGGCACTTTACATAGATTGTGCATTACATTCACCCATTCACACACACATTCATACACTGATTGCGGCGGAAGCCATGCAAGGTACCAACCAGCACATCGGGAGCAAATTGGGGTTCAGTGTCTTGCCCAAGGACACTTCGACATGTAGACAGGAGGAGCCAGGATTCGAACCGCCGATCCATGGATCATTGGACGACCTGCTCTACCTCCTGAGCCACAGCCGCCCGTAATGTGTATTCATTAAGCATTCTGTTCTGATGGTGAAGTGGTGATTATACTCTACACTATTTAATAATGTGTGACCCTGATGAAGGCTCACCTGCGTTTTTTAAACATTGTTTTAAAAAAAAACATTTTCTACTTGAACTGAACAGAGCTGCCTTGGACCTTCTGTAAGTTAATCGCCTTATATATTTGTCCACTGTGATGCCTACAATCTACAAAGGAAATTAACTTAGAACTTTTGTTGTCCTGAAACCTACTAATAGGAGGTACGGCAGTAAAAAGGCACAGACGAAAGTAAGGCCCTTAGCCTTCCTGACCCAAATAGTGTGTGGAGTTCTGTGTTTAAGGCCTGTACATCTCCATAGTGATACATTGACCTGTACGAGACCATTATCATATAAAATCATTGTATCTACTGTCTTATTGCACAATCAGCAGTGTGCAAATAGTAGCTCGACATAAAACAAACTCATTAATGTTTAATTTTTATCCCACGATTTTGTGGGTGAGGGGCAGCGGAGGGTGGGCGGGACTGACCTCATGCTTCCTTCTATGCATGAGGAGTCCAAGCTGCTTCTTTTCACCTGACAGGGGAGAGTTTCCCCGACTGGACATGGAAGGAACACGTTATTCCGACCAGTTCCTTTCCCCTCCATCAGGTACCTCGGCTGGCCAGGGGGAGGTAGTTTAGAGACCAGGATTACTGCATGTTTTTTGTGAGGGTACCCTAGGGGACACAGGGGGAACATGCAAACTCCATACATAAAGGCCCTTTCGCCAACCCCACCTCGGGTAAGGGCACTGATGACGTGGAGGAGAGAACACACCCCCAGCACCCACGGCGTCACCAGCGGGAATCGAACCCAGGACCTTCTAGCTGTGAGGCGACAGCACTACCGACTGTGCCACCATAAATGTATTTTTTATCAAATCAAGCTTTATTTATATTGCACATTTAAAACCATCGAGATTGACCAAAGTGCTTTACACAATAATATATAGAAACAGTTATGCATATTAAATCAAAACAATTATGAATGTGCACCCACAACAAGAAATTAAACAGTTCAACTGACAATAAAATAAAATAAAATTAATGATCAAAAGCCATAGAAAAAAGATGAGTCTTAAGAAGAGACTTAAATAGTTCAATGTACTTTTGATATAAAAAGAGGCTATTCCAGAGAATGGGTGCTGCAACAGCGAAGGCACGATCACCTCTAGATCTTAAATTGGATGGGGGTCAGTCAAAAGCAGCTGGCCGGCAGACCTCAAAGGTCTCGAAGGTCAAAGGATTTTTATAGTGGTCACACTGTTCACTGCTGTATTGTAAGTGCGTGTGACACAAGCAATCAACCCATCAATCTTAAACATTGCGCCATACTGTACATAGACCTGTCTGAGATAGTTATCAGATCAAACCATGTTATCTACTGTCTAACTGCAGAATCAACCGATCAAAGAGTAGCTCAGCACATAAACTCATAAATGCTAGATACACCTTTACTTTCAATTGTGTTGTTTGTCAGGGATTCATTTCTGGGAAATGGGCTGACTGACTGTGAAGCTTTGTGTGTAAATTACGTAGTACACATTTTGATATTGAGAAACTAGAATATATAGGAGAGAACACAATAATCAATACCAGCTCAGTGGCCTTGTGGTTAGACTGTCCGCCCTGGGGGGACTGGGTTCCAGGTGGTCCCCAGCTAAATGACGGAGAGTCGGTGACCAAATTATGGACCCTTATAGATCTTTAACTCTTTACAGCGTAAAATGAAACCAAATGAGTCCATTTGGTTTAATTTTATGCTCTGTTCCAAGTGTTTTTTCTCTGTTCTGTCTTTCTTACTCTGTGGGTACTTAAGACCTGGTGGGAGCTTCTTTTTGATCTGAATTTTGAATCAGCCATCAGGGAGAACAGATAGACCACTCACTGAGTGCTATATCTGAAACCCCCTGCTGGTGAGATCAAGGCTTAAATTTAAGCCTCACGCAGTATATATCTGCCCTCAAATCACTGACTCTCTCACTCACGGTCGCAGAAGACAAGGTGAAAAACAGCTCCACAGCTGTTTTAAACTTTGAAACTCTGCATACACACACAGGTAGAGAAACACACTCCGTTCCTTTTCGCACTTATTCTTTTCTAACCCCTATAAACTATCCATTAAAGCTACCCCTCTACTCTTCAACCATCTCTGCTCTTGGTTCTTTTACTTCCTCCCTATCTTCTATACATACTGCCCTGTTAGTACACGCGTGAATGAACCTTGATCCGTAGCTCACACCGGCTGACCAACGACCACTTTAGCCTGGTGCCCAAGCCAAAGACCCGGACATCCAGACACATCTAACGAAGGAGGCAGCCTCCCAGGGTTTTTTTTATCAATCTTCTTCTTCTTCTTCTTCTTCTTCTTCTTCTTCTTCTTATTATTATTATTATTATTATTATTATTATTATTATTATTATTACGTGTTTATTTCTTATTTTTTAATTTTGTGTACTATGTGTTTTCCCACCATCCCTATCCTGCCCTTTTCATGTCGCCCTAGACACTACTTCCCCCGCCACAGAAATCCCTCAAATCTCATATACCCAGCTCGCTCACCCAGTCACCACATTGTGGTGGAGGGAGGCCTTTGGAACTGCCATGCAGCTACCAAAGAGGAAATGCCTGAATTTATCTCAGCCCACGCCACCCTCAAGTCTCTGTATTTCCTTGCTCTAACCGAAACCTGGATTACCCCTGATAACACTGCTACCCCCGCCACCCTCTCTGTTTCACACAAATTCACACACACCCCTCGCTCAACAGGTAGGGGGGGTGGTACAGGGATACTCATGTCCCCGAAATGGAATTTCCGTGTCTTAAATCTCTCTCACCTTTCTCTCACCACATGTGAATTTCATGCTATCTCAATATCACAACCAGTCCCCCTCACCCTCATTGTGCTCTATCGCCCCCCAGGAACCCTTGGGAACTTCCTGGAAGAACTAGACTCTCTGATCAGCTCGTTCCCGGAGGATGGCACCCCCCTGATTCTACTGGGTGACTTTAACCTACCTACGGCAGAGAAGTATCTTCCCGTTACGTCCCTCCTATCCTCGTTTGACCTCTCCCTTTCTCCCTCCCCTCCCACTCACAAGGCTGGTAATGTTTTGGACCTTGTGTTCTGCAGAGCCTGCTCCCCCTCCACGCTCTCTGTTACTCCCTTAATTAGGTCTGACCACCACTTCATAACCTTCTCCCTCTCTCTCTCTACTCTCCCACCTAAACCTACTCACCCTCCGACCGTCACCACCCGACGCAATCAACCCCTCCTCCCTCTCATCCTCTATTCTCTCCTCTCTACCCTCCCTGGAGTTCTTCCTCTCTCTCTCACCCGACTCCGCAACCACATCCTTCCTCTCCTCTATCTCATCTGCATTTGACCAACACTGCCCTCTCTCGACCAGGCCAGCTCGCTCATCCTCACCGGCCCCCTGGTTATCTGAAACCCTCAGATCTGAACGAACACCTCTCAGGGCAGCTGAAAGGAAGTGGCACAAGACAAAGCTACCAGATGATCTCTCCCACTTTCACTCACTCCTCTCTGCCTTCTCCCTCTCACTAACCACTGCTAAAACCTCCTTCTACCACACCAAAATCCAATCCTGCACCTCTAACCCAAGGAAACTCTTCTCCACTTTCTCCTCCCTCCTTAAACCCCCTCCCCTACTCAACCCTCATCCCTCACCGCGGAGGCCTTTGCCACCTACTTCGAAAAGAAGGTTGATGATATCAGTAGCTCCTTTACCCCCCTCCCCCATAAAGAAGCACTCGACTCAACCAATGCTAACCATAACATACCATGCATGTCCTCCTTCTCTCCTCTATCCCCAGACGAGGTCCTGAAACTAGTCACATCCACTAGACCTACCACCTGTCCTCTCGACCCCGCCCCGTCTCCAATCTTCCAGACCATCGCACCTGACCTGCTCCCCTTCATCACCTCCATTATCAACACCTCAGTAACCTCAGGCTGCGTCACATCTGCCTTCAAGTCAGCCAGGGTATCACCACTCCTCAAAAAACCAACTCTTGACCCCTCAGATTTCAAGAACTACAGACCGGTATCACTCCTTTCCTTTCTTTCCAAAACCCTCGAACGTGTTGTCTCTAACCAGCTTTCTCTCCATCTCTCACAGAACAACCTGCTGGATCCCAACCAGTCAGGATTCAAGAAGGCACACTCCACGGAAACTGCACTCCTCGCAGTCACAGAAGCACTACATGCTGCCCAGGCTGCTTCCCACTCTGCAGTCCTGATTCTCCTAGATCTATCGGCGGCATTTGACACAGTGAACCACCAGCTGCTCCTAGGCACCCTAGCTGATCTAGGCATCGGCGGGACGGCACTGAAGTGGTTCTCCTCCTACCTCTCTGACCGGACTTACCAGGTTTCTTGGAAAGGTTTGCTATCATCCCCCCGCACCCTCCAAACTGGGGTCCCACAGGGATCTGTACTTGGTCCCCTCCTCTTCTCACTGTACACTAAATCCCTTGGCACCATCATCTCTGCTCACAATATATCCTATCACTGCTATGCCGATGACACACAACTGTTTCTATCCTTCCCCCCCTCTGTCACCCAGGTAGAAGAGCGCATCACTGCATGCCTGGCCGACATCTCACAGTGGATGTCTTCCAACCACCTCAAGCTGAACCCAGACAAGACTGAGCTTCTGTTCTTCCCAGCTAAGTCCTGCCCTATGCGGGAGCTAACTATCTCCGTAGACAACGCCCTGGTAAAGTCTGTCCCGACAGCCAGGAACCTTGGTGTTGTCCTGGACAGTCAGCTCTCGTTCAAAACACACATCACAGCTGTCACTAGATCCTGTAGGTTTACACTCTACAACATACGACGAATTAGACCGTTCCTCACCCAGGAGTCAGCCCAGCTCCTAATCCAGACAACAGTCTTGTCAAAACTTGACTATTGTAACTCCCTCCTTACTGGCCTACCGGCATGTGCACTTAAGCCCCTCCAACTGATCCAAAATGCCGCAGCCCGCTTGGTCTTCAACCAGCCAAAATTCTCACACGTCACCCCCCTTCTCCGCTCCCTCCATTGGCTCCCGGTCGCTGCCCGCACAGAATACAAAACTCTGATGCTGGCATTCAAAGCAACCAAAGGCATGGCCCCCCCATATCTCACAAGTATGATCGTACCCTACAAACCCTCCCGCGCACTCAGATCAGCCAACGCAGGGAAGCTGGAGGTACCTTTACTAAAAACGCCGGGACAACGCTCCACACGTCCCAAACTCTTCTCCCTTCTGGCTCCAAAACTATGGAATGCACTTCCCATCACAGTCAGAACTGCAGCCTCACTCCCAATCTTCCGCCGTAGTCTGAAAACCCACCTCTTCAGACTCCACCATGGCCCATAGCACTTGCCCTAGCCTAGCCCCTTAGATAGCACATTATGTAGACTTAGATAGTATTTTAAACAGACTTATAGCTTGTTACGTAGACAGCTCTAGAATTGCACTTTATGCAGTCATAGCACTTTATAGTACACATGTATAATATATTATATAGTATAGTATGTATAGTTAACATAGATACTCCACTGTTACGTTCTTAGTTTACGCATGATTCATGATAACTACTTTTTATATATGTGATGTATGCCATGCTTTTGTTATTACGTAATGTAAGTCGCTCTGGATTAAGAGCGTCTGCTAAATGCCTAAATTGTAAATTGTAAATTGTTCCATTAGTGTTAAACATCTGCATTATTTAATTTACAAGAAGTCTACACAAATTAGAGAATGTAGAAGAATTGTTATTTTGTGGACCAAATATTATCCGACAACAAAATATTAAAAGTTTTGGGTTTGAGGGGCTAAATGTCATCAAATGGTGGTCCGTAGCTCAAATGGGTCTGAGAGGCTAAATGCCATCAAATGGTGGTCCGTAGCACAAATGGGTCTGAGAGGCTAAATGCCATCAAATGGTGGTCTGTGGCTCAAATGGGTCTGAGAGACTAAATGCCATCAAATGGTGGTCCGTAGCTCAAATGGGTCTGAGAGGCTAAATGCCATCAAATGGTGGTCCGTGGCTCAAATGGGTCTGAGAGGCTAAATGCCATCAAATGGTGGTCCGTGGCTCAAATGCATCTGAGAGGCTAAATGCCATAAAATGGTGGTCCGTGGCTCAAATGGGTCTGAGGGGCTAAATGTCATCAAATGGTGGTCCGTGGCTCAAATGCAGAATAAACCCTTCTGGGCACAAGTCTCCACCAGGAGGATAGGAGTGTGTGTGATGTTTGGCAAAATGTTTAGGAGTGATATAAACATGTTTTTGTTTTTTTTGCAACAATTTTCTTCATTGTGTTGAGGAAATGCAGAGTCAGATCACTCATAGCATCTCTGAGGATAGAATTCTGGATGAGCAGGAGATGTGCAGCATTTTGTACAAAACGGGCCACTCCTGAAGACTTTGGAAGGCAATCTTAGCCAATCAGTGTAGAATCAATCACATGACTACAGAGATCATGTATACCGATTTGCATGAGATTTGGATGAAATCTGTAAACAATGTGTTTTGCAGAAATCGGCCTCTATAACCGGCAGATGTGGAGGGATGCAGGGAAAATGTTTTTCCATGCCTCTAGGGAGTGCGCATACAAAGTTGTACACAGAACGATGCAGTTCTAGGTAAAAACAGGAATTGCCCTGTTATAGCGCCACCATGCGGCTGGTTTGGAAAATAAATTGTGTCATGTCGTCCTCAGCCTAGTGGAAATGTGCGTGTATAATTTCACGGAAATTGCACACTGTGTTTGTGATTTGTGGCATTTTGTGTGATGTATGGATAAAATGTGTACGAGTAATCTACAGAAATGTGTTTTGCCTAAATCGGCCTCATGGTGGCGCTATAACAGGCCGTTGAGGAATATTTGGGGCAGAGGTTCGTCGTTGGCATCCAGGGAGTGTGTGTGCAAAGTTTGGCATGGATCGGGCCAACAGTGCCGGAGATTAGCTGGTAACAGACGGACGGAAGGAAGGAAGGAAGGAAGGACGGACGCACACACACACGGACGGAGTGCAAAACATACTCTCTCCCCATGCCTTCGGCCTGGTGGAGACAATGAATGCAAACCACAAGAGCACTGCAGTATGAGTCACCAGAGCCAAGGGTGGGTATTTTCGATGAATCTATCATGGTTAAAATGGAGTTTGAACTTATGATGGGTTTGTATAAGAAATTGTGTATCTAAATACTGAATCGAGCTACTTAAATGTTCGGGTCAAAAGCAAAAGCAACCTGATTCAGAAAATGTGAGAGTGAGAGTGAGTGAGAGAAGGCCCTCAATTCCTTACAGGCGGATAATTGGAAACAACAGCTGAAATCAGGTTGGTTCTTCTGATGTTGTCCAATCAGCTAGGTGTCCACTCCAGGCTAAAGGTTTAGCCTTAAGCAGTCTTTGTTCATCAAAGTCCTCTTCAGAGCTGTCTGTCTAATAGTTAACCCTTTTAGACCGATTCTAAAGGCCACCATACCAATGATTCGCCATGCAACTCCTTGCAACATGCAACATGTCATGTGCAACTATACTTGAAATTTAAGTTGCAACCATGCCCAATGGCAGTTGAAAGGAGTTGCAGTGGTGCGGTTAACTTAACTGTTTTGTTGCAATTCTGAAAAACTTCAAATATGTATTCAAAATTAAAAATATATATATGTTGCTATATAGCCTATACTGTACATTGCAACAACAACCCGAAAGTGGGTTTCCGTCTTGAAAGGTGAAAACCCCAAAATGGGTTCCCGTCCTTAATGGGCTGCATCTGGCCCAGGTGAGTGCTGTAGACTCAGTGAAGACAATTCATTCAGACTTACATGTACACAGTAGCTTTACTTACTATCAAATCCAATTCAAATGGTTTTCATAGAAGTCTGCATTACTCCTTTGTATTTTAATTCCTATAGAAACAGGCTTATTTAGTGTCCTAAAGTGTATTGAAACATTCAAATTAAATGTATAAGATAACTTTCTAATCATCAATGTATTATTACATTGGAAGTCTGTTTTTTGTATTCTAATTATTGTAGGTACCAACAACTAGTAGGCTATTTAAATATCTGTTTAAATTCCACAAATCTGATAAAGTCCTACAAAACATTAATATTTCCAGTAACTGTTTGATGCAAAGAAAACATTTTTAATTAATGTTTAATATGTTTTGTCTACAGAGGTAGCCTTTGTCACTAAACACAAGCGTGCCTTGATTCAGAGAGTGACCTCGCTGGAACCCATCCTGGACCTACTGGCTGAAGAGGGTGTCATGAAGAATGAGGACTACAGTAATGTCAGGGCTGAAAAAGCCATGCAGGGAAATATGAGGGAACTCTTTATACTCTTGGATAACCGCGGGGCTAGAGCCAAACGTGTTTTCTACAAAGGTCTTGCGGAAAATGAACCATGTCTTATCGAGGATCTGAATATACAGGGCTAGGAAACATATCGATAGATCGCCTGGGATTTTGGATATAATTATGTGATATGCCATAAGTGTTGTCTTTACCTGGTTTTAATCATTGTATATATTTATATAATGATATTATGAATATCAGTATTGAGGTATTTTGATTTGGATTGATATACATTTTTGAATATTGTATGAGGGACTGTGTGATCTGCAGTATAGGAAGGCAAGCAATCTTTCCTTGTAGTTTTAAACCAGTCCAGTGTCTGGTGATATATGATGTTCTATTACTATATAAATAACAGTAGCCCTTACTGAGACCAAACAGTTGGTAATAATGTTCTCAGAGAGTTCTACAGTGTCCGAATCTGGTCGAACCCAGTGCAGTGATATACTCTGTGTTCTCACACAGAGGTCATTGAGGTCAGGCCAATCTGACGACAAACCCAGTAGCATGTGTGTCCATGTTAAGGCTGGGCTTTCTTCGGAACCCCAGGAAACTTGGCTCGCCCTCTCTCGACAAGGGCACTTTACGCCGTTTCATGAACAGAGAGAAGATCTAGCAAGTTTCCTGACAGGCTTGTCATCATTGTTTAGCATGTTTATCAAGTGAGCCAGCCTTGTGGCGTTATAAAATCCACTCCACGTTTAGGACACCAAACCCACCCTCCTGTCTGGACTGGAAAATGATGTCTCTAGCGGTGTGGGTGTTAGGTTCTCAAGAGCACCAGTTACCCGCATCTCAGTGACGACTTTGACCTCTCATCCTTCTTAGATATTACCTTGGTTCTGAAATTACTATACTGTGTGATTATATGTTCTTCTTTTCTTTTCTCTCTCTCTCTCTCTCTCTCTCTCTCTCTCTCTCTCTCTCTCTCTCTCTCTCTCTCTCTCTCTCAAGATTTTAAGCTGCTCTTTCTCTCAAAATAAACTATTGAAATGGGTTTCTACATGAGTATTTTTAATATATATATGATTAGTGCTAGTTGATAATTTTTTAAACTGTTATAATGCACATATTGTATGTTTATTGTTTTTTTTAAATATTTTACACAAGGTTACAATACGTGACAAGAGAAGATAATATATCGAATATAATGCACATATGTTCCAATGTTATTATTGAATAATGGAAAAGTATTTTTAATAGACGTTTTCTTTTCATGTTTAGACATTCATTTGTATGATGCCATAGGGGGCCAGAGGAAAGACTGCAGGTCCTCACTGGGACACCTGGGTAGGACTGCAGGCAATCACACCCTGAAGAAAGCTCAATCACACCCTGAAGAAGGCTCAATCACACCCTGAAGAAGGCTCAATGACAGGCTCAATCACACCCTGAAGAAGGCTCAATCACACCCTGAAGAAGGCTCAATCACACCCTGAAGAAGGCTCAATCACACCCTGAAGAAGGCTCAATCACACCCTGAAGAAGGCTCAATCACACCCTGAAGAAGGCTCAATGGCTGACAAATGTTGGTGTTTTTAATGTTTATAGGCCAGATTTAAAATAATAATTACGAATCCATCTTGAGTGCCTGTACTTGGGTTTGTATGCCCTTGTGGCATTTTTGTCCTCTTTCTCTGAAGCCTGCAGGCATTCTTTGTGTTTTTATGGTGTAGGACTGGCCTGGGGTTAATTTGGAGAGGGCCATAGAAAAATATCCTCTGCTTACATTTGTAAGAAGCTATATTAAATATTATATTTATCTTGTCTCCACCAGGCAAAGGGTGTGGCTGAGACTATGTTTTGCACCCTGTCCGACCATCCGTGTGTGTACATTTTTCACACTGACCTGTTATAGCGCCACCAGGAGGCAATTTTATTTTTGAGTGGTGCAAACCACTCCAACAACTGGCTTTGTACCCGTGTACCCGTGTTTGTAGTACCAAAAAAACGAGCATGGTTGCTATGGTTAGCAACCAAAAAAACGAGCATGGTTGCTATGGTTAGTATGTGACGTCACTGACATCACAGATATCACGTCACGTAAATGTGTAATTGCACCACTCAGTTCACACGGGTGTGATTTTTTTATATTACTAGTACAGATTTTCTGCAAATCGGTACACAGTATCTCCGCAACTTTGGGTACTCAGATAAGCACTATATATATTTGAGGTATTAATATTATTATGTGATTGATCAAGACCCATCTAAAGTTTGCAGGAGTGGTTCGCTCACCTCTATAATGACTGAATTCCTAACATTGCTGGTGCCTGGCCCACAATAACCTAACTGACCTGGCTGGTGCTTTGAGGAGCACCTTTTCTAGTTTATAAACTTGCAGTATAACTGCAATTGCATTTGAAACAACAGGTTATTCTGAAATCAGGTTCCTTTGGCTTTCCTTTGTTGAGACATTGCATTTTTGACAATATTGTCAAACCGGCTATAGCTGCCTCACTGATTCACTCCTTCCTGTAACCCCTTTAGCCTAATGTAACATTCTTTATCTGTATAGTGGTCTATCTAGATTTGCTTTTGCTGACCTGTGTTGCTATATTTGAATCAGATGAATTAACCCAAAGAGCTTTTAGAACAATAGAAGTTATATTGAAATGTGCATTAATGTGCATGCTCTGTTTGTACCATACATGGACAGTATCAGTAAAACTCTGGAAGAGCTGGAAGACAAAGAGACATGGCAGGAAAGATCTACAGAAGCAGTATCTAAACAAAGGTATAGGTGAAGAGAGGTTAGATATAGCCTATTTACAGGTTGATGCTAAAACGCTGGACCCTCTCCATCTCCCGGGGGTCTAGCACATCGAAAAGGGCATAGACACGTTGTTCTCAGCCAATACCGGAGAAAATCCCATTCAAATAGTTGTCATATAGCAAGTTGCTGTTGCTTAATTGTGTACTGTACAGTAAATGTATCAATACGTTCTTCATAGACTCGATCCAGTTAGTTCTTATAGAAAACAATATTTACATTAAGCTAATTTGAAACATCTCAAAGTAAATGTACTCTCTAATTGACATCCATACATTATTGGAAGTCTTGTTTTCTATTCTAATGATTGCAGGAACCAATAACTAGTAGGCTACTTTAGATTTGATCAAATTTCAAAACATCTGATAGGCCTACCTATTAACTTCCAGTCACTAAGAAATGCAATAAAAAATTACAATTACAATTTACAATTTAGGCATTTAGCAGACGCTCTTAATCCAGAGCGATTTACATTAGGCAAGAACAAAAGTATGGGAATACATCACATATATAAAATGCATTTATCAAGAAACATGCGTAAGCTAAGAACGTAACTAGAACATATGACGCTATACATATTAACTATACATATATACTATACTATGCTATACATATGTTCTATGATGTGCTATGACTACATACAATGCAATTATTGTGCTGTCTACATGACATGCTATAAGTCTGTTTCAAAAGCTATCTAAGTCTAAAATGTGCTATCTAAGGGGGTAGGATAAGTGCTATGGCCATGATGGAGTCTGAAAAGGTGGGTCTTCAGACTACGGCGGAAGATTGGGAGTGATGCTGCAGTTCTGATTGCAACGGGGAGTGCATTCCACAGTTTTTGGGCCAGAAGGGAGAAGAGTTTGGGACGTGTGGAGCGTTGTCCCGGCGTTTTTAGTGAGGGTACTTCCAGCTTTCCTGCGTTGGCTGATCTGAGTGCGCGGGAGGGTTTGTAGGGTTCAATCATGGTTGCAAGATATGGGGGAACAAACAAACAAACATGTTCACAGAGGGTGCGTGCCTTTGTCATTAGACACAAGTGTACCCTGATCCGGAGAGTGACCCATCCTGGACCTACTGGCTGAAGAGGGCGTCATGAAGAATAAGGACTACAGTAATGTCAGGGCTGAGAGAACCACTTAAGGAAAGATGAGGGAACTCTTTATACTCTTGGATAACCGCGGGGCTAGAGCCAAACGTGTTCTGTACAAAGGTCTGAGCAATATGAGCAATATATTTTACATGGTCTGATTTCAGAGGCCTATAGGAAAAATTTCAAAGTCATATCAATATCATTCTGGGATTTGAGACATCGTATTGTGATAAGGCATAAGTGTCGTATTTTCCTGGTTTTATTACGGCTAATTTTATACATTGAGTTGTCACTATTGTCGCTATAGTTTTGAACATTTTAAAAAGATTACAACAAAAATGTATATGGTCACATATCAATATTGAGGTATTTGGATTGTATATTGTATTCAGGCCATGCATGATGCCATGATGCCATATTTGTATACAGTAATGTGGGGCAGTCAGGGGCATACATAAAAAAAAACATCTGAAGAATGAAAATATAGCTGAGGAGTGAGGACATTCAGGAGGCAGGAGTGAAAAGGTTTGGAAAAATATGTTAAGATAATCACTATCCTGGTTGAAAATCTACATAATTATGGTACACTTCTGCACAACTTTAAAGCTATAATGCAAATGACCACAAGGTGGCACTGTAGGACAAAGGAAATCTGCAGCACATTGTCATCAACCAATTTAACCTATCCAGGGGCATTTGGTGAAATAGCAGATCTACAAGCTCACTTGGTTGCAACTTGCAACATGTTGTGAGCTTGCCGATCGGCTACTTTTGGCAAGGTTTGTAATGTATAATGACAACATGTTTAGGTTTTAGGAGACAGAAGATGCAGAAATTTGCATAATACATATACTGTCCATGGTTAAAATATCAATATAAATTATAGCAGCGGATGCCATGCAGAATGGAGTTAGACAAAATGGATGAAAGACAGACCACAAAAACTGCAAACACAGATGGACTGATAACTACATGTAGTCAAATAGCCAACTCTACTATTTTACTCCACTTGTATGTATTTAAAAACTTTAGTTGCAAGTTATTTTGTTTTTGTGAGAGAGTTTGATTATTTTTTACAAAACATGTATTACCCCACAGGTGCAGCTGCACATACGTAGTTGTAAGAGACTATTTCTACATTGTGGTATTGATGCTTATAGGCTGCTGGTACTTATACTGATACTACTCAAGTAAAAAATGTAAAAGAAATCTGACTGTGCCACCTGGCCCCATACTTAAGTAAAAGAAATGTGAGCACTTCCTCCATCAGTGGTCATAGACAGCTCTGACTGTATACTGTTGATTGAGAAAGAGCACAACAAAAGAATAATAACATTATGTAGGCCTATCACTGTATTTATTTTTAATGTTGATGTTCTTTAAACAGCTGTTTTAAGTTTACATGTATTTCCTGTTTTGTGTGTGTGTGGTGTGTGTGTGTGTGTGTGTGTGTGTGTGTGTGTGTGTGTGTGTGTGTGTGTGTGTGTGTGTGTGTGTGTGTGTGTGTGTGTGTGTGTGTGTGTGTGTTAGACAGGGCGATACAATCTGTGTGACTGTGAACAATGTCTGTGTGCACTGTGCATGTCATAAAATTGCATCCTTCCTAACCTTTTCTTTCACAATAAAACTACTGATGAAACGAGTGAGTGCATTTGCCTAATATAAACAATCTGTAGGCCTACAGATCGATCATTGTAGTTCATTATGTTTGTATGAAAGAGATATGTTTTGTCAAGTGTGATGAAGGCCTGTTAAGTGATTATTGGTCAAATTCTACTCACCTGTATTTACCTACGTACCTACGTTTGTCAATTTAAATATAATAATCCTATATATTGCCTATAGAGGGTGGGTGGACGGTGGATGTCACAAACCTAACGTCGAGATTTGCAAGGCGCACCGATCAACACCAAACAAACACTGTTCACGTGTTTGTCATGAGAATAGTTACAACTGGCGCCACATTATGCAATCGATAGAATAATCACGAAGAAAAGAATATATTTGTGCCCCTATACTTTCCAAGACGGCCATCAATACGTTTGTTGAATTAGAGAACCATCAATAGTCACAAGTCACCTGTCAGACAACCCATGACTGGAGTCCCCATATCCACCCTACAAACCAGCAAATTAGCTTCCATCACCACAAGCACAGTATCATTCACAGTCAGTGCTCATCATGTTCAGCTCATTAGCCTGACATAATGACACTGTTAGCTTTTCACACTCTCTGGCCATGAAGACCTCTGACATCTTGTGGCCTTGAAGCAGAGTCATCACACATTTCTGGGAATCAGCCTCAATGCCAGGATTGAGGAGTATAAGCATGTCGTATCGTGTTGCTGAATCATTTTGTCTTTAATAAAGACTTAACATTGTTGTATTATTAATAGGCTATAACGATGTATATTACCCACTCAAGCACAGTTTTATTTCCTGTGGCTATTCGAAACTAGGCAATGTTTTTGTTTATTATGTGAGTACTTTCACTTTGATTTTGTAGTTGTATTCAAGTCAATGAATACAAGGCGTTTTTCTTATGTTCTGATAATGCTACTTTTAAGTAAAACACCTGAGCACATCATTCATTTGGTCGTGAGTCTCGTGACCCACATTGGCCTCCTGCACATGTAAGGAGCAACAAAGCCAGCCGAGTATGCGATCCGGGGGCCAAATGCCCATGTCCCCAAAGGACTTTATTGGGGACACTCATGGTCTCCAGGACTTACAAATATAGACACTATATACACAGTACACTTTTATACACGTTTTCACGTTGGAAATTATTGACGTTCCCTTTTTGGCTGTGTGCCATTGATTGGAGCTTAAGCTGCCAGCCGGCCTTTGAACTAAAGTCATGATTAATTAGAAAGGCAAATGCTTTTTAACATGGCTGAATGCATCTCAATATGAGACAGAGGCAGAGTGTGTGGGGGGGGGGGGGGGGGGGGGGGGAGTTGGCAACACACCCACACACACACAGGGGGTGGTAACGCACGCACGCACGCACGCACGCACGCACGCACGCACGCACGCACGCACGCACGCACGCACACACGCACACACACACACACAGTACTATACTTGTGAGGACATCAACACTTTAGGACAGCCGTGAAAATAGCTGGAATCTGCAAGATCTACAAGCTCACACAACATGCCCCGCTGTCCGTGCTATGGCCCGTGTAGATCAGCTATTTTCCGGTGCGCAAGACCACTGTGCAACTCGACATGAATCAGGCATACATCTAAACTAACTCCCCAAATATTGTTTAAACCACCATATCTCTTGTGGTCGACACAATGTCTATTTCTCAAATTCTACTATACTGTGGGCAGTGGTGTAAAGTAACTAAAGTACATTTATTTAAGTAGGCTGCTACACAGTACAATTTTTAGGTACTTTTAGGAATATTTCCAATGCCCAACACTTTTACTTACAATTTACAATTTCTACTCCACTACATCTCAGATCCAAATATTGTACTTTTACTCGACTATACATTTATTTGAAAACTTAACATACATTAAACACTTTAACCCTATATATATTTTGTCTATTTTCAAATGATTTGTATACATTTTAACACTTGAAATGGGACATTCTGCACAATAAGTAGGATACTTTAACTGTTGGTACTTTTAAGTACATTTTGAAGCCAATCATTTTGTGTTTTTTTACTCAAGTACATTTCCAGACTTTGACTTGTAACGGAGTAGTTCTACATTGCAGATACTTTTACTTAAGTAGCCTAGAGAATGTGAGTACATTTGGTCCTCACAAGTATACCATCTTATTTTTTCTGTCGTTACAGGGCCGGGGGTAAGGGGGGGGGGGGGGTGGCAGGACTAAAAGGAGGGTTGGTGGGGAGGGTGGGTGAAAAACATTAGCCTGCTCTGTGCACTGCTGAGTTTTGACAGCTCCTCGCTCCGGGGGGCTGCTGAATTTATGACCCATTACTGTCCCGCCCGGCCGCCCGGCCTGGCCCGGCCTGCGATCTAGTTGGTGCATTATGTTGTGTGTCACCCACCATTAGCCCACCGCCGTCTGACGCCCATTCAGAGGGTGCTCTCTCTCTCTCTCCTACAGGCACACTGGGCGAGCTAATAGGCCACGCGGAATGGGATCACTGCATTGTCTTTTTTTGTTTTGTTTTTGTTTGTCTGCCTCTCTCTCTCTCTCTCTCTCTCTCTCTCTCTCTCTCTCTCTTCTCCTGCATTGAGTTCAGTTGATGCCCGCAGTGTTTTGGCTGCGCTAGAGGACAATGCCATGTAACCCCTAACGCCTCAATATAGCGGCCATTGTGCTTTACAGTAAAGCTGCAGCTGGCCTGCTTCCATGGGTTTGTTTTGTTGTCTTGTAGGGTATAGCATACTGTGGTTATTGAGGTTATACGTCCGTTTGGGAGCATGCAGGCTGCAGCCTGTATGATATTGTCTGATATGGCTCATGGGCTTTAGAAATGAGGTTGGGGTGACCGGATGGCTGAATGTCAGTGATGGAAGAAGTTCTCAGATGTTTGACTGAGGGATATTTTACTTCAAATCATTTATTTAATCTAATTAATTTGTATTTTATTAAACAATGTTGCAAAACTGAAACAACAAACACAGCCCCCTCACACATTAGAAGGCCAATATCCGTCAGAACCAAGGATAGTGTGTTTTCGATGAATCTGTCGTGGTTAAAATGGAGTTACAAAGTTACAAATTGTCAAATGTCTAAATACTGAATCAAGCAACTTAAAAGCTGGACTTTTTTGTGTTATCCGCTTAGCCATGTCTTACTGTACCTCTGTGTTGTTTATATTTCTGACTAATACAGTATTCACCCTATACTTAGTTGACAGCTGTCTCACATGGCTCTGTACTATACTATAGGTCCGCTCCCTTTTCCCTCTATTCCTCTACTGTACGTATGTTCGACCCACAATGGGGCCTTATATGGGTTCAAGTTAAGGTCTATTCATACTCCAGTTTTAGGTGATAAGATGACCCCCCCCCCTGACTGGCAGACTGGCACAAGATGTTACATGGATGATACCGTGACCGCTGAAAACAGTTTGACTTTCACGTTTCGGTCGGCATAGCAGCGTGCTGACTGATGCTCCGCCCCCTCCCCGCAGGCCTGCCCCACCCTCTTATTAACCCCCCACCCCCAATTTAAACCCTCATTAGACAGGATGACAAGAGGTTAATAACAGTATTCAGCCACTGTGTTGTTTGTTGTTTACACATCTCTCAGGGAAAGTCAATGTATCGAAGGACCTCTTTGGATATGGGGGGTGGGGGGGGTGGGGGGTGGGGGGGGGAGTGCGTGTGACAAAACGCTGGCACAATAATCTTTGCGGCCTTGATGTTCCATTAACTGATCGATTCCCCCCCCCCCCCCCCCCCCCCCCCCCCTTGCCTGGCCTGGCCTGGCCTGGGTGAGGGTGGTGGGGGGGGGGGGTTGCTTGGGGACTTTGAAAAGGTCAGTATCTGTTAGTTCATTGGTAGAGTGATTAGTCAATCAATAAGTGCTGGGGTTTGGAGCAGGGGGGACCACAGAGAAATAAATGTGTGCATCCATGTGTGCGTATGTGTGTGCAGCAAAAAATAGCTCATATAGGCTTTAGGGTTAGGGTAAGAAATTAGCAAAGAAATTTATGACATTGATGACAGAATAGTGGAAAAAATATAATGCTCATCTGCCAGTATAGATACCTGATGAAGGTCTATAGGCGAAAGCTTGCTATTAAAATAAATAAAAATAAAGCTCCCTTCTGGTTGACTGCAGGTGCGGTGTTCTCAAAAAACATCAAGGAAAACTGTAAAAAAAACTGTACTCTCTACAAAAATGTTTCTTTTTCATCTCTCACTGTGTTCAAACTCAGTCAATTTAACACTCACTGCCAGGTATTCATTAATTCTTCCCAAACCGCCAGTGTTTTTCAGTGAAACCCTTATTTTGAAGGTTCCACCGGAAGCCGAGATGTGAACTGGATGTAGGAAAATGTACTTGTGACAGACGCTCGTCTTTTCTTTCAACCGGAGAAGACATTGTGTGCCCACAATCGTCGGTTCTTTGGTTGTGGTCCGTTAAATAAAGGTTGTTTTGACAAGGGGCGCAATCTGGTAAAAGGAATCAGAGATAAAGGCATTTGAAATGTTTTAAAGAACTCGATGTGGACGGGCGCGGCCATGTTTTTTCTGGTTCGTTTTCTGTTCTCGATTGCCTAGCAACCCAGAGCTAATGTATGTAGCACACGACCGTGATCTATACACTAGACCATTTGACGTAGATTTACTACATTGGTGTTAACCGCTGGACTGGACCTGACGTATATTTACGCCAATGGTGGTGAATGTGTTCTAACAGCCATTTCTCAATGAAAAAAAAATCAAACCCAAAAGGAGTCGGATTTGAGCGCTTCAGGTTTTGATTGATTCTTCAGGTGCTGTAGCCACCCAGATGCCTCAAAATACAGTGTTGCCGGGGAAGCAGAGAAGGACTGGCAGGTGAGCTGCTAAAAGCCTTTGTAATACATGGACTTTAGAGCGTGCACAGGGCTACCACTGTGGTCAGAAGGGACCACAATACAACACAATGGTCTCACTTTCTATCCCACATGTGTCAGAATCAAGCCCACAATGCCCATGTCTTTGCTAGAACACGTGTATAGCTACCTGAGCATTGTGAAGAGTCCAAATGTTATAATCGTTCATCTGTCGCTGCCTCTGTCTTGCTGCTTCTTTCAGAGCATCTCTTCCTTTGTGCACTCTCAGAGTTATGGGGGTCCCTGCAAATAAAACATTTGAGAACGACTATAGTACTAGTGGACTCCTAATATGCATGCCATATAGTGTTGCAGTAAATATCTAAGTGTCTAAGACCCAGTAATTGGATCTTATGATCAAAATACTGGTGTGTAAAGAAGCGAATCAAAAAGTTGCCACAGACAATTTGTCCGTGTCACAATGGGATGTTTGGTGGTGTTGTTATTGTTGTTTTTCACTCCTGAAGGTTGTTTCCATTAAGTTGTCCTTTTAGATGTTTGTGTAGGGAAACAAACAGCGGTTATTGTAAGACATGGGGGAAACGGTGTGTGTGTGTGTGTGTGTGTGTGTGTGTGTGTGTGTGTGTGTGTGTGTGTGTGTGTGTGTGTGTGTGTGTGTGTGTGTGTGTGTGTGTGTGTGTGTGTGTGTGTGTGTGTGTGTTTGCTGCTGTCCTGTGGTGGATTGTTGACAACATTGTCCAATATGTTTTTCTGCAAACAATTTAGCATCTCCCCAACTGGGCTGAGCTTGGGAATGAGAATCCACAATTAAGACAAAAAGCCTAATGCAGTGAACGCACACGCACACACACACACACACACACACACACACACACACACACACACACACACACACACACACACACACACACACACACACACACACACACACACACACACACACACACACACACACACACACACGTTGATCCAGACAATGTGCAAGCATTCACACGTGCAAAAAAGGCCAACAAAGTGTATAATTACACAAATTAAATGCCGGTGGTGGAACTGCAATTTGTCTGTGCATTCTGTCAACAGTTGGAAGAGGAAAAAGTGCCCAGCTGCTTCTTTACTTAAGTAAAAGTAGTAATACGCCAAGGGTAACACATGCTCTGTTACAAGTAAAGCCTTCAAAATATTACGGTATGTGGCATCAAACGATAGGCAAGTTTTTCAAAATGTGTCCAACCTTTTTCCAAAATGTACATAATAAATAAATAACAAAACACAACACTACTAGGCCTATACTACTACTACTACGACTACGACTACGACTACTACAACTACAACTACAACTACAACTACAACTACTACTACTAATAATAATAACTGAATAGAGGAAGTGAACTAAAGCTTTAAGCTGTCAAATAGTGGAGTAAAAAAGTTCATTTATTTGCCTTATTTTATAGACTAGAGTGAAATAAATGAAAATGCACGTGTAATGTCAAAGTACCTCAAATTTATACTTAAGTGCAGTACTTGAGTAAATGCACTCAGTTACTTCCCATCACTGTTTTAGTGTTCATCAGCAGTGATGTTCAGCTGAGAGGAGACTGTGAACAGTGTCACGTCTCTGTCAACAGGGGGCAGTAGAGAACCATAGCACGACGTGCATAGAATGCAGTGCTGCTAATATAATGCAGGTGAGGGAACATGTCCATCATATGATCACTGTACTGTACTGTATGTCTGAATGCTTTGAAACATTTCCCTCTGAGGTATGTCTCCGACTGTCTCTCTTTGGAGTCCCCTCTTCCGCATGCACGCACGCACGCACGCACGCACGCACGTACGCACGCACACGCATGCACGCACACACACGCATACGCATCAAGCCAACCTCTGGCAACTGAGTTTCAATAAAGGTCTGTCTGTAGACAGACAGACAGACAGACAGACAGACAGACGTGCACACACTGCACTAATGTGTTTCTTATCCTGAGCCTTTGGATAAAAGAAAGCAGTTGATATCTGTGGAGGAACAGCTGACTGATAGGGATAGAATAGATACAAGCCGTAATGAATAAAATATGTTATCAACTTCTTGTTTCAACTCAAAATAATCTATAGGTTACGCACCCACCCACACGCACGCCGACACACATGCACACCACTTTATTCTACCAAAAGTGCTTTTTAGTCGACTAAAACTAGACTAAAAGTAAATCATTTCAGGTAACTAAAATATAACTAAAATGTAACAGGTTTTTATTGTGTCCCTGTTCTAATCTATTATATTAGAATTGCCTATGGGTGGACGATGCTGGGTCGACATCACAAACAAGATTTGTGTGGCGCACCCCGACCCACAAAAGAATCACGAGTCACCAGAGGCGCTGTTCAAGTTATGTCCATAGGGACAGAATCGTAACTCATATTGGCTTGTTCTCATAGGCCCCATTTTACACTGGCAGCCAAATCCAGCCTGAATCAGATCTGTGCCACATCCATATTGGAATCCGATTTGTTTAAATTATAAACACCACTACCACCATTTTTCGACCGCGGTCGAGATCATGGATTTCACAATGCTACGCTAGACTTTCTGGTCCTTCATTGCCACCCCCAGTTCCTGCTTACTGATGCATGTGTCCCTAGCGATGACATCAGGGAACGACAGTTTTCTACCTCTGGTCTGCTTTGAGGCAGGATTCCAGAGAACAAGGGAAGATATAACCTCATTGTCAGCTCTGTAGCAGTGGCCGGCAAACTGTGTTCTTCTGGATCGGACTAGTGAAGAAACACAGGGAAGGTTGCCGTATATGATTAGATTAAGATCTCTTCCAAGAGAGATTTTGCACTCTCATTAGAAGGCGGATGTAAGTGCCATCCAACCGTTTCTCTAATTTCTTTGAAAGTGTCCATGTCTCGGAGCCATAGAGTAGATTACAAACACAAACAAGTCTAAACTCAAATAAGTCAAACGGATCTGATTTTTACAAATGTGACTTAAGCCACATTCAGAGGTGGTTTCAAATCCGATTCAAATCTGATTTTAGGAGATGAACAGATTCCATGTGACTTGTTTGTTTTTAGACTTATAAGGCCCCATTTAGACTACAGTCACATAGTAAAATCACAGTAGTAAAATCCGATTCAAATAATATGATTTCTTTCTCAATTCTGATCATTTGGCCGGGCCGTTCACACTGGGATCTGTCACAGATCTGTATGTTCAGACTGGCAGCCAAATCCAGCCTGGATTCCAGTGCCACATCCAGATTGGAACTATGCCAGCGTTTTCTCCATGATGGCAGGACTGTTTGTCTTCAGCATTGTCTTCCTACATATGAAAGAGGAGAAGTCTCACTAAAGCACAAGTGTTTTGGGGGAAAATGAAATATATTGCAAATTTGGCCTTTTAGGACAAAGGGGTTGAAATTGGGGTGCTGCTTGCTTGATTCCTCTGGCAGAGACTTGAAGAACTTGCAGTCTTTGTGAAAATATTGTGTCTGTTTGGTTGTGCTGGATATTTTTAATATTAAGGGGTTTGGTGGAGGCCAGAGAGGTTGCTCAGCCATTATGTGCTATATGGTTGGCTGAGATTCTATTTTTGAGTGGTACAAACCACTCCAACAACCAGCTTTGTCTGTATGTTCGTGTACCTGTCCACTCAAAAAAGGAGCATGGTTGCTATGGTTAGTGTGTGACGTCACTGCACCACTCAGTTCACACGGGTGTGGTTTTTTATTTATTTTAGATTTGAAATAACCTCTATAATGCCCCATTTAGACTGCAGTCACATCCAGTCAAATACTATTCAAATCTGATTTATTTCTCAAATCTGATATTTTGGCTCCACCGTTCACACTGCATTTGCAAGTGGCCAGATCAGATTTATGTCACAGATCTGTGTTCAGACTGGCAGCCAAATCCAGCCTGAATGAGATCTGTGCTACATCCAGATTAGAATCTGATTTGTTTAAATATGTCTAAACACAAACAAATGTGACTTGAGCCACATTCAGAGGTGGATTCAAATCTGATTCAAATCTGATTTCAGGAGATCTATCTCAGTAATCTGATTTAAATCGAATTCCATGCATGTGACTTGTTTGTATTTAGACTTATTTAAACAAATCAGATTCCAATCTGTGACAGATCCGATCTCGTCATTTGCAAATGCAGTGTGAATGGTCGTGCCAAATGATGACATTTGAGAAATAAATCCAATTTGAATCGGATTTGACTGGATGTGACTGCAGCCTAAATGGTGCCATAGACCTGGCTGCTTGTTTGTCTTGCAAGATCTGGCAACACTGGTGTGTGTGTGTGTGTGTGTGTGTGCGTGCGTGCATGCGTGCGTGTGTGCGTAATACTACAGCAGCTGTGTGGAACTGGACTCTATAACTTCTCTCCCCCACTCCCATATGGTGGGGGTCCAGATCCCCCACCCCGCCCGCCCGCCCGCACGCACGCCCGCACGCACGCACGCACGCACGCACACACGCACACACACACACACACACACACACACACACACACACACACACACACACACACACACACACACACACACACACACACTGACCGGCCTTCAGGGGCCATGCAGCATGGTGGCCCTGCTCCGTGCACGCGCGTGTGCGCGCACGCTTTGTGTGTGTGTGTGTGTGTGTGTGTGTGTGTGTGTGTGTGTGTGTGTGTGTGGCCCACAGGTATAGCAGGATGTGAGACATAGACGTTGCGAGAACAGTTTTTCCTGTTCTTCAAAAGAGAAAATAGTTGGTTTATGATCAGTGGTGGAAAAAGTACTCACAGTTTTTTACAGTATCAATACTGCAATGTAGAAATACTCTTTTACAAGTATGCCGTAAGTCCTAAATAAGAAAATGTACTCGAGTAAAAGTACAAAAGCATTGGCATTCAAATGTATTTAAAGTACCAAAAGTATACTCATTATGTAGAATGTCCCATTTCAAATGTTCTACTTGTAGGCCTACATTGGCTATTTTAAAATGGCCAAAATCTATATACAGTAGGGCTGAAGTGGTCAATGAAGTGCCCTTAAGAAGTTTCATCCCCTGCCTCTCTAACATTCTCTGCACGTCCTAAATGGCCAGGTTGCGGTAGTGGATTAGCATGCTGAGCTGCGCTGTTGGCGAGGTGGATATAAGACAACCTCCTCCACCCTATATCCCAAATCCCTCCGCTCTCATATCACCTCCCATAAGGAGCAGTATAATGGGATGCCACGGGGGTCACTGCACGATGGAGAATTAGTCAAGCAGATGTTATGAGCTTAGTGGGGGGGGGGGGTTGGACGACGACAAGGAGAAGGAATTAACACGGCTACTGAAGTCTGCTGATATCCCACCCACAATCCTGCTGTGACACTACATGGAAACGTACAGCGTTGCTGTCGGGCAGAAACCTTTGTATCTGCAGGTTTCATTTTTGAAAACGTTTTAAAGTGTAAGATTGGAAGACTTTTCTTTATTTTATTTTTTCCGTTCCTGAAAAGTAACCGTTTTGGATTTACATGTTTTTGTGTGTGTGTGTGTGTGTGTGTGTGTGTGTGTGTGTGTGTGTGTGTGTGTGTGTGTGTGTGTGTGTGTGTGTGTGTGTGTGTGTGTGTCTGGAGCCATGAGAGGCAATGGCGAGCAAGTGGCCGTGCGGAGCGTTGCGATGTCCGGTTCAGCCGATTCAGCGCCGTTAGTTATAGGTCCCTTCAAGTTGTGTTTTTGAGGGGCCCCTCCTACGCATGGCTTACCGATATTACGTCATGTGGCACTTAAGTCTATGGACTTTTAATGTTTGTTTAGAGCACTTTTAACTAAAAACGTTTGCCAGCCAAGTCTATGGATTTTAATGTTTAGTGCACTAAATCAAATGATGACGTGAGACGTCATATGGTCGATGTAAATACAACTCGTAAGTCATTTTGTTTCATATACAGCTGTATACCAGTAAGACGCCTGAGGGCGAGAGGCAACCTCGCCCTAAAGCAGGGTTCCCCAATTAATTTTCCTCGAGGGCCATATTTTGACTAGGGTACCAGGCTGGGGGCCGAGTCCGCACGCGTGAGGTCGAGGTCTTGCAGGACCCCATTTGAAAAGGATGCCCAGTTTGACATGCATAGGCTACTGACCCCCATTTAATGCCATTTATATCTGGGACCCCCCCCCCACCAAAAAAAATAAAAAATAAATGTTTTGTTTTTTTGTTTTTTTTTAATTCTTCCGCGGGCCGCCAGGGGGCGCTCCGCGGGCCGCAAATGGCCCGCGGGCCGCCTATTGGGGAACCCTGCCCTAAAGGGAGAGATCGTATGCACTGGCCATATATGGAGCGTGTCTTGAGTGTACCGGGTTTGATGAGGTCAGATCAACATATGGAATGTCAGAACAGGTCAGCTCCGTATATGGAGATCTAAGGGTGGCAGCGGGGGCAGTGTCTTGAGTGTACAGGGTTTGATGAGGGTCCGGGACTTAATTTTCGGGCCTGTTGAGAACTCTAGTTGTCGCCGGCTGCCGGGTGCGGCTGCATAAATAACTTTGGGGCGGGCCCGTCTGGATGGAGAAGGATCAACATATGGAAGGCAGGCAGAGAGAGAGACAGAGACAGACAGACAGACAGACAGACAGACAGACAGACAGACAGGCAGGCAGACAGGCAGGCAGGCAGGCAGGCAGGCAGGCAAACAGACAGAGGTAATCTCCTAAAAAGCACTCTGCTTTATTTGGTGACAGGTGATATAACCGAGCTGGACACCAATTGGATTCCTAGCTGTGAAGAAAAATAGCAAATAACCCTAAAAGCGATCTAGCTATAGCCCCAACCCCCCCCCCCCCACACACACACACACACACACACACACACACACACACACACACACACACACACACACACACACACACACACACACACACACACACACACACACACACACACACACACACACACACACACACACACACACACACACACACACACACACACACAAGCCGAAAGCCGAAAATGTGCTGATCTGCAACCGTTGTGAGCTTGTAGATCAGCTACATTATGGAAGCACGGCACAAGCGCACAATTAAGTGTAAATCAGGTAGGGCCTAGCTGTAGGGCCTATATAAATCTATTTCAAACCTAACCTCTAAATGTCTAATCCTGACCCTGACCCCAACCTAAAGCTTGTATTAATTGTATATAAGTCTGGAAGAATATCTCTTACACACCATAGCTTTTCCCTATATACCAGTACAACCTGCACAAACTCATAAACTAGTCATAACAGCAAAGACTTTGTCTTAAAAAAAGGGTTGAGATCAAATAAAACATATAACATGTACATCTGGCTGAGAGTGAAAGCAGATTACATTTAAGCATAAATGGAGCTTTTATTTTCCTTTTTTCCCCCTTCTTTTCCCGCCCCCTAAATCCTAGCAAGGCTCTAATCTAATCTTATCCGTCTCAATCCAATTTTTAATGCTGGCTACACACGGGATTAAAGTGTAGCAGCTCTTTAGCAGTTTGCTTTGTAGGCCATTTGAGCAGCATCTGCTGCCTGCGTTGCCACATTATGTGAGAGAAACAAGCAGCCATGATGTCAATGAAAAACAAGCCTTGTTGAATCACTTAAACCTATATAACCCTTTATTTGACAATAGCAGATCTACAAACTCACAACGCAATACGTTGTTAGCTTGACTTGTAGATCTGCCATTTTCAAAACGTTTTTTTTTGCCCAGCTTTCCGGGTTTGTGTGAACACAAACATTGGCTTGTGGCTGATCACCCCAGAGCGATGATTTGATTGGCTGAGCAAAGTACATATTGAAGATAAAAGTGAGGGCAAAAGTGATTGACCAGAATTACTTTTGTGATGATTTGATTGGCTGAACACGGAATGTGATGTATGTAGATGATGTATGATGATGTATGATGATAAGAGCGCTCCTCACTTCACACGGGTGTGATTTTTTTTTAAAGATGTTTGGTCCCTGGCCCAAACACTTTTCACATGGGGGTCCACATGAAAATATTTGAGAACCTCTGGCTTAAACAACATCAGGAAGCAAGCCCCGATTACGCAACTAGGCTACACTTCAGAAACAAGCCCACAACTACCAATATTTATAAGTAACTTTAATTTTAAAATAAAGTTGCGCGTAATATGCAGACTTGGCAACACTGTCTGCTGCTGCTGAGGAGATGTGAGCTTTCACAGGAAGAGGAGGAGACTAATCCTCACTGAAAGGTCAGTCTGGGTTTGGATGCTGTCACTGACACCTGCTCACATCATAGTTATATATAAACTAGAGAGCGGACAACCCCGCCCCCAGCTATTCATTTCAATGGAAGTTGCTCAGTGGCGTTTGTCCGTTTGAAGCACCCGGCAGTCTGTATAAGTACCCGTTATACAGGAAGAACCTCTGTGGTCTCAAGTTTGAGGTCAACATTGCATCATGACGTCACATGAACGTCCGTCCACCTCCATGAACGTCCTGCAGTTCCAGCTTTGGCTAGGGGTGGCTTCAACGTTGGCCAGTTGCTCTGGGGACCTGGCTCACATATATGCAAATGTTATTTCGTCGATATGTTGGGCCGAGAGAGAGAGAGAGAGAGAGAGGTAGTCATGCGGTTGTCTATTTAGTTTTTCGTTTGTACTTATATGCAAGCATTCAACACATGTTTTATTTATAAATTGTACTGGAAATAGAAGTAGCTAGGACCAGGAAGAAGAGCCTAGTTGACTTGAAAGTGAAACCATAAAAATGTGTCCGGGACTCACAACTGGGTCCTGACCCAGTGTTTGGGAACCAGTGGGTTAAAGCAGGGGTTCTCAACCTTTTTGGCCGGGGACCCCCGGAAATGCTTTGGCAATGTCTCGGGACCCCCGCCCCGCCCGACCCCCAATATAAATTGACTGCTACAATAACCTTAACCCATTTTGGGCGGGAACCCCTTTTGGTTATAATTTAGCTATTGTTATAATTTAGCTATTGAAAAATAGCAGATCTACAAGCTCATAGCGCGCCACCGAGTGGCGCGCTACGAGCTTGTAGGTCTGCTATTTTTGAAAAATCGTGAAAAAAAAAACCCCCAAGGGGTCGCGACCCACGGGTTGAGAACCCCTGGGTTAAAGAATGTGTCATGTATTTAGCTCAATGCATAAAAGGTAGTTTTCCATGAAGCCATATGGCCTCAGAGTGATCTGAGCAACAGCATGCACCACTGGCTCTCACTACTCCATTTTTAAAGCCGCCGTTTCCCTAACGCAGGTGACACTGGAGGTGTTTATATAAGCTCTTTGACGGATGATAAAACGCCAGGCGGCCACAGATAGCGGCTGTTTGTCAGGATGCTATTAAGTGAGTGGGCTGCAACCAGCCACCTTTTCACTAAAAGGCTTATCCTTCTCGCTGCGTTTTGCACTCCCTGCATAGTATAACAGAACTCACAGTGTTAATTTAACTCTGAGAGCATGCAAAATGGAACTTTTTCCCGTTTGATCTGATGCCCCTTGGAATCCACCGTAACGGTCAGTTTGTGTGGTTTGTACACTCACATGAGAAAACAGCTCTTCTCAGTTAAAGACATGCAACAAGTTATGTGGACACTTGTGAAGTTGTTGTAGACTTATGGCATTGTGTCATTTTAAAAACTCTGGCTCTTGACCAATTCTGGATCAGGGCCCACTTGAAATTCTTAAAAATTGTTTGCAGATAATTCACCCAACTGACTTTTTTGTCTATTGATTACACACTTACTTGTTTGTTTTTGTCGCAATAATTTGATGACCAGCAGTGGTTCCCTATTGGAGACACACATAATCTCCTTTGTATCTCCATAGGGAGCTGGTCATCAGATTATTATTGGTTTAAGAATGGAACAAATTAATTCAAGTCTACATGGGGTGAGTAATCGATAGGAAAAAAATAGTCATTTTGGGGGTGAACTATCCCTTTAAGACCTGAGGCCGATTCTAATGCTCTCTAAATCAGCAAGGATTCCCAAAATGATATGTATTTGGTTGCGGACCCCCATCTGAAAATGTTTTGTTCCTGATAAAATCAGCTATTTTTGGCTTATGTTTTCCTCCAAATATGGATGCTGAAGTACAAGTGGTTAAAAATCGTTTGTTTTGTTTTATTTGAGGAAGCCCGTCAGTGGCCCCTGGCCCCTCAGGTTGAGAACCACTGTATTAAAACACATGGTGGTTCTTCTTCTTCTTCTTCTTCTTCTTCTTGTTCTTCTTGTTCTTCTTCTTCTTCTTCTTCTTCTCCTCTAAGCTTTGTACATCTCAAACTCACAAAATGGGCGACCTTTGAAAATTGCTGTGTTTAAGTCTCTCCGCCGCGGCCTTCAGTAAATGTCACATATAATGTTATCGGGTCTGCAGGCGGCGGCGGCGGCTGAATCATTAATGTGTCCATGCGTCGCTGTGGGCCGCGAGGTGGGCGAGAGAGGGAAGTATGCTCGCTACACACCGGGGCCTGTATCACTAAGTAGGGACATGGGAGCAGAAGTGTAAACATCATTTGGACACTGCAGTTTTTCTGCTCAAACGGGTTTGATGTTGATGAGGAGAGACCGTCGTGCCTTTGGAAAGTGCAGCGATCTGCACGGCCGTCTGATCGATGGCCCTGCATGCTGCACGCTGCAAGGATGGCTGATTATCATACAGTATGCCACCGCAAAGACACACAGCCACAGGCTGGGGTGGGCTGGGACGGATTTAGAAAGATGTGTGGGACAAAAATTATCTTTTTTTTATGGTCTGGTTTCTGCGTCATACCCATCAGAGAGAGAGATAGAGAGAGAGAGAGAGAGAGAGAGAGAGAGGGAGGATGGGGGGGCAGGGAGGGAGGGAGAGAGAGGGGGGGAGTGAGAGAAGGGAGGGGAGGGAGGGATGGATGGATGGAGAGAGAGCGAGACAGAGACAGAGGGAGATGTAAACAAACAAAATATAGTTATAAAACCTCTACATTTTACTTGAGTACACACACTGTGTTGAAGAAACAAAAAGAACATTCTCACTCAGCATATTGTGGTTCAAGCAGAGAGCTACGTAAGAATGCTATTTAGATAGCATGCTGTTTACACAGATGCTACAGGTTTGATGTTTACCTGGTATCGTAGTTGCACTGAAGCACCGAACTGCTCTCTGCACTCTACTTGTGTGACTATTTACCATGATGTTTGTTGACTACCAGTGTTGATTTTGACAGCTAATTTTGATGTAGATTTAGTCAGTCTTTTGAATACAATTCCATTTAGTTTATATTTTAGTCATATTTTCACCTGAAATGTTTTAGTGTTAGTCTACATGCATTTTGACGGCACCTTAATGGCGTCGTAATGCCTGATTTTACACTTGATTGCATGCTGAAAATAGTCGATCTACAAGCTCACAACGTCTCACAGCACAGGAGTCATCATGGCTTAGTTTTTATTTAGTTTTCGTCAGTGAAAAAAGGTCAGCAATGTGTTCAGCTGTGGCTGAACCACATCTAGCCAAGTGTTGGAACTGACTGTATTGTGGACACGATAAGAAGGAGAAGTGAAAAAAGGTAGTCGACGAACATTTTTCATCATAATTTTAGTCGACAAATTCAACACTGTACAGTTCATGCCATCTACTCTGATCTCACACTCTGGATAGGAGTGATGAGTGTGAGAGTTTCTGCTAAATGCATGAAATGTGTATACAAAATGTAAAATATTATGTGAAAGGAAAAGAAATACAAAATAATACGTCAATGCAATAAAATAATGACGAGCGAATGTCTCCAATGAAGAAAAAAAGACCATTAACGCACTCTCACTCCCCCTAGGGTGCCTTGACGCAAGTCCAGGGGTGCCTCAGAATGCTTTCATATTTGCAATGTGTTAGACCCTCTATACAATACAACAGTTGTAGAACATGTTGTTGAACATGTTTCGCCCCGGCGGCTGGGGCAGTTGGACCCGGCCTCAAAGGGACCCAGCCACGGCCTTCTGCGGCGGAAAAACGCCCCAAGGTGTGTGACAGTGACAACATTTCCAACACAATTCCAATACATCTTCACCAGGTCAAAGATGTGTGTCAGATATTTGGATATCGTAATATGGTGATATGGCATATAATTGTTGTCTTTTCCTCTAGTTGCAATCACTTGTAAGTTGTGGCCCTTTTTTACATGTACTCTATGTACTTTCTGCTATCATGAGGCATACTGTATAATAGTCATTAAACACACAGACACACACACACACAATGCAAACATGCCCTGTCAATCATGTACACACGCACGCACGGTCACACGCATGCACGCACAGTCTTTGCATATGGGATGTTACACACGAATGCTCCAGTGCCCAATAAATCTCTTGGGAAATTGAAAAGAAACTTTGGGCTGCTTTGCACACACGACTGTGTGGCAGCTAGTGTCACTGGATGATGACAAGCTGCTGTTTTCTGCATGAACACACACACACACACACGCACACGCACACGCACACGCACACACACACACACACACACACACACACACACAAGTGTGCACTTGCATGACACACAGCCATGCACCAATGTCATGTCAGCCCTGCAGAATTACTTTATTATAAAATGTAAAACTCCAGTCAATGTTATTTAATCAGCTGAAAAGGTGACATATTTCCACATCATTAATCAAGTGCACCGCTGCAGAGGGAGTCTTTGTCTACCTCTGCGTGCGCACGCACGCACGCACGCACGCACGCACGCACGAACGCACGCACGCACTCACTCACGCACTAGGTGCATGGATATCTGCGGATCAGGTGGATTTGGTTCATACAAAAATATTAACCAATTGCGTATTGGGTGCGGGCAAGTGAAATAATGGGGAAAATATGAATATGAATCTATCCATGAAAGCGTGAAATCTGCATGTGTGTGTGTGCGCGTGTGGTATTTCTATGTGAAGCAAATTTTTCATCAGGCACTAATTAGCTGCCTCCTAGAGTACCGAAGTCCTTGGGTCGCGGTGGAAGTCATTTCTCTGTGGAGAATAACATTGGATCATCTTAAAATCGTCTCGTATAAGCATATTGTGGTCGAAAAATAAACAAATTTGTCCCGCCAATGTAAGGGAGGTGGCTCTGTATCGTTTATGATAGTCAGTTGATGCTTCATATACATATCCATATGAGTCAAACCACCGTGCTCATTTGCTTATTTTTGGAACACAGTTCTTATTAGACACGATATTAATTGTTATTATATTGGAAGTAAAAGTATTGGAAATTGGAAATACTCAAGTAAAGTACAAATAACTCAAAATTGTACTTCATCATCACCTTTATTTACTACTTAAGTACAGTACTTGAGTAAATGTGCTTAGTTACTTTACACATACCCCATCGGCCCTGTGACAGGGCAATTCATGCAGCTACATGCCATCCAGAAAGGGATGGAAGACGGAGGAGCCGCTGTTACCATGGATATGTGGACAGACCAGCAGGCATATAATGCAGTTCCTCACAGGTCACTGCATCGATCAGAGTGACGTTGGTTCAAGCGCTGAAGCAATAAATAAAAGAACAAAAACAAAAGGTAGCGTGGCATTGGTCCGACCTCCCATTAGTCCGACCATTATTAACACTATCCCAAACACTAACCTAACCCTAACCTCACAGGAAGGGATCCGGACGCAATTCCGACAGAGCATTACTACCGCTCGAACATGCGCTGCTCCCGTGCTTGTGGTTATGGTTAGCACGGGTGATTTGTAACCCGCAGAACAGGTCGGACTATCAGGAAGTCTGACTTAAGGGCAGTCCCCAAACAAAAGATGGCCGGTCTGACACCCCAATCTTCCATAAAACAATGCATTTCTGTAATCTCACAACTAAGAAAGCTAACTAATGTCTGGGAATTAACTGAAATAATATTTGACATGCGGATGTGGGGCAGTTGCAGTTGTATAAATATGAAAATATTATCGGGTGGATTGTGGATGGAGGATTAATGGCGTGGGGGGGGGGGGGGGGGGGGGGGGGGGGGGGCGGCAGTGGCTCAGGAGTAGAGTGGCCGGTAGAACGGCAGGATGGGAACCGTAAGGTTCCACGTTCGATCCCAGGCTCCCCCAGAGTAGGCCTAGTGTTGAAGTGTCCTTGAGCAAGACTCTGAACCCCTAATTGCTCCCGATGTGCAGGTTGGTGCCTTGCATGGATTCCTCTGCCATCGGTGTATAATGAATGTGTGTGTGAATGGGTGGATATAATAATGCACAATCTATGTAAATCGCTTTGGATAAAAGCGCTATATAAATGCACAATTTACCATTTATTTATTTCATGTGTACACGATTCGGGTGACATACAGTATCAGAGCCCATCGGGGCACCTCTAACGCACATGCACGCACATGCATGCACACGTCTAAATCTACAGTTGATTTAGTCCTTTGTGAACCACTGTCGTACGGACATACAGTATACAGACATGCAGACAGCCATATGCCTCCGGTATGGGTCTGTCGGACGAATACAATATGCCTCAAGCAGACTGGCTGCACTAATGGATTAAAAACGGTACCTGCCCTGATTTCAGGGGTGGTAGTACTAATGACATGACTGGGCTATAGTGAATCCAGTGAGGGCTGACATACTGACAGATATCAGAATGCATCCCGTGGGCCCCCCTGCACAAGGTCAGAGCCATAATGTTTGCCTCCCCGCCAGCCGAGCTGTGGTGCAATGACCTGGCATTCTAAACAAATGGAGGGGGGAAAAAAAAGTCTACCGTGAGATGTAAATTCCCACTTTTCTCCGCTATGAATAGCCCAGTCCACTCGCTCGCTGACCCCGAAACCGGCTCCGATCTGGGTCCGCCCAGATCACACGCAAAGACAGCAAGCAGGCTGGGAGCGGTGGAAGGGGAGGAGGTGGGGGGGTTGGGGATGGGATGGGAGCGTGGATTCTGAAAAGGGGCCCGCTGTGCGCGAGGGAAGGGGGTGTGTAAAAGGGAATTATGATTACAGAGAATAAATGAGATGTCATGGCGCGCAAAATATAACTGTCAAATTGACTTCCGCGGCGCTCGGCTGAGTGACAGAGTGCTTTGGAAGGCAGTACCTCCTTTTATTTATTTTGCTGGTGCGTTTGTGTGTGTGTGCGTGCGTGCTTGCGTGCGTGCGCACGTGCATGATCAAGAGTAATTCCAGTGTATTCTGTGTTCTTAATAGATTTTGCTAGCAAGCCTGTATGGAATTTGACTCACCAGCCCAAAGCTGAAAACACTTTCTTACCAATACCATAACCCTAACACCCTAACACTAACACTTACCCTGACACCTAACACTAACCGAAATGGGTTTTTTATACTGCTCTTGGACGGGCTTTACCCAGAAAAAGTACAATAAGTACACATTTGTTGTGTTGTGAGCTTGTAGATCTGCTATTTTCAGAGCGCAACACCCGAGCCCAACCAAACATCTTTGAGTACTGGATCTCTTCTCCACTAGTCCCTCCCTAACATTTTACTGTTTTAGTCTAGTTTTTATTTGTTGACGAAATTGTCAATATATTTAGTCTTAGTTTTAGGCATAATAGCTTAGTTTTTATTTAGTTTTCGTCAGTAAAAAAACATTTTTCGGTTTTAGTTTTAATTTAGGGTCACTGAGGACTATGATGAATGCATGGGCAATCATTTTTCCATCACCCATAGCCTAGTCCATTGAGGAGAATTGCATTTTATTAACACTGCTGCGGTGGATTCCATGTTTTGACGGTCACTTAGTATGTCACTGATTCAATCAAAACCCTGTTTTATTTCAAGGACCCCCCCCCTATGCATTAGGCCATATGGACCCACAATTGACCCCCATTTTCCTCACCCAGGGCAAATAAAGACCTGATGTGTGATACATATTGACATGGAATTGACTGCGAGTTATCATTGGTTACTGCACTGCAATCTGCAATTGACATTTGCACTGACATGCTCATTTCATTTGATGACTAAAATCTCATTTGATTTCTCTCTTCATATCCTAATGCTTTGAGATATGTATCGTTCAATGTGATTGCTGTTCCATATACGGTACTAGAATATCCATTTCTTTATTGCATGCTTAAATGTAATTGTGATAATACTATATACAGTATATTACACACACCCCTTTGCAGGTATTAAACAAGATACAGTGCTCAAATTAGTAGGATTTGACTTCCTGACATTTGGTAATATATGGGCTTTCACCTCTGCAATTGCTTTTGCCTAATAGCTTGGCAGTCTACTGTTATTAACTATTGCTGTTCGTGGTTGTGGGAAATGCTGCAGTAATAGTGCATTCAAACATATTATGACACATTTGTCCATTGCTATTAATCTCTCCATGCTCCTCTTGGACCACTGCCCATACGGATTATTATAATATTGTCACTGTCAGCCAGCAAACCTTGTAACTCCATATTTCAACGTTGTGTTTTAATGAGTGGCCTACTTTGTCGTTCAACAGCATCACGGAAAAGTAGCAAAAGTAGTAGATTTACAAGCTCGACTACTTTCGTTACTTTGAAAAACTATATGTAAAGTGAAATTGGTTAAGTGTGTGTGTGTGTGTGTGTGTGTGTGTGTGTGTGTGTGTGTGTGTGTGTGTGTGTTTTATAAATATTGAACCAATAAAAAGTATTAACAAGAGCTTGTGACTAAACTACACTGGATGGATCCATTTGATCAAATTGTTTTTTCCATTTCCTCAACGGTTCTGGACATTGAACTTATGTGGCCATCCTGGAGAGTGACTGATAGTTTAGGTTACAGTGATGTTATGTGTTGAGCACTGAGCTATGAATGGTTGCACTGTCATGGTTGTACTCAGTAAAGTTGACTTTTTTGTCCATTATTATATTCCTCCTCACACACATTTCTGTGTTGTCACTGTTGTTGTATCCTACTGACTCACCTGCGAGTGAGGAGCCCCCACCGGGAGGACATAGGGCCCTCGTCCTACCCCTCCCGCCCAACACTCCCTGCTGACAGGTGCGAGCACTTGAATTCATAATTATCACCCTTCTCCCCTCACCCTGGCTTCCCTCCCCGGAACACAGGCTGATTGTATTTGACAAAGCCGGAAGGAACATTGGGATTGATCATTTCAACGGCAGAATTCTGGACCAGCTAAAGACCGGCTAAATTGATTGAGCAACATATGGTAAAGAGTTATAGGCTAAAACTTGAAGTGCCACCATGCGACCGATTTGACATTTTTGGGGTGGAGGTTTTCTTTGGCCTACTATACTAGAGTGTACGACTGTGTTCCAATGTTTCATGCAGATCGGTCCTGTTGTGCCCATTAGCTTCTCACTGTAGGACAGACAGACAGACAAACTGGCTGACAGACGGACGGGGGCGAAAACATAATCATCAATAATCTAAATGATTATGTCCAAAACTGTTAGTTTTCAGGATTTCAGGAAAAAAAGAAAATGTAGGAATTCTGCTGCTTTTGCTATGTTTGTGACGCTCTAGTATGATCAAGTAGAGTGTTGATGAGAGGGGGGAAAAAAATCACACCCGTGTGAAGTGAGGGGCGCTCTTATCATCTTACAACATCAAGGACGATTTGCGCAGTAACAGACAAAACAAACACAGACAAAATAAACATTAAACTCTGTTCATTGTTAATGGCATTTAATGTTTGTGTTAGTGACAAAACAAACATTAAACCTGTATTTAGGACCTCAAAAACCTGACCTGTCTGAAGTGAGTGGTACAACAACGCCCCCTGTTGGAACCCTAAACATACAGACAGACAGACAGACAGACAGACGGTAAATGGTGCATTTATTTAGCGCCTTTATCCAAGGCGCTTTACAGAAGCCATGCAAGATATCAACCAGCACATCGGGAGCAATTTGGGGTTCAGTGTCTTGCCCAAGGACACTTCGACATGTAGACAGGAGTAGTGCGGCGGTTAAGCTCATATATGGAAGGTATTGTGCATTTTATGACTAAAGCATGAAACTTTCAGAATATCATCTACACACCCCAAGGTTTGATTTCAGACGTGGAACCACTTTCTGACTGACCTCTGGTGACCTTGAGGGGTCATTGACCTCAGAATTGCATTTTTGCACGTTTTGCTCCATTATTTTCCACTATAATAATTATTTATGTTTGTTAAATGGAAGTTTTGTTCTAATGAATGACAACTTAAAGCCCAAAAGTCTACAGAGATGGTGAATCATGTCAACTTTTATGATATAAATGTTATGACATTGTAATAACATTAAAAACATCTATAGAGAGCGGTTAAGCTCATATATGGAAGGTATTGTGCATTTTATGACTAAAGCATGACACTTTCTACAGTGCTAGCAAAATAAAATAAAGATGCAGCTCTTCATAGAGCTACAAAAAGGACTGTATGAAGAGGTATAAGGAGATGGTCAAAGCGAAGAGTAAAAAATGACAAGAACCACAGAAGAGATAGTTGTCGTTATTTTAACATTATTGTATTGGTCTTAATCTTTTTTTAATGAAGTTATGGAAGAAAAAAATACAGAAAGACTTGATTGATGAGTTTTTTTGGTTTTTATATCCAATGAATATCGTTACAGTATATTCAAAGGTGCTATAGGGCATAGCAGTGGTGGCTATTTTATGGTTCCATCCATCCAGACTCCATTCATTTTTCACATATAGAGATTTCCAAACAATATATATATCAATCCAGGATCCAGGGTCCTGGTAATTAATGACCATAAATACAAACAAAACAAAGGCTATTGTATATTATATAATTAAATATTTAAAAATAAATCACAGAATCAAATGTTTTAACGTCATGATTCAGTACGGTCCTGGATGGCTTGATTCTATTAGCCTGGTTAATAAACCAGACCGAATCAGCCGTTGGCAAATTTTTTTTGCCTACCAGCGGATTACGGTCTGGCGAGGCTCAGTAGCACGCCTCTTTCCTACAACCGAGAACAGGTCGGACCAATCGGGACACGGTATGCAATATGGGCGGGCTTTGGTACAGTGACGTTCAATGCTTGAGACTTTTGACTGACAGTAGCTCTGACCAATTGCGTCAAAGAGAAAATGTTTGAACCCGCCCCCCGGGAAATGAAATCCAAGTGGAGCCAGCCCAGACTAATATACCGCGACAGTGTTGTGTGATATTAGTCTGGCTTATTAGCCAGGCTATGATTCTATAGGCTTATTATTTTTTTTATATAAATATTCGTAGAAATCTCTATGGGGGAAAAACAATGGGGTCTGGAACGATGGAACCCGAAAATGGCTGCCACTGCTATTGTATGCCCTATTCATCTCATGATTTTGGTTTTGGGGGCAGCATGGCGAGCTTTCAGTGTTCATACGTTTTGGGGGAAGTAACTGTTGGATACTCTTAAGCCTTCTATACCAGGTGGCAGGAATTTAAGGAGATGTTGGGAGATAATATGGTACCATTTCTGTCATAACACTTGCTACCAGTGACATCGATGGAGAATCCAAGCTAAAGCAAAATCAAATTAAAACATTTAAATGTTCGAAATGAAAAACCTGCCTACCGACAATGTCACCGGTAGGCAAGTCTCTGAACTGTCCACAGCCCTACTCTGAGACACAGACTGAGTGGACAAAAAATGTACCATAATGAGCACTAGTGAGTTCACTTAGAACCACAACCTCACACTCAATGGTCTTTTTCCACTATCTTCATCATCTCTCTCCTCATTCCCTTCAGCCTCTACATCTTCTTTGTCTTCATCTTTGTGTATTAGACCTTATATTAACCATATTGGAAAATTCTGTTTTCTGCTTCAATTAGGTTATTGCTGCTCAAGGCCGTCAGACCTTTGAGGTCAGGGGTAGTTGGGGATTAAGGGTCTTGCTTATGTATACCTCGACACATTGCCAGGGCCTGGAATTTAACCTGGGACCTTCTGTTTCCCAGGTGGCTCATTCAGCTATGGCCATCCTTCTTGTGAATGGGTTGTAGAAGTTCCAACAGGAACTGTATTGAGAGACTAGGCATGGTACTTTCTCACAGGGTAGGAGAGTAAGGAGACAGTATCACAAGCACAAGCATCTGATAACACTCGATGCCTGCTTTTATCACAGACATGTTCATCAATGTTCCAATGCAGCCAATGCATGACATCAAAGTGTGCATCAGGCCTTGCTTTCAGATTCCAAGACGTCCGATCATCTACCTCATGAGCCACTGCTGCCCCGTCACTCCACTGGATTAGACATGTCATAAAATAGACCGAAAGACGAATTATTATATACTTTATGCAAATTATGCAAATGAGGAACAATTTCATAATTTAGTTATGGCAAGAGATTAATTTATGTAACATAATATAGATGTAGACTATAAAACAACCTTGATATGTTGACTAAAAGCAATAACACTATAGCTAATTCCTAATTTGTACCTACGTTTTACATAATTTATGCCAATTATGCTAATGAGGAAAGGGTGTATGACTTCACCATAATAACAGATGCATTTCTGGATATCACAAACATAGACTTTGACTCTTAAGTCACCTTTCAAAGTTAAATGGATGCAAAATGATAGCCATTTCCAGTTAATTTGCTCATTAAGCTTATTTATTTGCTCATTATGCTAATTACTAAAATTGTCCAACATATAACTTTTAGCAAACAATCATCATCTGCCAGCCTATAGATGACATTTTAATCATAAAAGTTTAAAGGAAAAAACATTTCTGGGTTTAACATGGGCAGTTTACAGCATGGTTTGACAGCCCGAAATGTGTACAGACTCTGACAATTTCCAGATGTAAATTCAGAAGTGTTTCCACGTCTAAAAACAAACCTCATGGTATATAGAAACACTGTAGAAAGTGCCATGCTTTAGTCATAACATGCACAATACCTTCCATATATGAGCTTAACCGCCTCACTCTCTCTCTCCGCACTATCTCTCTCCTAGATGTTTTTAATGTTATAACAATGTCATAACATTTATATCATAAAAGTTGACATGATTCACCATTTATGTAGACTATTGGGGTTTAAGTTGTCATTCATTAGAACAAAACTTCCATTTAACAAACATAATAAATTATTATAGTGGAAAATAATGGAGCAAAACGTGCAAAAATGCAATTCTGAGGTCAATGACCCCTCAAGGTCACCAGAGGTCAGTCAGAAAGTGGTTCCACGTCTGAAATCAAACCTTGGGGTGTGTAGATGATATTCTGAAAGTTTCATGCTTTAGTCATAAAATGCACAATTGGTTTGGTTATCCGCCGCACTAGAGGGGCCGGGATTCGAACCGCCGACCCATGGATCATTGGACGACCTGCTCTACCTCCTGAGCCACAGTTGCCCCCCTAGACAGACAGACAGACAGACAGACAGACAGACAGACATAGAGACGGACGGACATTGCTGGTTGTAGGAGTGGTTGCACCACTCAAAAAAAGAAAAAAAGTTGAAATGTGGAGATAAGAGGTTTCAGCGTGCCAGCAACAATATAGTCTTTGGCCTTCGGGCCTCCCCCGTCCTGGCGGAGACATAATAAATCAAACACATTTTCATCTTTGTGTTTGACAGCAGACTGGTGATGTCTGGTCACTTGGTCAGTGCTGGCTGCAGGCCTGGTTGCCATGCAGCCAGAGGGAGGTTCTCATCTTACAAGCAGCGGAGCCCCACAATAGATTGTGGCGGCAGGCTAACAAGACCTTGGGGAAGATTCCCTGCCCTTTTGGCTCTGTGTGACCATGCAGGGCTCCTGTAGGACCTACAGTCTAGGTGACACTTCACACCTCCATAGTAGGCCTACAGTACAGTACAGTACAGTACAGTACAGTACAGTACAGTACAGTACAGTACAGTACAGTACAGTACAGTACAGTACAGTACAGTACAGTACAGTACAGTACAGTACAGCAGTGGTTCTCAAACGTTTTCATGTCAAGGGACCTCCAAATAGATATGTACCCGCCCCACAGACCCCCAGAAGAGAATTATTCAAAAGTGTCCTTTGTGACAGATAGATAGACGCAGCCCACACTGCCACACAGGCTTACAAGACACTCGCAAAATATACACCAAGATACAACACAAACAGTTATGGATACATCGTTCTCCAATGCCTTCTCAACTCCCACTCCGTCCTCTCTTTAAATTAAATGCAACACGTGGTTGAGTGAGATAGTCCTCTTTGAATTGAACATTATTTCTTAACTTCCAACACACACACTACACAACACGCACACATGCACGCACAGCGTCGCACACAGTTCTGTACAAAGGTCTTCCTGCTATGTTTGATCTTCCAGAGGGTTCCTCTCAACACCAGACATCTTTCTATAGCAGTTGCTGTGGAAACCAACCTGCATCCAGCTGGAAATAACATCCTCCTACACCACATGTGACCAGACACCTTCAACTGTCGCCGGCGGAATATCTCTGATATTACCACTACTCCCACATTATTTATTATATTACAACATGTGTGACTCTGTCTGTGACTCTGTCTGTTTCAAATTGGGGTGGGATTTTTATTCATTTATTTATTGGGGGCGGGGGGGGGGGGGGGGGGGGGCATGGCCACTTAGGGGACAGGATCCTCTGAACGTGTCGTGTCATGGCTTGGCCAGGACGTATGCATTTATTTTAAATTTGAAGTTGATGAATGATAAGATGGGGCCCAGAATTCCAAACTTTCGAGTGGACATTTTGTTATCCTTTGCACTCTACATACGATATTATCAGGGGTGCACATTATTATTTTGGGCTAGTACTCAAAGGAGCACCTGGCCATGTAGTTTGGTGCGCACATCGGCGCGGGGGGGGGGGGGGGGGGGGATACGTTCGTATCCTGCCACAACGTTATGCTGCATTCACACGGGCAGATGCAACAGATGCAAAGCTACACTAGTACACCTAGTCACAGACAGCGTAGTCGTTAAGCAGCAGTAGGATCCCACTAGCAGCAGCTGTCCGTTTATCATTAGCACAACCACAAAAGTCCAACATACACAATGAATTACTCACCTAATGGTGCCTGCAGGTTCCATGTTTAATTATAGCGTGTGTAACCTACATTGTTTAAGTGACAGATAGTTTTCATATTGTAAATATGGTCGGTAATGTGGTTTACAGCTGAGCTCACCATAACTTTCCCTGTCATCGTAGCTTGTTTACAACTGAAACGGACTTCCTCATCAAAATAAGAGCTACTTGTAATGATTAGTCAACACTAGTTTTATTTCTATGTCTACTTACAGGACGTTAACATCTCATTTGAGTGCCTTTTGGGTGCCTGTCAGCATTCTCTAAATTCCTGTCTCTCAGCTTGGTGCGCCTCACATACCTTTGATGTACCGCGCAGCAAACGTTTTGACGACGCATGCGCACTGGCGCACCGCTTGTGTGCACCCTTGGATATTATGTTGACAAGGAAGCTGAGGAGGCAGACAGACAGACGTACTGACGGAAGGACAGACAGACAGACAGACAAGACCATAGTGACTCACTGTAAACAATTTGAACAGCAATTTACAGAAAAAGGTGCCAGTGAGGAGCCCCCACCGGGAGGATGTAGAGCATTCATCCTACTCCTCCTGCCCAACACAACGTGCTGATAGTCTCAGGCGTCTCTGCATCTACAATGGCAGTGGTTCTCAACCAGTGATCCGGGGATCCCAGTTAAACTTAAATGATGGAGAGTTGGTAACCAAATGGACCCTTATAGATCTTGAACTGTTGAGAGCGTAAAATGAAACCAAATGGACACGTAAGGGTGTCAGATGACAGATGACATCAAATAACATCGCCCTAATCTCAGATACAGCAGAGAAAGGAAGAGGACTATACTGGCAGTAGAAATGGAGTGCAGGAAGATCAAGCTCAATGCCAAGAAAACAAAGGTAATGACAGTCAATACAGTGGTGCTCGAGACAGTCGATGACTTCAAATACCTGAATGCGCGTGAAATCATCATCAAACCCGGAAGTTATGCATAGGAATGCCTACTGAGTGGCAAAAAACTACTTTCTGGCCTTGACAACCCATGCATACAAACAGAAAAGTCTTATCCGATTGCATTAAACAACGTTAAACAATGTTAAACTCACTTTGCATGTTGCTTTGCCACTCGATGTGCCATTCACTTTAAACATGCGCATATACCCTCTATAGGGGGCTGGACTGCTTCAACAGAACAGGACCTTAAGGTCCGGAGGTCACTTGCCTGGAAGGCCTTGCATGGGATGTGGAAATGAGACATGGGAGAAGACCTCAAGAGGTGGCTGTTCATAGCTACTGTGGAGTCAGTACTGCTGTATGGGGCTGAGTCTATAAAATAATACTTCGAATGGCACTAGGTGTCACATGGACGGACCGCATCAGCAATGTGGACCTCTATGGGGAGTTGGGGGAGTGGGGACCTACCACGGGTCAGACACAGACAAAGTCAGAGAGAGAAGCTGAGGCTGGCAGGGCACTGCGTTAGGCACCCAGAACTAGAGGCAAGTAAATTGACTCCACAGTAGGCCTACAGGTATATGGGAGCCAACCCAGGGCAAAGCCAGGAGGGGAAAGAAGTGCACCACCCACATACTAAGGTACCACATCAATATAGCATGGAATTGTTGTGGACTTAATTGTGGTGTGGACTCAATCTTATTCCACGACAAACAAAACATTCTAAGACAAGTTTTTGGTCTGAGACTGAGGCTAAATGTCATCAAATGGTCCGTGTCTTAAATGCAGAAGAAATATAAACATGAAAAGGGTTGAAACCCACCCTAGAAAGTAGACACTCCATGTGAGACACTCCCTCCCTGAGACGGCTTCAAGTGCGCTCTTTAAAATCCTCTATTAGCCACGCCCCCTCCACATTTCATTGCAAGCAGCAGACGACGTCGACCTCCTTAATTATGCTTGGCAGTAAATAGTAGTGAAATAAACAATGTATAATGTAATTTAGACCTCATGGAAGTTGAGTGGAGTACTCTGGGTTGTCAGGAATGAAAACTAGTCTGCTACTGCTCAGTCACAAGTGGTTGACACTTGACAGTTTGAAAGAGAAGTTAATTAATCTTCATAACAAACTGCTTGGTCGATTTGTTTTTATTCTGCAGGTGAGTAGCTATCTAGTTAGCTACCTTATGCAATGGCATTAACGTGCGTGTGCGCGTTTGTGAGTGAGAGTGAAATGAACAACCATGAAGTGTTGCAAGGGTCCGTCTTATACATTAAAATAAATATACAATACATATCTCAATTTATGTCAAGGCAAATATAGCCGCAATTTCTAACAGATTATTTTATATTGGGTTGATTCTAGTTGCAATACCCTCCATTGACAGCTAGCTAAATTGAAATTTCCGATCTGCTTGTAGGCTATAATGTATTAAACGATGTTATAAACTCACCAAACATTGCAGCTGTATGGGCCTGGCAAGCTTGAATTATCCTCTTAAAATATGCAAAGCGATTGTTTCATAAAAATCCACCCTTATGGGTTACTTTCTGTGTTAGCGTTTGGTTCGTTTTCATTAAATGCCTCCTGCATTATGTGCAAATTCGAAACAGGTGGCACGCAGCTGTTTATAGTGACTTCAACGAGCACTTCCAAACTCCAACACAAATATTATAATAAAATAATCACCTGCATGGAATTTCTTGACAGAAAGACAAGTCTACTGTGGAGTTTTATGAAACATACGCTCAATGGAGGGTATTGCATTTGCAATCAGATTCAACCCAATATAAAACAATATGGGAGGCATACTTTGGTTGCAAAGATAAGGCAAACCTTAGTCCAGGTATATCCAAAGTCCCCAACCTTCCTAAAATGTATTATTTATCCGATATAATATACGACCTGTGTTGTTGTGACAGGACATAATGTATGTATGTATGTATGTATGTATGTATGTATGTATGTATGTATGTATACTACTAGTCTGTATGTTGTAACTGGAAGGATGTAGTATACTGTACATATAGGCTGTATATTTTTGTCTGATGTTGAGTTTTGACAGGGTTACGGGTACAGTGTACACTACAGTATGTGGTCAGCTCACTTTCTTTCTTTCTTTCTTACAGTACACTCCAAGCTTATGGTGTCTCTCTCAACCTGCTCCATATGGTACACAAGCCAGGGTGACCCCAGACCCCCAAGCTCAGCTTCTTCTCATCCCGAGTCCATTCTGGACCCTAGAGCCTGCCCTAAGTCCCTGACCACTGCACTACACCAGAATGCAATATGCAGTACTAAACATCCAAGGCTGAGTGAGAAGATGGCAGCCTGAAGAATGAGGCTGGTCGGTGCCATTGATACTGGGAGGAAAGTACTGGCCAGCTAGCCAGATGTATGGAGGATGGAGATGACTGGAGTCGCCGCTGGAGGGCTCATCAGGAACTAGAGAGAGAGCCGGAGGCTATATCAGTCTCTATCCATGGACCATGGGTTCTAAAGTTTGACCCTGACATCACTTACACAACTGATAAAGTCAAGTAGAAGACGGCTCAAGGTTTGTCTTTTTTTGCTTCTTTGCTGCTGCTGCTGCTTGTGTTGTATGCTATGTGTGATTCAAGCTGGTGTACTATTGCTGTTGTTTTGGGACCCAATGACTGGGTGGCAATGAAACATGTTCAGTAACGGTTTCTGTCTCTGGAATTGAATGCTGATGTGAATCTACAGTTTGTATATGTTGTGTTTATCTGGTGTTGAAGGTATGTGACTTGTAACAGGGAACAGTATAGCTCTTGATCCCTTCAATAATCCTATGCGCGAAATTGCTATTTATTTTTGGTTCGAGCTAGAGGTTTTGGGCTTTAATTAACATAACCATCATTTCCAATTGTTAATTTTCAATTAAAGACTGCTAAACAGTAGGTTATATAGTGGTTGCAGATGTTAGTCATGAGTTGTTGTGACAGGGTGGCTGTATTGGTTCATGACTGGCAGAGTTGTTGTGACAGGGTGGCTGTATTGGTTCATGACTGGCATGGTGGCAACTGGCAAAGAATGTCTTCATGTAGGCCCTTTCTTTCTTTCTGTCTTTCTTTCTTTCTTTCTTTCTTTCTTTCTTTCTTTCTTTCTTTCTTTCTTTCTTTCTATCCAGAAACAATAAACCTGGTCCCCAGGTTGCTCGTAGTCAGGATGGTGGTCCCTGGGTCAAAATCAGTTGAAAACCTCCTATGGTACCACATCAATGTATGGAATTGTGGACAAAATCTTATCAAATGATAAGAAACAAATAGAAACAAATGTAGGATACATTTAGGCTAAATCTCAACAAATGGTGGTATATGGATCAAATGCATGTATGGGCGAAGATCGTCTAGTATGGGCGAAGATCGGCTTGTATGTGCGAAGATCACATTGATACTTTCAATGCCAAGATGTGGCACACAGTGATGTGACGGAGACACACATCGAGCTTTACATCTAATCAGGACGTCATTGTCACCGAATTAGCCGGAGACCTGCCGACGAGGGCTTGGCGGTTAATCTGCAGCATCAGACATCAAGCCTGCGAGAAGGGCTCAAGCTCTTCAAAGTGGCCCCGGGCCGTTTGACCCACGGTTCCATGCACACAATGCACGGCTCCTTGTGCCACTAATTGAATATATGCCATCGATGTCGTGTGATAAACCTTGTATGTCCAAAACCGTTCCCCTTTATTATCATTCAAATATTTACACTAAAAGTTGGGAAAATAGACAATCTTCAAGCTTGTTGATCGGCTATTTTCACCACACACTTTTATGACAAAGTAGGGGATTTATTAAATAAATAAATTAATAATAATATTAAAAACAGTAAACGTTGAAATTCAGAGATACAAGGTTTTCTTGCTTGCCGGTGATGATACAGCTTAATGAGATAAAATTGCCCCCCCTCCCGCTTGAGAAATCAAACACAGGTGTTCCTTTTGGGTCCAAAAGGAAGGGGCAGAGAGCATGCTCTCGTAGATAAAAAGCAGTCTTGAGGACGTGGTGGAGTGCGAGGGGGGGGGGGGGGGGGGGGGGGGGACTCAAGAAGGACACTCACATGGCTGGTCAATGATCCAGCCCCTCATCTCCTCTCTGCAGCGCTCGCCTTTGTTCCCCCGCTTGAGCAGAGCCCTCTGCTTCCTAAGCACTGCAACAAGGATGAATATTAATGCTCCGTCTATTGGAGACTCGGCGACCACGTCTCCTTTCACTTAGTTAGCTGGTGAATCGGCCACCTTTTGACACTAATTACTGTATACTTACGCCTGATCTATGCTTGGTAGCACACGCCGAGAAAAAAGAAAAAGAAAAAAGTAGATCTGCAAAAGCTCACAGCTTGTCTGTTTGCGGTGTGCGACGCCTTCGGTGCAACTGGCTATAGTTCAATTGTATTAAAGATATACTAATTCCTTTTTTCATTTCCTTTTCCTGAACTAAACCACAAGGCTGAATTGAAGAGTAAGTTTGCCACTGATGTCCTTTTTAATAGGTCTGTTGTGGTTGTTGTTGGTGTTGTATTGATGGATTGCTTGATTGATTGATTGATGTGTACTCAAATGTTTTACTTTATTTCAATCTACAATCTGTATGCAATAGTTGCATGTATGTCTATCTACATACTGTGACTATTGAATATTAACCCATTGAAATGGAAAACTGACATTTGTAGAATCAGCCTCAGTCAGGTCTTATTGGGTTAAATTGATATTCTGCATTTACACATTACTGTCTACTTTGTTTGCCCTGACATTGTATTACATCCCCCCAAGTGAGGCTGGCCTCAAACCCCCCCCCCCCCAGCTCCACGTCTTCCAGTGATTTGACCCAGGCTTTTGCATTATGCTCATAATTCACACACTGTGGTCGCCCGCCGAGCGGCGATCACTGACTAAGCTTTTTTAATCTCCTTTCAGCTTCCATTGTCTGTGTCTGCCCAGATGTTACAGGGTACTTACATGCTTTTACTATTCCAAAGGGACCCCCCCCACCCCCCCTACAGCTTTTCTGGGCTGCAAATCCATAATCTGACTGAGAGAGACCAGAACACAATCTGGCTAGCTCAAAAAGCCGACGCTGTGCCACCAGACCACCTCTGAATGTCACACTTGCAAACCAGCCAATATTATGGAACGACAATAACCTCACGTATACTGCCGTCAACGTTTGTCTGTCGAAAATGTGTTATTTCCGTCAAACGATGCGGTCAAACAACGAAAGTGTACGTTGTCTAGCCTTAAGAATGTGATGTATAGCCTATACTATACTGACACGACAGCCTGATTTAGGCTTCATCCTATACGACTGTGTCGGCTCCCCAAAAATAGCCAACACAGGCTACAAGCTTGTAGCCTAGGAGTGTCGCACAAAAGTAGTGAAAATAGCAGATCTACAAGCTTACAATGTGTCACAAAGTGGCGTTGTGATCTTGTATATCTGCTATTTTTTTGCTGTGCTAGCTGCTCCATCATGTGACTTTGTGTGTTTGGGTTTCTATTCCTTATCATTCTGCCCCCTGTGACGCCATGTGGTATAAAAAAAAAGGTAAATGGTGCATTTATAGGATATAGCGCTTTTATCCAAAGAGCTTTACATAGTGTGCATTACATTCACACACACATTTATACACTGATGGCGGAGGAAACCATGCAAGGCACCGTACCTGCACATCAGAAGCAATTAGGGGTTCAGAACTTCAGAGTCTTGCTCAAGGACACTTCGACTAACTCTGGGGGAGCCCGGGATCGAACTGGAACCTTGCAGTTCCCATCCGGCCGATTTACCGGCCACTCTACCCCTGAGCCACTGCCGCCCCACAAGTTGGTCAATACATCATCAACATACATACGTCACGTCATCATTAAGGCACCGCCCACATTTTTGGACGTAGGCCTACACGTTTTCCTCCCGACTGCACCGACTTGGAAGCACACACACACACACACACACACACACACACACACACACACACACACACACACACACACACGTCACAGACAGTCAGACTTCAGACTATACGCAGACACAGAATGAAGATAACATTGCTATACTTACATTGTCACATCTGAATAGCCAGCGTATCCTACTTGGTATCTGTAAGCCTATTCATTAAATTTGTTTTGATGTAGCCTATCTAATTCTAAATGTAAAACATATACAAAAACAATTATACCCAGGGCCAACACTACTTAAATGAAAGTAAAACTGAGAGGGGGGAAAGGTATGACTATAGTAAGCACACAGTAGCCCATTGTAATCTAGGTGATATGTTTTTAATTGGTCATCTATGCTATTATTTTGTTCACGAAATGACACTCTTGTAAATCAACTCTTGCAGCGTAAACTCTCATTACTTGCTCATTATATGACTCATTTCCACAACAGCAGTGTGAATTGAGTGGACCATCAAGCAGTCTAGTGTGTAAAGCGTTCACCAGCAGAGGGCAGTGTAAGCTCATCTTTACACAGACAGCATTATGGCTGCTCCCTCATCTGCTGCCATGGCTTTAACAAGCTTGTAGAAGACATTGTGTGAACTAGTGGACAACACAGAACATGTTTTTGGATGGGTCGTCTAAGGCAGTGGCTCTCAAACATTTTCATGTCAAGGACCCCCTAAAATTATGTATTTGTCCACGGTCCCCCTCCCCGAATCTGGAAATGTGTTGTGCCAGGGACCCGTAAAGGCTTATACAAATTCTGTTGTATTATGTTTCAAAGATCATTTTATTACAAAATGTTTTTTAAAGTAGCAGATCTACATGCTTGCGACACAAATGGCTGTATGATCTTGATGCTATTAACACATTTTGTTGGAACTCCTGGAAACCCATCAAGTACCCCACCTTGAACACTTGTGTCTTAAAGGAAATGTCATTTAATATTGGTCGATATCTGTTGTCATTTCTTTTCCACACAGATTTGTTGTCGCTGTTTGACACATGTTTTTTAGGTTAATTTTGTCAGAGAATCTCACAGTTGACATGCACTGAAAGAGCAGCACGTGGTGGACAGTAAACACATTTGCTGAATATTTATTGTAGCCTAATAGCACATGACTTTCACTACGTTACATTTTTCCAAATATAAATAATTGTACTTTTGACTCTTTAGGAAGGGAGTAAGGACTAATCTAATTTTCAATAAAGACATGCATTGGTGTGTGTGTGTGTATATATATATATATATATATATATATATATATATATATATATATATATACATATATATATATATATATATATGTATATATATATATATACAGTGCATACTTAATAAATAATATGTACTTTTGAACACTTCATACACTGAATGTGACTGTAAGCAGATTCCTTTAAGCGTTGAGTTCCTTCAGTGTGAATCTCACCACAGATGGATAGAATATTTTTGGAAATGAATCCCATGTTACAGAACACCATAACAGTGTGCTACAAGATCAATGGATTCTTCAATCAATGGTCATTATTTTGGGGGGGGGAGGGGGGGGGTGGTGGTATTTGTGCTTCTTTATTGAGACAGAGGGGAGGAAAACAGAGAGGACAGAGGGCTGAAAAATAAATAATGCCTATTATTCATAAACCCCAAAAAGCCTAATTTATAAATCAAATAATTTTATTTTATTTTTTAACGTTAATAAACTATTTTGGGGCATTTTGGGGTTCTATCCTTTTCACATGTATACATTTAAAAAAAACAAAACAATCATAAGATATGGCTTATAAGGATTTAACAATAAAATCCTGAACCTTGAATAGGCTGAACCTTGAGTAGCAGCTACAACAGTGGCTTTGGCGAAAAGGCCTAATAGCCTAATATGTTGTATCAGGCCATGTATAACCACATGGGGATATGCATGTATAACCCCATGGCATGATGCAACACATTGTACATGCACATTGAGCTTCATGCCTCATTCATGCTCCGCCATACAGCAGTGTAGCATATAGCTGATCTACACGCACGCACGCACGCACGCACGCACGCACGCACGCACGCACGCACGCACGTACGTACGTACGCTTGAGAACCACTGATATAGAAACATATAGGACTAGGATTAGGAGGCTAGGATTTATTAGACATTTGCAGAAAAAAATCATTAACATTGTGAAGTACATCTTGATGATGTCATCAAGATGTACTTCACAATGTTAATGATTTTTTTCAGACCTACAGTTCTACGAAACACAGAATGGGGGGGACTTTTTTATTATTTCCACACAACAGCTCTAAGGTATATTAAAGGTACATAGTAAAATGTTGAAAATGAGTGGAATTCAGGATAAAACAGGTCTCTGTAGATGCATCTCGAAGCGTCAATTTGACACTTGTTCATGGACATGTTTGATGCTGATGATTCTCCTAATTGTACTTTGTTAGAGGATGAAGTGTGCAATGTCTCTGGGAGAGTCAATCACACAAGGCTGTGGAGCCTTGTGTGATTGACTCTCCCAGAGACATTTCACCAAGTCTTAGTAGAGGAGCAGTAGGACTTACATCATCAGTTCACCCCAAAAACACATTTTTTAAAATCAATTACACACCATTTGATGACCGACGGAATCCTCACGTCATCAAATGTTTGACTCAGGAATGCGACAAAAACAAAACAAATCTCCATGAAGTCGAGGCTTCATGGGGTGTGCAATTGAAAGAAAATATATTGGCCTATCGACGGTGAGGATCTCTAACCGCTGCCTAGACTTGGCTTTCACGCACGCACGCACGCACGCACGCACGCATACACACATGCACACGCATGCCGCACACATGCACGTGCAGTCGTGCACACACGCACGTCGCACACACACCGGCAGCAAACAACAGGACAGAGAGACCCTGCCTGCAAAGCTATAAAGGACTGTTTGATGAGCGAGAGGGCACTCATGGATATCATCTCTGTAGCAGACTGACACGTGCAATGTTCAAGTTGTGTTATTAGCACACAGCTTAGCTGACTTCTTAGCTGACTTCTTCTTCTTTTAGATTCTAGCTGTGTGTGTGTGTGTGTGTGTGTGTGTGTGTGTGTGTGTGTGTGTGTGTGTGTGTGTGTGTGTGTGTGTGTGTGTGTGTGTGTGTGTGTGTGTGTGTGTGGGTGTGGGTGGGAGTGAAGTGAGAAGTACTGATTTAGAAGGCATTTGTAGAATCGACCATGTCTTTATGGTTTTAATCACTGTCCAAAGCGTGAACAATGCACAGAGTGCATAACCCAAATATAGCATGTTAAATTCCTTTGTAGGCATCACAGTGGGGAAAAAAATAAGGCAGTGAACTTAAAGAAGGTCCAAGGCTGCGCTGTTCAGTTCAAGTAGAACATCTTTTATTCCATAATAACGGTGGCGCAGTCTGTAGCGCTGTCGCTACACAGCTAGAAGGTCCTGGGTTCAATTCCCGCTGGGGACACTGTGGGTGCTGGGGTCGTGTTCTCTCCTCCGTGTCATCAGTGCCCATACCCTATGTAGGGCCTTTCTGTGTGGAGTTTGCATGTTCTCCCCGTGTCCCCTATAGGTACCCTAAATAAACATGCAGTAATCCAGGTCTCTATACCGCCTCCCCCTGGCCAGCCAGGGCGCCTGATGGAGGGGAAAGGAACTGGTTGGAATAATGTGTTCCTTCCACGGTTCCAACCGGGGAAACCTCCCCTGTCTGGTGAATAGAAGCGGCTTGGACTCCTCATGCATTGAATGAAGCATGAGGTCAGTCCGTTACTCTCCCCAGGTTGGCAGAGGGAGCGTAGCACCCATGATTACGTGATTAGACGATTGACACTGGGTGAAATAATGGGTTACAAAAATCGTGGGAATAAAAAGAAAAAAGAGTGCGCAGCTGACCAATGCGTTTCGGTCAGAGGTTTCGGTCCTGCATATAATCATCGTATTATTTTGTCTTAAAACCATGCAACATTTTTCATTGTGATGTATCTGTTTGTTCCATTGCTCCAAGCCTGAACACAATCGATTGACGGGTCATTTACAGTAAATACAATGTTGCTCTGAGAATGCACGCAGATCCCCATCTGTTGAGAGGTCAAATGGGTGAGCAGCAAACCCTTTTGAGATCTTCAAAGGAGGCCCTGATCCAGACAAGGACTGGGGGGCTTGCAGCATCACAATGATTTTAACCACTATCCATTTATACGTTGGCTATTCACTATTCAGTATTATTTGAATAATATCGACGATGAATATAAAAAAAAATGTGTTTGTTTTTTACAAAAATCGTCTCTACTGGACTTGAAAAAGTTTGACACTGTCAGCAGGCAGGCCAAACGTGTGGCACACATGCACATATACAGTATACAGTTTGCTATTATCAGGCTAAAGATACAGCAATCACTGCTGCCATGGCACTGGAGAAAATATTTCACTATGCACGCACAACAGTGATACAAATAAACTGTGGATGCCAAGCAGCCCTGAACACCAGGCTTTATGCTGCAGGAATCCGCAGAGAAGTTTGGTGGTCAAAGTTTGTTAGGAATTCTCTGTCAGGTCTTAGTTAAAGTCCATGGGTCCATGGTGCGTCATATTTACACGTTTTGTCTTATGTGGTAATTAACAGTTCTACTGAGAAACACGCGTTACCCGCTATTTAATCAAATATTCTTGTAGATTGTTTTATTACCTTTAGAGCATACGCTGAAGTATTTGGGCTTTTGATCCGTGAAAATCCGGCGAAGCACGGTCCGTCGGCATGTTATGATCATCCACACCAGCGGCCATTACAATGCGGTACAGGATCCGCCTCTATGAGGCATTGTAGTCCAAACAAACCACTTACATTGAGCTCAATTTCCCAGAAGCCCTAGCAGCCCAGATGATGACTTGATTTCCGGTTTTGTCATCATAATGCGACGGCCTCGTCATCAGGCCCCGGATAAATCCGCTGTTTCTTTTTCATTATTTTAAAACAGCGAATTAAACTCATTAAACAAATAGCGGGAATGTCGTATTACGCACGGTGGAACCCTGGATTAAACAATTAGCGGCCGTCAAACTGTTAGTCATAACGCCACCATCTTATCCATATTTTGCACTTAAGGCTCAAGACTCGCCAGCATACAGTATTTAACGCATGGGCTGTGTTCATAATGTTAATTTAGGGTGCTATGCGGTATCTGCTATTTTGCAAATATTCACCGCATAGCTCTTAAGAGGTGGTCACAAAATAAGTTTTAAGGACACCGTGATGTGGCCAAGGTCCTGCCTATATATGGGCATACCGGGTTTGTTTATGGTTATGTCTGAGGCATAGTGCTATGGTCTGTCTGCCCACCCTCCCATTAGCCAATTTTAACATAGGATGATCTATGTAAACATGGACAGTTGTAAGAAATCCTTGCCGAAGCATGAGGCCCATCTCCTGTTTATGTAGCGTGAGGCAGCTTGATGTACAAGTACACCCCCTGGAGATGTCACAGGGACTAACCCCAATGAAACCCTTGATGGTGGGTGGGTGGCACTGGGTCGCATTTTGGTACGACCCGGCCGGGTATCGAACCCCCCAAGGCCACTGAACTGGTGGCCAGTAGACACATGCTTTTTTTCCCTAATAGAATATCGTAATAAAATATTGATATTTGCCACCCCTCATGCTTTTTATTTATTTAACAACATCGCAGGATAAACAGCAGATTAAACCTCTCCAAACATGTAATGATCACAACGCTAAGTACCAAGGCACTGTGTCCTTTAAGATGTGTGCCAAAGGTCAAATCAAAATGAGCCTCGTCTGAATCCATATGCAAATCGCTCCAATCAGCTCCTTCCTTTTAGGGGGAAAAATACATCAATTAGTTGGCATGGAGACTTAATTGTCCGGCAATCCAACAGCTGTCATCTTTTTTCTCTTTCTTTCTTTTCTTCTTCATCTTCTCCTGTGGAACATAATGAGGTGATTCTTCTATTCTCAAAGTGGGGTCCAGGGACCCCCGGGGTCCTTGTGGGAGGGGGAGGGGTCCCAGGGTCCCAGCGAAAGTAGTTAATATAGCATCACAATAAGTTTAACTACTTAATCCATTTATTTGTTGGCTATTTAAAAAAAAAAAAAAATCTGCTGTTCACATCGCCTCACTTTGCTCACTGGTGGAACAAAACCTTTTCAGGTGGGGTCTGTATACATACAGTTGGGGGGGGGGGGGTCCTTGACTTGAAAAAGTTTGATACTGTTTGATACTTTGAACTGGTACTTTTATCATTGCTGTCAGGCAGAAACCACGTATCTCCGTATTGCAGCGTATTGTATGTTTTTGAGTGGTGCAACCACCAGGGACACACATAGCGGAGCCATGTGTGTCCCTGGCTGGCTGGGTCCATCCGTCCGTCCGAGCACAAAAATAGCGTTTTCACCACCAAGCACCACGCAGCCTAACACACACATATTAACTGTATCCTACAATAAATGCGCCACGTCTCTGTGTGTGTGTGTCTGTCTGCATGTGTGTACGGTTGTAATGCACGTAACTCGAGAACCGCTTGCCCCACCGACTTCAAATTCGACACACGCCGGTTCCACACCCCCGCAGGGAGTGTAGTGCCCGGTATCGAGTCGTTTGGACCCATGGTTCTCCAGAACCACCACAAAAGGCTCTGGTCAGGCTCTGCCAGTGGGCCTAATCAGCCTAAATCCCCTCACCTGTGCAATTTCCAGCCTCTGTCTCAGCCAATTGATTGCCATGGCAACCCCACACCTGCCAATTGATTACTTAACAGTCACACTTTTCAGTTTGCACTCTTCAGGCACAGACAGACAGATACAGATATCTCCATATACAGGCACAAAAGGGACACAGACAGATAGTTAAAACGGGTGCTATGACAAGTTGACAACGGGTATTATTTGGTTCCCAAGTTGCATTGTTCTCAAGTAGGCCATTTCGGGTGTGACAGTACAGTGCAGTAGAGGGACTCCCTGGGGACCCCCACACGGTAACTCTCTCGGTAACTCTCTCGCCGGAACTGCCCAGGCCCCCTGGGCGCATTCCTGGGGGTCTGGGAGATCCGGGGACCCCCTGGGGACCCCCACCACCACGGAGTTGCACCACTCAGTTCACAGTGTTTTTTTCTTTTTTTCTTTTCTTCGTAAATTAACGCCCTACTTGAACATACTACAGTGTCAAAAGTAGCAAAAACAGCAGACCTACAAGCTCACCACGCGTCGCAGTGATGCATTCTGAGCTTATAGATCGCCTATTTTTGCTGTTTTATGTATTGTATTTTCTTTTAAGTGAAAGTGAAAGTGTGTCTGTTGGTTTGTATAGATATTGAACCAATGAAAAGAGCGTGATTAAATAATAGTAATGATAATATATTTTTGTTCCCATTTCCTGAAAAGTAACAGTTTTGGACGATACGATAAATACATGTATTCCTAAAGTAGACAGTGACGGATGGGTGCATGCACTATAGATTGAACAAACAAAAAGTATATATAGAGAAGACACGTTTAGCAACAAAAACGGTGCCAATTTTGTTTGTTTGTGCTTATTTCATTATATGCTAATGTCTGTTTATATTGCATTGTTTGCTCTTTGTTTTTAACGTGTACTGCACTTTGGATGACCTGGTCATGTTAAATTACATACAAATACATTTTGAGTTGATTTGAGAAACAGAAGATAATACACTCTCATATGAATCCTGCAGCATATAATTGATATGCAAATTATAATACATTTCATTAGCTGAGTTTTACAGAAATGCATTTTTAAAATTGGGAATTACACATGAATTCCATATGTGTGATTCCTCTCAGAGTGAAGGCTTTAGCCCTGCATCATTGCTTGATGTGTATTTCTTATTTCTCCATACATGACAAGAGAATACACAAACACATTGTTTTTTGGGGGGCAAATCTTTTTGATCTTCCGTGAAGGAAGCATCCACAATACAGCTCCCCACCACCACTACCACCAACCCCACCTCCACCACCACCAATTTGTAGCTGTCGGGGGTAAAACTCGTATCTCCTCATTTAAAAACCTTTTTTATATATTCTCGTAAATTAATGGCCAACTTCATCATACAATTGTGGCACAAAAGTAGTGAAAATAGCAGATCTACCAGATCTGCGTGTACAAAATACTGTTACTTATTTTTTTATTAAATAGTAATAATAACAAAAGGAAACGGTTTTGGACTTACAAGGTTTCCAACCCGACACTCAGCGACCAATTGCATCTCATTGTGTTACACAAGACAGATGCAACGCCCTTGATCTAATTTGACTCAAAATAGCCCCGGACAAAATGACGGAAAAGTACTGCAATTTTCTCATTTTGCTGTATATCTGTGGGGCCCCGTGCTCCTTCAAAGGGACACAAGATGCCATCGGAGCTTAGGACCAGAAGAGATAGCATGGAAATAATAATGATTTTTTTTTCCCCCTGTGTTTTCCTGCATAAGGGAAAACCAGGACCACAGTAGTCATGTGTGGGGCCTTTTTTATTTTATTTTATTTATTCTTTAAACCAGTGGTTCTCAACCTGTGGACCCCCAGGGGGGTCCCCACAATATCTTGGTGGTAGGGGGGGGTTCCCGGATATCAGTAAAGTGACAATTTAAGGACATTTAATACAACATGTAAAAAAGAGCATTACGGCATCACAGGTACAGTATAAAACACAGACGAACGGACGGACAAGCGGACGGACGGAGTGCAAAACATACAGTACTCTCTCCCCACGCCTTCGCCCTGGTGGAGACAACAAACTAGACTACTATACAAACGGGTCAAACATTGGCCAAATCAAATAACAAGAAACGGGCAAGGTTTTTGGAAATAGCCGATCTACAAGCTCACAATATTTAGGCCTATCTGTGGAACCGAGTCAAACTAAATGTAATGCCTCAACTCCTACAATTCCAAGTCCTTGGTCCATGTCAGGGTGGGGGGTCCCCAGTTCAAATATGATTATTTTGGGGGGTCGCGGCCTGACAAGGTTGAGAACCACTGCCCTAACCCACGTCAGCAGCTTTGATTTTTGTGAAAATGTATAATTAGCATTCATATGTCCACCTACAGTGACCTGTCCACAATACAAACTGAAGGTGGTTAATATCTACATATCTGAAGCAACATTGTAACCGAATGTTGAAAAAATATAAGACAACGTTATGCAGGAAACAGCACTGTGTGGTCGTAGATGGACGAAAGTGCACGCACGCGAGCACGCACGCACGCACGCACGCACGCACGCACGCACGCACGCACACACACACACACACACACACACACACACACACACACACACACACACACACACACACACACACACACACACACACACACACACACACACACACATGCCACAGACGAGACACACACACACACACACACACACACACACACACACATGCCACAGACGAAAAACAGTCTAAGTCCACACTATTTATCCATAAGGTATAAATTATGTATAAGGGCTCAGGACAACGAGGCCTTTTCGTGGAGGGGTCAGAATGAAATTTGGACTTAGACTGTTTTTCGTCAACATTTTAGGACCGCACTGAAAACGAACATCTAAATGGCTAATTCTAAGCCTAACCCCAACATGAATCTTGTCCTAACTGTCCAAGTGTGTTTATTTGTCAAATTATACTATAGCAGTGGTTTTCAACCTTTTTCATAGCAAGGTCCATTATTTATTCAGCATTTGAGCCACGTACAGTACCACCATGATGAGATTTAACCTCTCAGACCCAAAACCTAGAATATTTTAAAGATAATAATTTAAAGATCATTAAGGGTCAATTTGGTTACCAACTCGTCCACCATTTAGCTGAGGACCACCTGGAACCCCCTCAAGGACCACTGGTGGTCCCCGGACCAGTGGTTGAGAACAACCTAGCCTACTTGTGGGGACCTTTGACCCTCACAAGTACAGAAATACAGGGTTGCACGCACGCACGCACGCACGCACTCGCACACACACACACACACACACACACACACACACACACACACACACACGCTCAGCAGAATGACCCCTAATAGAAGCTCCCAATTAATGTCCAATTACAGTTTTGTGCTGATGGCAGGGAGGCACAACTCTCGGGGCTGCCGTAATGGCCGAGGTGCTTTTGTGCCTCCTAGCAACCAGTCATCCCTTTTGTACACGCGGAGGGCTGCTCTGAAAGCCTGCGTGCTCCACGGAGCAGCGCCACAGGCTATAGCATGTTATTTATAGAGCGCAGGGTTTTCCCTCCATGGCCTTCACAAAAGCTCATAAATCTGTAGTTAATATGGCCGGGATCTGACCGCGGGAACAAGATGCATAAAATACCAGGAGAGGCAAATGGCAATTTCAGCAGCTTCACTGAGAAGCTTTCCTTAAGATGCTTGTCACCACTGACTGCTCTCCAATTCTGTATTGTATTGTATTACAATTTACAGTTTTACCCAGAGAGACTTACAGTAAGCAAGGTGAACACTAGGTAAAACATCAAATGCATGGGAATAGTTACCTATGATCTAGTATCATAGGTAAACCAAGAACCATATCACTAGTCTAAATAGGGATGTTTGATATTATCGGCCGATATTTGCATACAAATTGGTTTTAATAATTAAAAATTTCTCCCGGATTTATGATAATGTTTATTTTTACTTGAAAAACCTTACATTCATGAATGTATCCAGCAGGGCACCACAATAAAGTTAGTCATATATCGGTATCGGTAGACATACAGTACACACACATCAATATGTTTTATTTGCCATTGACTTGAATGCCACATGATGTCACGGTGGGAGCTTGGTTTTGGGCCCAGGGTTTCAAGCAGTATTTGTGTGCCACAAGGAAAAAAACATGTACACGTGATGCAGAAATCTTCCGCGAAGAGACCTGCAGTCGAACCTACACATTATGTACTCTCGCACAAAAAGCTAATTACCATGGACCCTTCGCTAAACCCCACCCCAAAAGCAATTGTCCAATGCCATTCCAAATAGTTTAGCAACTGTTGCTAAGCTGGTCAAGCTTCCATCACCTCATAGCTGTCAATGTTATTTGCTTGGATGTGTTGTTGAACACACACAGCTTATCAGGAAAGTTACGACTCACGCACCCAGCAGGTGATCGCAATGATACTAATCACCGTACTCTTACCGTGCATTACATGAAAACTCCTCCTCTAACATTTCCGCGTATTTCTAGTTTATTGAAATAATGTCATGCACATTTTCCCAGTGCATAGCCTACTGCAGGCCTTGTTGACTAGACATTTTGAAGCTCTTGCTACTGAAATGATCGATTATTTACTGTATACTGTATGGAGAAAACTCGTCATTTAACACACATCTCAATGGGTGAGAAGCACAGCTTGCCAGACCTTGGTATGGCAGAGTGGAGTGGGTGTAGCTTAGCGGATTGTCAATTGGGACATAACCATTGCCGGGTCAAGCTGGAGTGACCGAGTGTGAGTGAGCGAGTGGCTGAGATTTTGGGTATTGGAATTCAGCTTTAGGCTCTATGCACAGCAGGCAGCCATGTTGGAAGGAAATTGGGCCACTTCTTACTTCCTTCAGAGGTCCTACCAATGATACTAATGAAGGCTCCCTGATATTGTGCATTGGCACACTGTAAAACACTCTATACACCAGCAGAGGGTCTCAGGCTTAGACAGGTAGACGCCTCCTTCGGTAGGGCGTCTGTCTCTCGCAGGGAGGGCAAGCTCCTGCATGTGTCACAGAGTGGACGTTCAGTAGGCCAATCAGAGGCATGTGGGAAGGTGAATAGACATACATGTATTAGAAGGCTTGGCTGATGATATTTTTATATAGCTAGATTATGACAGTCATGCCCCTTACAGGTGTGTAACTCTGAGAGTGTACAAATGGAAGCCCAAAGCCCATTTGTACACTCTTGACACTAAATGGAACAGAGCTTTGAGAACCACTGCGACACTAAATGGAACAGGGCCTTCATTAGTACCATTGGTAACAGATGTGAAGAAGTTAGCCCAATTTCTTTCCAACATCATGGCGGCTGTGCATAGAGCCTTCATGTGGTTAATGTTGTGCACACACTAGTACTACTACAGTACATGTATTTATTTAAATTGTATTATTCATCTTTGGCCATGGACGCCTGGTTGATTTTGGTTAAAATATATATTTTTAGGGTTTAGAACTTATCCAGGATTTAACCAGGATTACAGTTCCTGCATGCACCATGCGGTGCATATACCACTGTGGGCTTTGTTGCAGGCTGACGGCAAACTGTAGGTTTGATTCCAGAGCCTGACGTGACGAGTCGACCATTGCTGGGTTTCACTCCCTGTCAATCTCTCTCCCCGTTTCCTGTCGATGCAGAAAAGCTAGAAAATTGTGAAAATAGTCGATCTACAAGCTTATAGCTATGAACTTGTAGATGGGCTATTTTCAGTACTTTTGTGCGGCATTACAAAAAGGAAAAAGTTGAGATACTGTACGAGGTTTCTTGCCCGTCAGCAACGACATATTACTGTGTGTGCGTGTGCGTGCGTGCGTGCGTGCGTGCGTGCGTGCGTGCGTGCGTGCGTGATGAGCTTGCTCAGTGGTGTGGCCATTTAGGTCCACATTAATCAATAGCTTCTATCAATTCAATTGAATGTTTGCCGCTTTTATTAGAGGTCGGGATTTATTTGAGAGCCAAGCGTAAATAGCCATAGAAAATATTCGACCCCCAACGTCAAGGGTCACAGGATGGGTCATGGGTGATCTTAATAGTAAATCTGTTTTGGTGATTCTCCCATGGATTTATCTTTTTTTCAGATGGATTTCTCCTTTTTGAAGGGGAGATATATGCTGCGTTCACATGTCCAGCTACAAAGCGAGAGCCTACAAGACATGTCCAGTGTATGCAAGCCTACATGAAGATATGCGAATAGACTCCCGCATTACAAAACCTACTAAATTAAGCCACACCAAGGCATTTAATTATGCAACTTAAGTAATCACTTGCTAACCCCGTCCCGTCCCCGCGTCCCACTACGCGATACTTCTGTCCCTCAAATGAACCGTTTGGATCAGGTCACAACGTTTCTAGGTTTAACAGAGACTATTTGGACCATGTGGACTGGAGTGACTGGAGTCGAGGGCCAAATCCTATGCTGCCTCTAGTGGACAGAGAGGAGGATGACATGCAGTATGCTGCCTCTAGTGGAGAGAGAAGCATGGCATCCGCACTGTTGATTATTTTTGTTGATGGTTGGTAGTCATGACTGCCAGTTCCCACATGATGTGGTGTGGGAGTTCAGACTGTTCCAGATCGTATTGAATAACTGGTAGCTTGGATAATGTCTTCAGACTAGGACTCAAGTCTAAGATAAACGGGTCATCACTGTATCCTCCAAAGAGGATGATACCATCTCCCACAATGCAACAGCACCCAGCAGTCATCATTAATGAGCCTATTCCCTTGGGCTTAACCTCCTTCCAGGAGAAGGTCTCTGGACTGAATTTCCACAGGTCATGTAAATTTATATCACCACCAAATATGTACAGCTCTCCATTGTATTTAAAGGCTAAATGACAAATGAGTCCTTCTGGAAGAAGCGTTGTAGAAGGTGTGTTCAGGCAGTAGTTGGTCTCTGTGTCAAACAGGTGTTGTTGTAGTAGTTCCTCTGGCCTTCATAGCCTCAAAATACAATCATCTTTGTCCTGATGATGGTGGCCGATCTGCTGTAGCACATGGTGGAGGGTCTCTGGTGTTAATTAAAGTCCAGACCATTGTGGTGGTGTCCAACTTGTACATGTCATTTGTGTATCCAGTCAGCTGGGTGTATCCCCCATGGATAAACATGACCTTCCCTAAAGCACAGGCTGAGTGGCCGTACCTCCTCTCTGGAACAGTCCGATAAACCCTGGGTTTGAACCATGTGTGGGCGTCAACATCAAATGCATAAACCACATTGTAGTGACCTGGTTTAATCAACCCTCCCCAGATGTAGACGATATCTCCTACCGGCACAGCTGTGTGGCCGTAGCACTTGGAGGGAACCTCAAGGGGATGTTCTCCTCTTCCAGGTGTCACTGGGGTCAACTCCATCCAGCGTAAAAGCACTGTGTTGAAGACATGCACGTTCATCTGATCCGTGGCGTAAGTATGTCACGGTGTAAGAAATACCCCACCGTTTAAACCGGGGACATTAACACTAGTAACACTGGTAATATCAAATTCAACCACTAGGTGTTCTAATAGACCTGCCTGCAGCCTGGCAATGATCCAGAAACTGAAACTAAGCATGCACTAGTTCTAATTACCAAAGTAACGTTACGAGGCTTTAGGCAGGCACTGTTAAAATTGTTGTATATTTTGAAAATATACAACTAAAAGATAAACAAGCCAGCAGAACTCCATAATGTCCTTTTCACAATTTTATGTTCCTCACCGAGACCAACAATGAACGTGTTTCAGCTCAAATAGCCTTCATCAGCGTTGATCAAGACGACAGGAAATCATTACAAGATGAATTGAGAGGTCATCGTTGCTACAGGTTATTGTGAGTAAATAAAGCACTAAAACGTGTGGAAGTAAGCTCACTGTACCGTAAGTCCAATGCAGCATTTAACTCAACGTAGGAAGACCCTTCTCTACACATCAAACATAAGTCAAAGTGAAACCTGTTATCTGACTAAAGTATTGATAACCTGCTTATAAGAACATGCTGCCACACGGAAATGAACTAAAGTGGTTTCATAGGGTACATGAGAAAAAAAAGTAGTATTAAAAATATTAATATATAAAACTATCTATAAACTTTACTATCGGTGTCCAAGTAACGTACTTGGTGGTGTGCCACCGATAACAGCGGACACCGTGACAACCTACAGTGTCGTTCCTCCTACCTCCCCCTCCAAAGCAGTAGACTTTGGGCTATATATTGCGCCACCCCTTAACCCTAAACGTATTTGCCATTTCTTACTATTTCAAAAAACATTTTAAAATAGTTCAAATAGCTGATCTACAAGCTCACAATGTATAGATGTAGATCAGCTAGTTGATCAACTATTTTAAAATGATTTTCAAAATAGTAATGACTAAAATCTAAAAATTACACACATGCTTTCCCGATTTTAATGGTTAAAAAACCCTTTAAACCGTTAAAAAAAACCTTGATGAAAAGAGAAAAATAATTGTGAGAATGCATGCTCTGCATTCTGCTCACACACAATCCCAAGCACAATGCTGTGTCCATGCACAATAACCTGACAGAGACTCGCTTTCTCTGACTGAAAGCTAACACAAAAGGCGCCGATAGCCCTACAATACGGATATGAATGCCGGAAGGAATATCAACAAGCTATCAGATGAATACCTTTGTCTGCGGGACATTTCCATTTAATGGTGTTAAACAGGGCTTTGAACGGGAGAGCTATAGAGAAATCATCATTATCGTGTAAAAGTGTAAGTGCAAGGTAAAAGCGGCGACGAAGACAAAGGAATGCATTGAAATGGAATTGTTCCAGAGGAAGAGAATGCGATCATGCATGGGGGCGCTACGGCAAGTCAAGTCCAGGATGGTGGATTTGTCAAAACAAAATGTTTCTGCTACACAGAGGAAAATAATTATAGGAATGCCATAGTAAATGCAAGGATGCGGCGACATTCCACACACGTGAAAGAACACAATACAGTACAACTCACACGTATAAAGGACTTGGGCTTGGAAGGTTTCTCTCTGTTTACACAATCAGATTGTCTTTACAGTCACGTGAAATCTGTCCTACTGTAAATACAATTAATATGATTATATTATCAATAGATTATATAGTTGCTGCTGAGCAGAAATTGAAATTTCTAAAACTTAATATTCCGTAAAAGTTTGACATTTTCCTAAAATGTTCAAAAATAGCAGATGTACAATCTCGAGACTGAATAGCCAACGTATGCAAAACAAGTGGTTAAAATGGATGCTGTAATGTAAAGAAACAAAACAATGACAAGTAAGGAGTGTGTGTGTGTGTGTGTGTGTGTGTGTGCGTGTGTGCGTGTGTGTGTGCGTGCGTGCGAGCGTGCGTGCCTTGCGTGCATGTAGCAGGGGGAGGAGGGTATAGAATCAGTGGGTCAGTCAGACACAGTGACGTGCGTGACAGATCCTCTCAGCCATGCTGGAGACAGAGAAGCGGCTGGGCGGTGTCTCTGGGGACGCATGTCTTCTAGCGTGTCTCCTAATGTGGTAGCCCAGGTCCCCGGGACACTCCGGTAACCAGATCACTACACGCCCGGCGCTAAAAAGCTAACAGTCTGGGCCTCGCAAGGCATCTGTGGTCAGGGCTCTCTCTCTCTCTCTCACACTCTCTCTCTCACACTCACTCTCTCTCTCTCTCTCTCTCTCTCTCTCTCTCTCTTTGTCTCTCGCTCGCTCCTTTCTCTCGCTTTCTTATCTCAGTATTCCTCCAATTGGCCAGATTATTTGGGGGGTGGGGGGTGGTAGGTCGGGATGCCAACCGTCCCTTGCAATACGGAATTGTCTAAAACTATAAAGACGTGTGTCCCTTATTGAACTGATAAGGGGACAATCAATTGACACACGTCTTACAAGTTGATAAGCTTTATTATTGATATCAAACCGGAACACTGATTTATTTTTATTTATTTTTGGCTTGGCCTTTTCTTCTTTAGTGATCCTAGACCGGATTGCGCACCCACGCTGCCGTTCACCTCCCTTTATACAGGCTGACTAAAAAGCTGAATAACTCGAAATCTACGGAGCTCTCCATGGTTTGGATAAAACGTGCGATGTTCGGAGGTCTTTCCTGATTATCCGGTGATCTAGATGGGAACATTGGCGCTTTCTAGAGCAAGGATGGCTTCATTTTAGCTTACTAGCATTGATGCTATTTATTTAGCATCTAAGATGGCCACCCAAACAGGATGTGCATCCAGCGTGTGTCACACTACAAACGGCTCGGCAGTCTGCGGTTGGCTCTGCATCCACCAGGTGGCAGTAGATGGGTTAAGTGCCTTGTTCAATATTTGTAAAACCCACACACAGACGTAAAGGGTGTTCAATAGCACATTTAGCCTATTAAAGAAAGCAAAAAAGTTGAAAAACTGAGATAGTTGACTTCTGCCCGACAGCGATGATATATACAATACACTCTGTGAGTCACTTAAACCCTCTGCACTTAGTAAACTGGACCTTAGTTATTTCTCTCTGTACTTAGATCACTTATTTTTGCCTACAGACACCACATGCTGGCTAATGTTCCCCCCAGAATATGGATGCTGGGTTTCAAGTGGCTCAGGGAGTGGCCGGTAGATCGGCCAGATGGCAACCGCAAGGTTCCCAGTTCGATCCCAGGCTCCCCCAGAGTTAGTGTCGAAGTGTCCTTGAGCAAGACTCTGAACACCTAATTGCTCCCGATGTGCAGGTTGGTGCCTTGAATGTTTTTTTGTGAATGTGTGTGTGAATGGGTGAATGTAATGCACAATCTATGTAAAGCGCTTTGGATAAAAGCGCTATATAAATGCACCATTTAACATTTACCAAGTGTTTAATATAATATATACAAGCCCTGTTCACACAGTGAGATTGTATTTATTCTGGTGAGGTGAGGACAGTCAATCAGTGATCAAAACCCATGGTTTGGTGTTTTTAGGTACAGAACAGAAACAGAACTAAGAAAGTCACAGCAAACGCAACAAGGACTGCAAGCAAACGCGACAAGGACTGACTAGGGAACAAGACTAATTTACACAAGAGAGGTTATTACAAATCAGATACATGTGAAACAAACATAGAACCAAGAATACTAGACCAGGGAACACAATACGAGGAGATCCAAGCACTCAAAAAAATGTGGAGGAGATGAAGTAAAACAAGTTTTACTCTATACAAATGCTAACATGTTTCGACCGGTTATGGTCTTCATCAGGGCGAGTACCGAGGTATTTGAGGTTAGACATAAAGTGCATGATATAGTATATTCTGTATATGCAGGGGTTGACACTAATGGTTGCCCGACTGCCCGTGGCTAGTAAATAACACGTCCAGGCATGTGAGACTTTCAGGTTGCCCGACATGCAAGTGCGTTTGAATGGGGAAGCTACTCTCTTCATTAAATATTATTGGTGGTTCATGAAAGAAGAACTTTCAAAGTGACTGTCGCCACTCGGCAGTTATCGATTGGATTTAATATTTATTTTACTTTGGGCAAGTAGAATTTTACCTGTGTTTAGTAGTAGTTCACCAAACGCATTCCTATGCCAATAATCTCCGGCAGGAGACTCAAAGACTCCTACTGAGTCTCCTATTGACCCACTCGGTCATGAAAGTATTCACTCAGGAATGTGACAAAAACAGCAAAAAATCTCAGTGATTTCAAAGCTTCATGGGGTTTGTAATTATAGAAAAAAAAATGTGGGTTAACTACTCCTTTGAGGAGTATCAGCGAGTGTCAAGTTCAACCAAAAGTTCACAAAAGGTCACTTTCACTGGTACAATCCACAATTAACAAGGAAGAACAAAAGTCTGAGGCCAGCCTGGTGACAGGCGGTGCTCATGCCTTGTTCAACAAGTGCGATGGTAGCCGAGTGGAAGCTGCTCATTAACCTGGTGGTTGTGTAATAACTGCATATATGTTAACTTATGCCCTGGCCTAGGGGAACCGAGACGCAGCATATGGTGTGGAAGATCAACCTTCCCTGCTCCCAAGAACCGGCGTCCAAACTGTTTACGTTTCGATTTTTTCTTTTCTCTTCAGGGCAGGGGGTTACAAAATCTCCAGGGTCAGAGGACGGATCACAACAAAACCAAAACTAGAATCAAAAGATACGTTTTTTTAACATCTGTTTATTTTTGGTTTACAGTGCATTTCATTTTCAAGATTGTATATTCAGTAAATAACAGATTGAAAACTAGAAAAAGTGCCCTTCTGGGCACAGGTCTCCACCAGGAGGATAGGAGATGTTTGGTAATATAAAGTTTATAAAGTAATATAAACATGTTTTTTTGTTTGTTAGTTTTTTTGCAACAACTTTCTTCATTTTGTTGAGGAAATGCAGAGTGCCTGGAAGCACTATAATAGACCAATGTGAAAAGGGTGCCATTTCTTCATACGCCTTTAATGGCAATTAAAGGCGAGTGAGCTGTGGCGTTCCACAAGGAAGCATACTAGGGCCTCTACTGTTCCTAATATATGTAAACGACATGACTTCAGCCTGTGACTGCAACTTGTTCCTGTTCGCAGATGACTCAGCACTGCTGGTCTCGGACAGGGACAAACTGCAGGTTGAAAATGCCCTCAGCTCTGAACTCGGTAGAATCTGCACCTGGCTCGCTGATAACAAACTATCTTTACACCTGGGAAAAACTGAATCCATTCTCTTTGGCTCTATTAGTAATCTCAGCAAGGCAAATGGCTTCTTGGTTAGAGTGGGTGACAGTGTTATCACACGTAAAGATGAAATTACCTACCTAGGTTCCATCCTGGAGGCTAATCTTTCCGGTGATAAAATGGCCACCAACGTAATCAAAAAAGTCAACCATAGAACAAGATTCCTCTACAGGATCTCCTCACTGGTCAACAAAAACACCTTGAAGACCTTAACAGGAGCCCTTGTACAGGGTTTCTTTGACTATGCATGCACCTCCTGGTACCACAGCACCTCAAAGGCCCTTAAAACCAGGCTCCAGACTTCCCAAAACAAACTGGTCAGGCTCCTACTTGATCTAGCCCCCCGAACCCACCTCACCCCTGCCCACTTCGACAGGCTGGAATGGCTTAGGGTCGACGACAGAGTACAGCATCTTGCAATGGGTCTGGTCCACAAGATTCGATACACCACCAAGATACCCATGTACCTGTCTAGATACTTCCTTAATGTTAACGAAGTCCACACCCACAACACCAGAGGGAGTGCAACGAACCATGTACAACCCAGATTCGGCACAAACAAGGGACTAAATTCTTTTCGCTCCTATGCCACCAAAATGTGGAACGCCCTACCAACTGTCATTAAGACATGCGAATCCCTTGACTCCTTCAAAACCGCTCTCAAAGGGCACCTACGGATGGCTGCAATTCGAAACTGGCCCCCGTAAAATCTGAATCCCCCCCCCCCCCGCCCCCCCCTTTTTTCCCCTCACTGTATATATTTCTTTTCCCTTTTTACCTCCTTTTTGATGAATTCTTTTTTGATGAATTCCTGTTCTGTCTATAGAAGTGTCTATTTGTACGTCTCTAAATGTTTGATGATTTGAACATGGTGGACCCTGTTGGAAACAAGTGTAATGCTTAATTGGGTCGTCCACTCACAGTTAACAGCCTTTGTATTGAGTTTGTGCTTGAAATGTACTGTAATTCTGCAAACTGTTAATAAATTCTTCAATCAATCAATCAATCAAAAAGGATGATTTGAGGCATTTTGTTCCAAAAATGTGTTTTGCAAAAATCAACCTGTTGGTGGCGCTATAACAGGCCAATGTGAAAAGGGTTCCTCAGCCTAGTAAGAAAATGTGTGAAAGATTTCACGTAAATTGCATGCTGCGTTCATGATTTGAGGCTTTTGTTCAAAACGGGGCAATCTTGCAAACTGTGAAAGCCAATTATAGCCAATTAGGATGGAATATGAAATATCGGACAGATCCGACTTGAGCACATGACCATAGAGATACTGTGTAACGATTTGTGAGATTTTTTGACAGAATCTGGAGGAGTAATATCAAAAAATTTGTTTTACAAAAGTCGGCCTCCTGGTGGCGCTATAAAAGGCAGATGCGGAAAATGCAGGTCAAAGGTTTGTCCTTGGCCTCTAGGGAGTGTGCATGCAACATTTCACGCAGATCGGTGCAGTTTTAGGTAAAAAATGTGAAAAGCTGCCTCATGGTGGCGCTATAACAGGCCGTTCTGGAAAATGTGGGGCAGAGGTTCATCGTTGGCATCCAGGGAGTGTGTGTGCAAAGTTTGGCATCGACCGGGTTAACGGTGCCGGAGATTAGCTGGTAACGGACGGACAGAAGGAAGGACGGACGGACACACACACACACACGGACGGAGTGCAAAACATACTCTCTCCCCATGCCTTCGGCCTGGTGGAGACAAAAAGACAAAAACTAAAACGCACTCCTAGGACAACACTAACAACATCACTATCATTTATAAAGAACATTTCTGATATGGACAACCAAGCCACAAAATAAGTTCTTACCTACGCACGAAAGAATACAAAATACAGCTGTTAACCTCAAAAACCCCAAATGAACCAAATCAGACCCCCCCCCCCCCCCCCCCCCCCCCCCCATACAGATGACAGAAGAAAACGACGGACGGGTTGGGAGTCAGGAAGGAACCACAATGGGGATTGCATTTTAAATGAATTGTCCTTTAAACACAAACTAGTTTCTGTTTCTCATGAGCTATGAACCATATTATATTACATTTTTGGGTTCTTTTTACATTCACTTATTCTTTAGACAGAGTTGATTGTAAACATAAACAAAAAAGGCTCATCTTAAGCCCCAAACATACATTTTCCACAAACATGCATATTGGAACACCGTTTTGATTCCTCATCATTGACGATACAGTACATAGCCTATTTTAATTCTGCTGCTGAATTTGTTCATGTGTTTTTCGAGAGTCTCACGGTAAATACTGGATCTAATCTTTGAACGCGTGTCACAATGCTACTAATTGAAGCAACCTAATAGGCTCATATCTAACCGCAGATGGAGTTAGTGTCATCTTACCACCTCGTATTTCCTCCAGTCACTCGGCATTCCATCAGCAGGCACTGGACAGAGCTTTTAAAGAAAAGAAGAACAAAATCACTCACGTTGTCTGTCAAAATACATAAATGGATTCATGTGGATCTCTGGATCCACATGGGAACCGTGTGGCTCCAATGTGGCTGCAATGTGGTCAGTCTGTGACATCAATCATGTATGACATCAGTCATCTGTACCGCATCTTTGACGTATGAATTTCACAATCTAAGCTCCTTTGACCTCTAGGGTATATTGTAAAATTATAGTCAAATATTTCACAAAGTTTAAAACTATGAGACGGAAATGTGGAGGTACCTTTGTGGCCTACTGGCAGCCTACACTCAACCGCTGATTAGTGAGCTGTGGTTTGTGAGATTAGCTGTGGACACACATGCATGCACGCACGCATGTGGCGGCGGCTGTGGCTCAGGAGGTAGAGCAGGTCGTCCAATGATCCATGGGTCGGCGGTTCGAATCCCGGCTCCTCCTGTCTACATGTCGAAGTGTCCTTGGGCAAGACACTGAACCCCAAATTGCTCCCGATGTGCTGGTTGGTACCTTGCATGGCTTCCGCTGCAATCGGTGTATGAATGTGTGTGTGAATGGGTGAATGTAATGCACAATCTATGTAAAGCGCCTTGGATAAAGGCGCTATATAAATGCACCATTTACCATTTTATTTACCATTTACCACGCACGCACGCACGCGCACACACACACACACACACACACACACACACACACACACACACACACACACACACACACGTGCACCAGACCACTCGAGGAGCCATGCTGTAAAACAAATAAATAAAAAAGTGTTTGTTAGGCTAGGTGGGGTCAAACAACACACGCGTGGTCAATGTCAACTGTCCCCTGAATAAATATACTTGATAGATGATAAGATTAATGAATATTACATTATATCTTGTAAAAATGAGCAGGTTGCAGAGCAATTTTTTGGTTCCACTCAAAAAAGCATGCACATAATCTTTTTTCCATAGAGATTTCCAAAAAATATTTATATCAATTATTTTAAGACTAGAATCAAGCCATCCATGCAGGCTCCTGCAGGTGACTCATGACTGACGGTAAGACATTTGTTTAAAAAAAACAGAAACATTATAATAATAATAAAATAATATATATATATAAATGATTCACCAGGATACTGTGTTAAAATAATTGATATTTTTGGAAACCTCTATGGAAAAATGTATGGACTAACATGGACGGTACTGCTGGATACTGATGTGCTTGGCTGTACACACTTTGGACTTTTACTTTATGGAGGAAGGCTTGTGTTGTCTTTATCATGTTACTCTCCTGCTTTTGCTCCTATAGTTGCTCCTATATAGTTGCTCCTTTAACATGATAATACAAACACAAATTGTCTCCTTGTTGACTCACATTGCAAATCCATATAGGTCAGGTCACCTACTGTAGCTATATGTCAATAAGACACAACAAAAGTAATGCAAAATGTAATTGGTGTTAAACGTTTGCTGTCAATGCTCTTAAACAATCCATAATGCTATATGCACATGAACCCTAGGGTCCATTTTCTATGCTTGTAATAACAGGTGAACATTTGGCAAAAATGTCTATGTAACTTTGATGGAATTATCCGATCTACAAGCTCACAGCTCATCTCGTTGGGATGCATTGTGAGCATGTAGATCTCACCTAATATGGCATGTCCAGAAAAGGGACACAAGGCTTTTTCAATCAAGATGAGACAAGGTAATACATGACAAGACAAAACAAAACCTCAAATATCAAAACTTATATGGTGGATATGCCTCAACAGTAGATTTCCATTTGACCTTGTGGCGGTAAATAACAATACAAATCCATGTACATGTGTTTGTCTCATGATGTCAAATTTTGGAAACCATTAAAGAGCCAAATATGGGATAAAAAGTGAATAGGATCAGTCCCTGAGTGGGAAACACTGGCTTCACTGCTCAATACCAAGAATCCCTTTTTTACTATTATTAAAACATGACTATACGCGTATAGAGTATACACTGGTGTGGTCTCATGTTAAAATAGCATCACATTCATTTGTGCCGCGGAACTGTGTGGATTCTTTTAAAAGTTCCACCTCATCGCCACCAAAATGTATTGGGAAAATATGTTTATTGGCTACTAACATATTTATACAGTGAGATATGTGATACGTATTGGATGAAGAGCTATATTTACTGCGTCCATTCTCTCTATAATGCATTCCCATGGCGTATTAAAGCGTATTCCCCCAAGCAGGAGAGAGATCATACTAATGGCACCGGCCAGATCAGGGTTACACGCCAACCCCACCTGCACTTTAGGGCAGAAATCATCCATCACTTCCCTTTTAAAATGGACAGAAAATGTATCGTTCCGTACACTCTGCCCCATAGCCCCAACAAATGAAGAAGACACTCTCAGTGTAAGTCCCCGAGCCCAGACTCACAACATCGTATCGATACTCCCCCCACCCCCGTCGCCCTCTCTGTGAGTATAAGGTATCCACCAGCCCCAAGGTTGGCGCCAGCCACTGTCTTTTCTGCACCACAAACCAGAATTAATTGCAAATCAATCGAACAAAGTACAACTGATCAGTAAACCAATTAGTAATTTTAGCTCTTTGCCCGGGTTTTAGCTTTCCTTGAAGCTTCCACTGTATTTGCAATTCTCTCATTCATATTTATAGATTGTGCTGTTCTGTACTCTCTAACCCCCCCCCCCCACACACACACTCTCCTTTGGACCTTGTGCGCAGAGTTTAATTTTTTTGTTTTAACACGTGAAAGTCAACCCTATCACTAACTGCAGTCGTCATACACATAATGTGAATTTTGGGTCCTAAACACAGTCTCAAACTTTTTCGGGCCAAGAACCCCCACATTTTGATATATATTGAACCCCCATCTGAAAATGTGTGCCAGGGACCGCCCCCAGAAGAGGAGATTTATATGATTAAAAAAAGCTAAATTATTCAAAACGTTCCATTATTTTCACATTTTAATGGCCAAACATTGCAGATGTACAAGGTTATAGATCTTCAATTTATTTGAATAACCAACATATACAGTACATGGATAACATGATTAAAATGGTTATGATTGATGCTATGTAAACTATGCAGTACTTTAGCTGGGAACCCCCTGGAACGGACCCCTGGAGGTTCCCCACTTTGAGAACCCGACTTTGGAACCAATGTCCTAACGCACCGTTTACGCATGTTACTTTTCAGAAAACGGAAAATGAATAGCTAGCTGTGTTCCAATAGATCCAATTTAGTTATTATTTTAGTCCCAAGCTCTTTTTAATACTCTTCAAAACCCACAATCAGACTTAAAGCTGCACTATGTAATATCCTACCCTGGATTTGAAACTGGTTTCCTGCACAAGTGCTGACATGTTTACATTTCAGGTACTATAGAGCCTGTCTGCATGCCAGTGTCAGATCCTGTGTCTAGGGGAGACATTGACTTTGACACAATCTAAACATCTCAATAGAAGAGCATACTGTACAGATTTAACGTTAACGTTAAATCTGTTAAGAGTTAACATTACTCTAATAGATCCCCAGGTGTGGTTACAATATTCAAATATGTCTTCCCTGTGTATTTTTGGTTTCTTCCTGAAAGCTGTTTGAAAGCGTTTGAGTCAAAAGGCCCAATCGAAAATCAATTTACATGTAAAAACATACAACATGGACGTATAGCGATACAAGGTTTCTGTCCGACAGAGATGATACAGTCCCCCAGGAACCTGAAGCAGCCCTCTGTCAGCGTGTCAGTATGAAAGAGCCGTCCCCATCACTTCAACATGATAGAACATGATAGTTTGTGTTGCCATTTGTTTAGTGTTTATTAATCCGTCTGAAAAAAAGACGTGGGCTGTTTTGAATTACAGATGATGGTGATAATTGATGGGAGAATTATACGGTGCCTGCCTGGTGAAGCTTGTCAGGCAGATAAGTGTATCCCATGTCAGGTGTTTGTGCCGACACGACACCCAGTCAGAACTCTCAAAGTGTTTACGCTTGAGTGTTTACATATTGTTTGAAATTGTGTTGCAGATCAGATTTAGATCTTTTCTATGTTGGAACCCTCAACAGTTTAGTAAACTTGACATTTGATTCTGTACTTTGGTTTGGTTTGTTTCCGCACCGATCTCTTTGACGAAAATAGGCGATCATTTTGGTGTTCCCCACGGAATAGAGCACCGAAGTCCTGACGTCACTGCCCTCTACTACCAGTAGAGGGCAGTGAGCGCCATGGTTCATGTATGTTTTTATAAGCGTTGTACTCTCCATAGGGGGATTTTAGATCGCCTCATATAAGAACTGTGTTTGAAAAATAAACCGATCACCCCGGCCTTTTCACTCATATGGATATGAAGCATCGACTGAAGGTGGAAATGTACAAATATACCCAAAGAGTAACAAAATAAGCGTTAGAAACGAGCCAAACAACCCAGAGACTACATTTCCGGGTAGGCTGCTTCTGCCCGCAGCCAGTCGCACAACAGAAACTGAACGTTAATTACGTTTATTTTAATTTTATTGATATATAATGTATCGTGGTTAGTACGAGTCGAGTCACCACCAGCTGAGCTTACGTCAACGAGGAATCTCAGGAACGCAATATGTTGACAGCTGGGCGTGACGTATATGCTCAGCGACATTGCATTCATATTTAGTTTCAAGGCTTTTGCGGTCACATTAATTCCATTTTCTCTAGAAACTGGCTGTATCAAATATGAATGGACATCATTAACGACGCACAGCCACTCCCCTGACAGAAACGCCGAGGTGGTCGGTTTATTTTTCAAACACAGTTCTTATATGAAGCGACCTAAAATCGCCGTTTGGGGATCTCAATGCAAATAAACAAATACATGAACCTGGAGATTGACGCCCTCTACTGAAAGTGACGTCAGACTTCGGAGCTCTATAGGATGCTAGGCTCAAGTGTTCAATCTAAATTTAAAAAAAAAGTCTTGTCACAAACATTTGATTGCCCCCTTGTAGTAACTCTGAGGACCCCCTAGGTGCCCCGGACCCCTTGCTGAAGACCCATGGCATAGTCGTAGATCATAATCATCCCTATAGAGAGTCAATGCACATTCTGTGCATTTACTCAGCAGAAGGGTGTAATATCAGCATGCAAAGAGGATAGAAGGAGACTACATTATCGTTTCAGAAACCTCATGTCTCTGTATTTCAACTATTTATGCTTTTTTTTGTTAATTAATCCCCTACTTCATCATACAAGAGTAAAGCACAAAAGTAGCTGTCCAAAAAGTAGCTGATCTAAAAGTACAAGCTCACACCGCAGTATTGTGCCACATCGCAATCTTGTAGATCGTCTACTTTTGCAATATTCCGCGTTGTTGTGAGCTCGTAGGTCACACAATGAAAAGTATAAAAATGAACTAAATCAAATGCGTCCGGAACGGTTTTGGACATACAAGGTTTCCAATCTGGACAGCGATGATAAAGCTATGAGACATTCCATGCCGGTAATTTCTCCCCCTGACAGCTGGTGGGTAATTTTCATGTCTGTACCATTCATAGGTGGGACCCCCGGCTACGATTAGGGATGCAACGCCGTGGGTCTCAGAAGGAGGATTGTAATTGGAGTCTTTGTGGATTGATGTGATCATCACTGTTCATCCACTGTGTCACCGATGGCCAGCAGCCACACATACATTCTTGTCCCTACCTTATAATTTAGCACATGTAAATGGCTCTTTTGTTGTGCTTTTTGCCCCCTTTTTCTCCCCAATTTAGTAGTTATAAATGCCAATTCTTATTCTTCCCCACACACATTTCTGTGTTGTCACTGCTGTTGTGTCCTACTGACTCACCTGCCAGTGAGGAGCCCCCACCGGGAGGACGGGGTGCATACGTTAGACATACAGTTCTAACAGTCCGACTGACATTAGTTCGACAACACCGTCGCTCCCGACATGCGCTGCCGGTTACAACTAACCCGTGCTGCGGGTTAAAACTAACCCGTAGCGGCTTACAACTAACCCATGGCACAGGTTACAAGTAACCCGTGGCAGGTAAAAAATAACCTGTGGCTTCCTGTGAGGTTGGGTTTTGGGTAGGGTGTCGGACTCATGACTGTAGAACTGTTAGTACATCGGACCAAACACATGCACCCCATGTACTGTACTGTCACTACTGTACTGGCACACCCGAAATCATCATATATACACCTAATATGAGCGTGTTTGTATGTGTGTTAGGTGCGCACAGGTGGTGAAAAACAACCATGCTGTTTTCGTGTTCAGACCCAACTAGCCACCCACCCAGCCACCCACCCACAAAAAAACATATTGCAACTACTTTCAATGTCATTGCAAAGGGTTATGTCACTCCAGTTGAGTCTTTTCAAGGCTGCCGCAAAGTTTTGTTGTTGTTGTTTTTTGTATTATATTAACAGTTTGACTAAACCCGACTTTTTTCCCATTGTCTTTCCCTGCAGAACGTGCTGAACCCGTCTTTTGTTTTATATGTTTAATTTTTCCGTTTTTTGATAACTTAAGACTTACGTGGATTCCCTCGGACAGAGTGACGAAGATTACGCGTTCGGATGACGTAACCGGAAATCGAAACCTAAAACTGGCTTGCTAGGGCTTCTGGGAAACTGAGGTGCAATGTTAGTCTATGGGGCGCATTGGCTCCGCCCCGTGCTTCCCTGTTCCTCGCATGTTGGAGCGGTGGATGATTTTCGAACACTATATCAAACCATCGCACCATTTTAAGGTGGATTTTCATGGAACGGAACGACAATAAATGGACGGGTGCTTCTTCAAAGGTTACGTTAATATTTATGCCATCCAGATCGAGATATGAGCAAACAGCTCCGATCGGCCAGTCAATCTAAGCTAACAAGGGATGTGACCCAAAATTCATGGCAATAGTAATGCAATATAGTTTGTATTGGTCCTAATACCCTCCTACATCATATTAAAAGTTTTCCTTCATGGATTTAGTGGAACATATTTTTTTTCAGGTCAAAAGTTGGGCTACCAATAACAACCTATATAAGGTTAACAGTAAACAGTAGGGTTGGGCTTTTGCAAGCAGTCATTTAGTATGCATATTATTTATTATCGTGGTAACCCGTCACTTCTCGAAGGCTCACAGATAATAACACAGCACAGCGATATTGACGGCAATCGACGGGACCCTTTCGGCAGGAGACTCTTTCAGACGCTTTCAGACTTGTTCCGCCACCGACCGTCGGTGCTATCTGGAGCTGCCTCAAGGCTCAAAAGCTCAAAACTTACATAAACAAAAGGAAAGACTTGTCCTTGTTGGTCGGATATTTTCACTTCCTGTTTGGTGATGAGACATTGGAGTTTGATGCGTTGCAGTGGTTACGACATTTTCCGAAAACTCTCTCTTTTGATAACATTTCATCGTTAAGGTATTATACGCTGAGGGAGTTTGCTAGGAGAAGTTTGTTAAAGTATGACCCATGAAAATGGCATAATATGCACTGAAACACCACAATAAATTCAAAATGGTCATGGCTCTAAGAGACTTACAGGTGCGTACCAATTGTCATACACGAGGAAATTATTTTGATGTGTTGCACAACTTTTTGAGTATAGGCCTTCAAAAACATTTTTGCAAACAAATAAACACTTTCAATTGAGCTTCGCACTGGTGCAGTACTCGGGCCCAAATAAACGGTTTGCATTTCAATAGGGCCCTAACAAGTGAAATTGGAAGTGAGGACACAAATAAATGAGCAGACCAAATAAAACATTATTATAATAATAATAATAATAATACAAAATAAATAAATAACTTTAATCAAATCTACGTTTTTATTTTTTATTTTATTCCTTTAAATTATATTTTGCATCAAGACCAAAATTCTGGCATTGTTTGAGCTCTAACGATATCCATGTGTTTAGGCTATTGTTCATATCATTGAAATATCAGTTCCCATGCAAGGAAAGATTAACAACAAGATATCAAAAACCCCAAAAATGAATGATTAACCAATACAGACGCTTTTTTCCTGCAATCTCATACCCTGTAACTTATTAAAGATACTTACATATATTTTGGTACTTATCGGACACCTTATCTTGAGCTGTGGGAATAATCTGATACGGTAGCCTATAATTTCTCATGCTTTCGTGTCTCACGGTGGTTGTAGCATTTGTTTGGGCAGCGGCACTGAGACGTGTGTAGGACTTCAAAAGGTGTCAAAGGGCCTCTTTGTGCGGCATGATAACATTCATGGCTGCCTGTCGGTATGAGATTGAATTTTGTTGTTATTATTCATGTCATGTCTATGAATTGATTGCCTAGGGCCTAAATGGAAACAAGACCGCAAGGACTTTTTTGGTGCTATCCTTTTTTAACTGAGTGTTTGACTGTATTCTGTTATTCTGCTGTTTTTACATTTATGTTCAATAAACTATTCAATAAATCAATCAATGATAGTGAACGCCAGTGGTGGACAGTACTGTTCAGTACAGTTTTATTTATTGAAATGACACTAAGGAATTAAACTAATTTTCAGTGTCGTCGAGTAATACAATATCATATAGAAAAACATCACAATACATCAGAAGATCAGGAAAAGAAAAACAAAACAAAAGGTATACATGTGAATTACATAGGTTTACAAATAAAAAGCTAAGACACATTTCAAAACGATCTAAAAACAGTTACATATTGTGGGGGTCTGTATGCTCACCAAGGTTTTAAAATGACTCAAGGGTACCAATGTGGTCAATTTTAATGTCGTATATGTTTTTGACTATCTGTATTTTTGTATACTTGTATATTACACTCCACTAGGCCTACATTTCTAGGAAGGGGGGAAAAAGTACATCATGAATTAAACCACTTTTAGGACACTTTTTTTTTGCCAGGTACTTGAAAAGCGCCTGGACTACATTCACACGCACCAATACTGACGCCCGTAAAGACGACCGCAATGGACAACACTTTTTCGTGATTGACTGCCTCTAGGCTGCATCAGCCGGAGAATCAGAGTGGCAGGGGCGGTATTGCAGTCGATGTACCCCCCTGTTGTGACGAAAAGAGAGTTGAGCCAGAAGGCAAAGCTCTCTGTCTACCGAGCAATCTTCGTTCCTACTCTCACCTATGGTCATGAAGTGTGGGTCATGACCGAAAGAATAAGGTCGCAAATACAAGTGGCCGAAATGAGTTTTCTTCGATGGGTGGCTGGCATCTCCCTTAGAGATAGGGTGAGAAGTTCAGTCACACAAGAGAGACTCGGAGTAGAACCGCTGCTCCTTCGCCTGGAAAGGAGCCAGCTTAGGTGGTTCAGGCATCTGGTTAGGATGCCTCTCGGGTGTCTCCCTAGGGAGGTCCTCGATCCACGTCCCACTGGGAGGAGAATCCGGGGCAGACCAAGGCGCAGTTGGAAGAAACACATCGACTCACTGGCCTTGGAACGTCTCGGAATCCCCCAGGAGGAAGTCACTAATGTTGCTCTGGAGAGGGAAGCCAATGGGAGACTTACCCATAAAACCCATAGTCTGGACGCCATAAAATGAACCCATACTTTGAACACGAGTGGCAACAGGATCTAATGTTATGAGCTAACTGGAGCTAGAGGAAAGCCATAACAAAACACAGTGAGTGAACCAACAAAAGAACGTCGGAAACGAACGCATGCAATGCGTTGTGAGCAGATTGGCTATTTTATTTCATTACCTCGGATTACGTTGTTCCTTTTTTTTGACAATCTTTGTAACAAGCTTTTGTTGGGTGCAAATTGTGAAATTGTAGTGAAATGTACTTTGACATTTGTTGTTTTGAAATATTTTAAAAGGTATGTCATTGTTACGACCTCCAATTAGTCCGACCGATTGCTAACACCATCCCAAACCCTAACCATAACCTCTGTCTAAAATGGCCACGTACTTAGCTAACCCTAACCTCAGTCTTAACCGACCACGTAGGTAGCTAACCCTAACCTCAGTCTTAACCGGTCACGTGTGTAGCTAACCCTAACCTCAGTCTTAACCAGCCATGCCTCAGTCTTAACCGGCCACGTAGGTCGCTAAACCTAACCTCAGTCTTAACCGGCCACATAGGTCGCTAAACCTAACCTCAGTCTTAACCGGCCACATAGGTCATGTCAGACTTATGGGCACTGTCCCCTTTTAAAAGGCATGCACTTTTGAATACTTACGCATTTTTAAAGCAAATAATTACCCAGTACATTAAGTACAAATTTGACAGAGCCACTTGTAGCTGAGTGATATCTTTTTTTAACTTGACTCAAGTACTGTCGATAGCGAACGACGCTTGAAGCATGTTGTTTGCACAGTTAGTTATGACTGATGAATGTTGTCTTATCTGAACGTGAGACACTGCACTGTACAAATGCACCACAGCCCTTGTTTTGAAGGGCTCCCCAGCCTGCCGTCCATGTGACACATTACTGTAATAAACTCCCAGAAATGGTTTCAGATGACGTTTGATCATCCAAACATTTGATAAGCCCTCATCCTGATAGAGGGGCTCATTGATTATTTAAGTTGGCAAAGGGGAGAGAGAGAGAGAGAGAGAGAGAGAGAGAGAGAGAGAGAGAGAGAGAGAGAGAGAGAGAGAGAGAGAGAGAGAGAGAGAGAGAGAGAGAGAGAGAGAGAGAGAGAGAGAGAGAGAGAGAGAGAGAGAGAGAGAGAGAGAGAGAGAGAGACAGACCGGGTTGAGAGCTACATAATGCTATGATGTACCATCTTGTAGCTCCGCTCTAAGATCTTTTTCTTTTAATGTATTCAGTTTCTGCGCTGCAGGCCAGGCCCTGAAAGGGAAGAGAGAGAGAGAGAGTTGGACGAGAGGCTAGGCTGAATGGATGCCATTAATTTAATTGAAGCACAGGGGCCTCCAGTCCTGACAACAGATAAAACATCTTGGTGCCCACGGCAGAGCTCTTCAGGGCGGGTGCCTAGAGGGGTCTTCTTCATAGTAAACAACACACGATCCGTAAACAAAGGCTCCGGAGAGAGAGAGAGCACATCCACTCTCTATAGAAAGACTTCAAGGCCATGATGGAATATGTCAGAGATGGGGGCTTGAATGGATACTGAAGAGTACCCCCCCCCCACACACACACACACACATGCACACCACCTAGACCCACTCCCATCCCTGTTTCCCCCCTCCACTCCCCACCCCTGCCGTCCACTTAAGTATTCAAGCCTGTATTCTGACCATTGTGCATATCTCTCTCTCTCTCTCTCTCTCTCTCTCTCTCTCTCTCTCTCTCTCTCATAGCAATTCCCCCCCAGATTTTTTATGTTCTATCGTCGTCGCTATCAGGTCAGAAACCACATAACTCCATATTTCAACTGTTTTTTTTGTTTTGTTTTTAATTAATGCCCTATTTAGTCATCCAAGGGTGGCGCACAAAATAACTGAAAATCGCTATCTAAACATCATTTTCAATTCTAGACATTTGCCCTATCACACGATGTTGGACGTTATGTTACATGAACGCAACTAAAGTTGTGTACGCTCTGAAACATCACCATATCAGTGCTGTGTACAGATACTGACAGACATTGATAGAATGTTGTGCTGCCTTGTCAGAAAGAAATGTTCTCTTTATTGCCCCCAGCCCCCCCAGTTGAAAAGCACTTGCTGCTCTGTGATTGTAGACAAATGCTTTGGTGTGTTTATAGTGTATTTGTTTATTCTGCACCTCACATACTATGACAGGCCCTGTGTGTGTGTGTGTGTGTGTGTGTGTGTGTGTGTGTGTGTGTGTGTGTGTGTGTGTGTGTGTGTGTGTGTGTGTGTGTGTGTGTGTGTGTGTGTGTGTGCGTGTGCGTGTGCGTGCGAGAGAGAGAGAGAAATAGATACAGGGTGTGTCTTTGTGTGTATGTACACCAGAGAGGATATAATTTACAAGGTTTAATAAATAACATTGGTTTTATAATGTATTGGATACATACAAGTATAGTATAATAATACATAATTCATTTGCATGCATCCTGCTCTGTATTTCAATGTTGTGCAGAAAAGTGTGATGCATCGCTGTTGTGATTTAGCTGCATAAGCACATTGATAACCATGACATGATGATTGTCTACTGCTGTAGAGGGACTGACTGTACGTACGATATGATATGAGATGCAAGCGTGCTTCCTGCTCATTCTGTTCTTATCATGGTTTCCATAATCTACTAGGGACGTCATAGATCTACTGTCCTACTGTATACAGTTGGAGGCCATCGATATTGTCCTTTTCTTTTTGCTGAGGTTTGCGTGATCTGCGCAAAAGGACAGTTAACCCATTTTGGGCGGGAACCCCTTTTGGTGTTTTAAACATTGTTATAATTTAGCTATTGAAAAATAGCAGATCTACAAGCTCATAGCGCGCCACCGAGTGGCGCGCTACGAGCTTGTAGGTCTGCTATTTTTGAAAAATCGTGAAAATTTAGAAGGATTTTTTCAGGATTTAGAAGGATTTTTAAAAGTTTTGAGGTTAGGCCTAATTGGGTCAAATGATAAGGGACAATATCGGTGGCACCCAACTGTATATTACTCGGTCTGTGTAATAAACTTCAGAATGCATGGTAACATATCACTGTTGTGTTAGCATGCATTTTCCACGCCTGCGACTTGCAATGGATCCTCATCCACCACCCGAAGGGAATATATGAGACTTCTAGATGCCTTAGAGATGGTCGCCCTTTAAATCATTACAATCGCAACGCATCGTAGAATAAAATCGACTTGTTAGCTGTGGAATCGTAATCGAATTGAATCGAGAGGGCAGTGCCAATGCACACCTATTTCTTTTTTTCCCCCTTTTTTTTTTAAGTGAAAGAAAATGGGATTTTCTGGAGTTGTGACCCATAAAAATCTGTCTGTGCCACACAAATGGGTCCTGACCAAACGCATTAGGAGCACAGGTTCTTCTTCTTCTTTTCCTGCAAAAAGTAACGGTTTTGGACATACAAGGTTCCCAGCCTGCACAGTGAGGCGATGCTGGTATAGCCACTAGCTATTTTTGGTGTCAGTGGAGGTGAGGCTCCACCACGCCGGCTCCAGCACACATACTGTACAGTATATAGGCCATGCACTCTGCAGCTCGCGGGGTCACTGAGATACACACACACACACACACACACACACACACACACACACACACACACACACACACACACACACACACACACACACACACAGTATGGCACCCTCACAGTCCCCCGGCGAGGAGAATTATATTTATTGTAACAAAAAACCTGAACACCCCCCGCCCCCTCACTGCATATCAGGGTTGTACAAATACAAATCTTAAAGGTCTGCAAAGAAACATTTTCAATATGACAAGGCCAGTCACGAGCCCCATAAGCCATCTACAGATAACCGTCAAATGTGCATGGTCAAATTTGATTGATCCAGCGAGATCAACACAAACACGCTGCTAATTATGATCAAATCAAATCAAACTGTATTTGTATAGCACATTTCCAACAACCAAGGTCAAACCAAAGTGCTTTACAGAGCATAACATAGAGACAGGCAAAAAAAGAGAAAAAACAGATGGTAAACAAAAAGAAGAAAAACACGGAAATAAATGTCTACAGTATATATGCAGCACATCAATGAAAACGAGTGAGAAAAATTACTTGAAAACTTTAGTATGAGGACTTGTACAGTATAAGGAATGTAATGAATTTTCCGTCAGTTGATGCTTCATATATATATTTTTTTGATTGAATATTTTATTAGGCAACATATAAATGCAAACAGCACAATGTACAGTCAGGCATTTTTTTTTGTCCGAAAAAGGATTTCACCGAAGAAAGACCTTGCGGCCTTGTTTCCATTCGGGTCCCATCCACTCACACATGACATGAATAATAATTTAACACAGTAACAACAGTTGATATAACAGCATATCAATTTCCTCTAAACATGAGATATACAGTATGCATAGGTTGGGGCCGAAGTTAATCGGAAGGGGATTATTAGTATAAAGAGGCTGGGGCGATCACCTCCTCTCCCTTTGAATCAAACCCATATGAATCCATATGAAACCCATATGAATCAAACCCGCTTGCTCATTTGCAATTGCATATTTTTGTAACACAGTTCTTATTCGATGCAGTATGGGGGGGGAAACATGACCCAGGTAGGACGCTTACATTTTGTCAGACTTTGGTTCTCTATGGCAGGGGTTCTCAACCCGTGGGTCGCGACCCCTCTGGGGGTCGCCAAATTATTTGGCATGGCCAAAGCATTTCCAGGGGTCCCCAGCCAAAAACGTTGAGAACCCCTGCTCTATGGCATGCCCAAAAAGTGAGGCCAGGTTGAAAGTGGTTCTGTGGGGTTTCAAATATTGAACCAAATATTGAAAAGTATTAACAAGAGCTTGGGATTAATTAATAACTACGTACATTTGGATCCATTGGAACCCATGTTCCTTTTTCTCCAATAGTTTAAAAGTAATGGTTTTGGACATACAAGGTTTCCACCTGACAGCAACGAGATGTACATTATAATATTACACAAAACATCGGGGACGAACTGGTGCACTCTCGTGCACATTTACTCTGTGATAAATAACTCTCGATTGCAGAGTTCGCCCGTTCCATTTGAGAATACAGACAATGCACTTCCTGTATATGACATCCTATATGTCGAAGCAAGAAAGAAAATAAAAAAAGTCCAGATATGCAGGCAAAATGGATGTGAAAGCTCCCTCTGAATGGAGGGGTCAGGTGAATGGGGAGCGCACATACGTTTGGCCACTCAAAAGCAACTGGTATTCGGCTATGTCACATTCTTACTTGAATTGTCCCTCAGCATGCACTGGCTTTTCACTGAGGCTTGAATGGCAACGACACAAAACCCAGTGGAATCCATTAGAATCACTCTATATCTGCCCTGAAAACGCGGAGAGAGGATGGATAGCACAATGCCAGACAGCTGCCACTAGCTGTGGTCCTGTATGCACGCTGAACGACCAAGGTCACAGCCTTACTACGCCGCATTCTCACAAGCAACCCCCGATCACGCCCGTATACGTGTGAATATGGACCTCTTTAAAAATGCCGTACTTCATCGATGACTACTACTCTAAATAGACAACATTGGTATCAGCAATTATGCTGCTGATGTGTACCGGTTATTCAACTTTCCAAATTGTTCAAAAATAGCTGATCTAAAAGCACAATCGCGTTGTGATTGGCCACGTTGGCCATATTTGAACTGGGGACCCCGACAAGCACTTGGGATGTACTGTGTGAGTCATTGCATTTAGTTTGACTCGGTTCCACATTGTTATTTTCACAATGTTTATATATTGTGAAAATAGCAGATCTACAGATCATAACACAAGGTCTCATGAGCTTGTAACTGTACCATTTGACAATTTGGCCAATGTTTGACCAGTTTTCCACTCCATTACGGAGCTATGTTTGTCTCTGGGTCCCTGGATCCCTGGGTCCCTGCCTGGGTCCGTCTGTCCGAGCATGAAAATCCCCCACACAGTAACTCTGTTATTTCTCAACCGTTTCGGATGCGGGGCCGCTCGCTGGAAGCGGCCCGACCCCCTGGGCATGTTCCTGGGGGTCTGGATGTTCGGAGGACCCCCACACGGAGTTGCACCACTCATTTCACACGGGTGTGATTTTTATAGTAGGGTTTGTTGATTACTGTTGATGCAATACGGGTCTTTTTCTTTTTTGATTGTGCTTTCTTTCTTTCTTTGAGATATTAAAAAGTCCTTAAATTATCACTTCACTGTCATCTGTGGAAAATCATGGTCAAGAACCACTGGTCTAGTTTGCGTATCGATGTCTTCAAACATGGCACGCATGGCACTCACAACGAAGTCGGACTGAGAGGCTGTTCGGATTGTTTTCCTTTTCTTGGAAACGTTCTAAATCTCCACTACAGCAGTGCATTTGCATTAAAATGAAAATGCACTTTTGTAATTTGTACATTTGAATACTCAAGTATATATTTGAGTAAATACTTTGATCACCACCGATTGTGATGGGGAAGAATAAAGCTTTGCAGGTAAACTGAGCCACTCTGTGTGCATCGCTCATGTGTTGTTGTTGAGGAAGAAAGCAGAAAAGAGTGATCATTTTACACTGTTAAACGCATTGGGATATCGCTTCCTGTGTAAACAATGAGTGCCAGCTCAGCACTATATGGGATTGGGACGGGTATCAAAAGATTTGCCTCGTCAGCAATGTATTAACCACTTGAACCCCGGCGGCATATACAGTGCCACCGATATTGTCCCTTATCATTTGACCCATTTAGGCCTGACCTCAACATTTTTAAAAATCCTTCTAAATCCTCCAGTTTTCTGAAATAAATATTTTCACGATTTTTCAAAAATAGCAGACCTACAAGCTCGTAGCGCGCTACTCGGTGGCGCGCTATGAGCTTGTAGATCTGCTATTTTTCAATAGCTAAATTATAACAATGTTTAAAACACCAAAAGGGGTTCCCGCCCAAAATGGGTTAACTGTCCTTTTGCGCAGATCACGCAAACCTCAGCAAAAAGAAAAGGACAATATCGATGGCCTCCAACTGTATTCTCAGTGCGAACTTTAGGCAAAAATAGCTGATCTGCAAGCTCAGCTGCGATAGTTTTGGGTTTAAATATACAGGGCCATATTGCTCTGTGTCGATATGCCGCATCACAACGGTGGATTATTGTTCGACTCGATAACAAATGATGGGACTATTTTCAGCAGGATTTTCGTGAAATGGAGGTACAATTAAGACGCCGTAATTCTTCAGAGGTTAGTGTAAACAAACATCGGTAGGGACCGTAACTTCTTGTAATGATTTATAACGCATTAAAGGTGTTAAATGTATTTAGTTACTTTACACCACTGCAATTCATATCAAACCAGAAACAGGATGGTGTCAAAGGTCGTGTCCAACCTAGACACGGGATGTAAATGTCTCAATAGAAGAACAGGGAGACCGAATACAACCATTGCACTCTAATGAATCCTTCACAATTTAACAACCAAAAATGACATTGTACTGTTGTAAAATAGCACACCAATCAAATGATGGATTCTCTTGTGTCTCAGCATCAAAGAAAAAAATAAGCTGTGTCCCAATGGATGAAATGGTTATTATTTAGTCAAAAGCTGTTGTTAAAGGACCACTTCACCACTTTTCAACCTATCTTCGTATTTTGGTCCTCACTAATGTTCATGATAAAACACCACCCTTTTTTTTCTAGTCGGTCGGTGTCTCATAGGAGGGCTGTGGGCAGTTCAGAAACCCGTCCACCATCGATGGGGAATCCAAAGCTAATAGAAACTGCAGGCTTTCTATTGCGATAATGGAAGCCACAATATTAAAAATCATTTTTTTTTTAAAATCTTGTTTAAAAAAAGATCTGCTTAAGTCAGTGCATGGTGGACGGGTTTCTGAACTGCCCACAGCCCGAGTCCTAATAGACACAGACCGCTTAGAAAATAAATGGTGGTCTTTTTTTCATGATCATTAGTGAGGACCAATTCTATGAAGATAGGTTGAAAAGTGGTGAAGTGGTCCTTTAATTGATATTGATAAAACAGCACAGACAATGTATTTATTATGATGAGGTGTGTGTGTGTGTGTGTGTGTGTGTGTGTGTGTGTGTGTGTGTGTGTGTGTGTGTGTGTGTGTGTGTGTGTGTGTGTGTGTGTGTGTGTGTGTGTGTGTGTGTGTGTGTGTGTGTGTGTGTGTGTGTGTGTGTGTTTCAGGGAAATTTCTCAATACAGCAATGCATTGATTTTAAAGGAAAATGTGCTTTGTAGTACGTTATTTTGAGTACTCCAGTAAATTACAGATTCGACTTTTGCTTGCAGCGTAGTAATACTTGACCAGGAGTATCTGGCTGAAGTACTGGGGTTGAGTACTTTATCAACCACGGCCAAATGCACCCTGCTCAATGCAGCGGTGTAAGCAAAACACATCAAGTAAATGTGGACTCCAGGTGTCATTGATGGAGAGATACCGGGGCTAATCCAGTGGGCCGCCCGACTCACTTTTCAACCATAAACGCATCATTTTCCGTCTATTTGCCGGCGAATTCTCAGAAATGATGCCAGAAGACGTTAAAAGGGCCCCAGCAAGGAGGAACATAATGGCATTGTGCGATCGTTTGGCCTCTCAGATATGGGCTCAGGAGCTCTGAAAGTAACTTTAGAATTTTGTGGTGAATCAATAATGAAATTATCTAATCTATTTTACCGCCCACCTATGCTTGTATTACGTCATGGATAGTGCGCTGTGTGCGCTCAGAGCGAGCTGCAAAGTGGATGGCTGCCCTCCCGTTAAGGAGATGGAACTGAATCCAGTGATATGTTGTTTAAGTGGTAGATGGCTAAGTAGTTCAAATATCGCTGTTAAGTGATCCGCGGGAAGCATTATGCCTCTAAGATGCTATACGCCATCACTCAACATGCTTTCTCCTGTTCTGTGGTGAAGCCTTCTCGCTTTTTCTCTCTCTCACTTACCTCCTTTGTCATGCTATTCAATTTTTTTTGTCAAGCTCTGCGAGATGGAACTAAAGTCGACCTTCCCCCACCACATGCAACCAATAAGAGGAAAAAGTATGCTTTAGAGAGAGATTAGAATGCTCAAAGTATGCAATTTAGGATTAATAGTTAGTCCTATAAAGATTAAAGGATATAGGGTTGAAAGATGTGAAAGGTTTCAAAGATGCCATGTTATTGCTTACACATAATATGCAAATTCAACCAAAATAGACAATTTACAAGATTGTAGATGGGCTGTTTTCAGCTATGAGATTTGGTGTGGAGGGTAAACGGGAGGTGACCAAGTTCAGATGGCCCCGGTCAATGAAGGATACAGGGATTCAAAACATTGCTTATTTTCCATCAGTTACATACCCCATGAAGCCTTGGATTCAAGTCAGGGGTTTTCAACCGTTTCTGGATCAGTACCCAGTTGAAAATATCAGCGTTCTCAATATCTAAGTGTTCGCCGATGCTTAATCTAAGTGTTCGCTGATACGCTTCCGCATTAAGTGGGTGGGCAGCATGCATTTTTAGTTTATTTTAATGATCAATCAATTAGAGTTGTTCCGATACTCTGGCCGATACCACCCTCAAGTACTCGTAATCGGTACTCGGAACCGGCCCCGATACTTTGACCCGAGTACCAAAACATCCAATTGATACTAGTCTGAACGAATGCAACGGGAGCAAGTCTGACCCAACACTGCAGCAAATCGCCAAAAACAGCCGATCTACAAGCATAAATGACAACTGACAAGTGTAGATCGGAGATCCATCTGCATCTATGAGAAAAAGGGGGTAAAATAAGTGTACTTGTATCAGTACTCTGTATCGGCGAGTGCTAAAAAATAAAAAAAAATAAAAAAAAATAAACTCTACAATCAATTGATTGTGTTTCAGCTTGGATTTTTGTTGGTATCACAAAGAAACTTTTTTTTAAAGTCATTAAAATCTTAGTGTTTTGGCAATTATTTGGGGGCCCACTTGCAAACCCCCTTGCGGTCTATCAGTGGACCCCCGGGCCACAGGTTGAGAAGAACTGGTTTTACGTGGTTGATAAATATTGGGGTTTGGGTGACACTATGGCCTCCAGAGTTCCCAGTTGCTCTCCTAGGCTGTCAACATCAATACCATCAGCGACAGAAAGCTCTCCCCGAAGGCATTCACAGAACAATGTCCCTCTCGTTTAGGAGTTTGGAAGGTGTCGATCACCTCATGGGAAAAGGTATACGTTTTGTGGGGCTGTGTACAGTTCCACGGCTAACAATAGCCTGGGATCTTATCTACCTCACCAGTTATGGTTTTGGTTCAAGTTGAACCGTATCGCAATTATTTTCCCACTGCAAACAATGGAAATTCATATCAGCATATTTTTGTAAGGTAAAGTGATTACACTGTTTTGAAAGGCACACACAGAGCTGTATCCAAGAGAGATAACATGTTATCCACCTATGGAAAGGTGCAAACACTAAACCCTGGAGCACTGGAAGATTTCTCCCTTTATCATCTCTTCACATGAGAAAGGGAGCTCTCGCTTCTGTTTACTCTTTGCAAGAGAATGTTGTTTGTTTTCCCCCGACATCAACACCTATTTGTTTTTCCCTCATTATGAATCCATGTAGGCTGGGAAAGAAATCATTACAGGACCATTTTAGTAAAGACCAACACCTACATGTGCAGTACTGTCTTTGGCCACCAGGCCATGTGTGGCCCCATGCTGGCCCTCTAGTGTATAGGCCCGATAACGTTGACAATAACTGTAAATATGTTGTTTAAAAATAGTTCTCAAATGGATGGCAAGGTCCACACCACAACTATTACGACAACTAGCCTATATGTAGACGATATTGTTTGAATCACATCCGGCGTGATTCTTATGAACGATATATAAGCAGCTGCATATAGCTATTCATAGGACATCTGGGATGCAATCTGTCACTCACCCTTTGTAAATTGTGGTAGTTAGCAGTCAGATTAGAGTCAAGATTATCCATATAGGCTATATCATATTCCATGCATCTTTCAGCACTCTAAGATATCTCTCTCTCTCTCTCTCTCTCTCTCTCTCTCTCTCTCGGTGAGCTCTGCCACAGCTTGCGTTACTGTTACAGAAGGTATCGTACATCAGCATGGATGCTCACAAAATGATCGTTGTAGTCATAGTTGTAGTTACCGAGCTCAGCTTGCTGCATGTGTTGGACCTGTGCAACCCCTGTTGGCCCAGTGCGGCCTTTTTGCTGGCCCTTTATGCCCTGTGTGGCCCTGTGCCGGCCTTGGTATATATGAGAGAGAATCTTCTCCACGCTGTCTTCGCTGTCTAAACTTAAAAAATAAAAAATAAAAAAATCAAGGGGGGAAAGTGGATACTCTACTTTTCAAACAAAAGCGGATGTTTTGTTGTGGAATTGATCAAATCTTCTCAGTGGATATGAACAGAATGTATATCAAGCAGATTAAAGCATGCCGGTACAGTGTGACCCCCATCAGATCTGCAGTCGAACCGCAAACGCCCTCTTCAAGCGCCAGTTCTGCTCGGCTGCTTTTATCCACTTGATCTTTGTATTTGTCAGGTCAAATCAAATCATCAAGTCATGACTTGGCAACACGTAAGCAAAAGATAAACAGGGGTGGAGGAGAAAAAAATAATGCTCCAGATATGTATCTGTGGCCCTGGGGGGTGCAGATTCAAAGCTGCAACCTCATCCTGTCATTCCTGACAAAGTGATCAAGGGCTCAACTTTCAAAAGAGACTTTGGAGTTTATTGTACAAACACCCTGCCATGTTCCGCTTGTTTGCCATCTTAATCTGATCCCGCCTCGCCACGGCCCACACCTCCCAACGTAATAAAAAAAGAAGAAGAAAATGTTTTATCTCCCTTTGAATTTGAATCTGATAACCCCCGTTCCCCCATCAGCCCCTATCTCTGGATGAAAGGGGAGGGGAGGGGGGGGACTCTGTAACATTTGTGAAAATGTGTGACCTTTATTTCTTGTGTAACATCTGCACAACAGAATGCGGCGAGGCGGATCGAGGAAACCTGAGCACGTGCTGCTGATTGAGCTGAGATTGGATTCAGAGACTTAACAAAG